>NC_133327.1:634352301-634685079 GCF_042186555.1 Aquarana catesbeiana
AGGTTTTTTAGATATATATTACATGTTTAGGTGGATAGTTTAAATAATGTAATAGTTTTATCAGTGGCTGTTACTGTTAAAAAAAAAAAATTTCTGTGTATTGTTTGTATATCTGTACTCCCTGCACACTATTGATCTCCCTGCAGGTCCACCAGACAGGGTCTGTTTAATTGAAAACAATGGACTCTGTGCAGTTTCTAATAAAGTGAAACATCTACACTGCTCCCATTAGCCAAACACCACAGAATTTAGCCTTCCTATATACACGAGGAAGCTCGGGAGCAGAAGTCTATATTCATGGCAAGAAAGCTACTTTATTTACTTAAAATAATAATGTAAAATGGATAAGGCCTCTCATTTGAAGAGAAATTTGAATATTAAATAGAATGTTAAGTAGTTTTGTACATATCTTTTTTTTATAATATGACCAGGAAATTAAAAAAAATCCTTAAATCAAGAAAATATGAAATATTGCATATTAATATTATGCAGTCTTCTATTCAACCAGCAGATGGCGTACTGGTCTTTTTCAGAATGAAAAAGGAGCCACCAGGGGGCTCAGCCTGCAGTTTCATTTAAAGAGAGCTGCAAAGTAAGCTTTACATTTTGTGCTGTCATTTAGCTAACCCATGGTGCTTTAGGAATCCTCATGTATTAAATGTTTGTAAAAGAAAGATTGTATGTATGTATGTTCTATATATATATATATATATATATATATATATATATATATATATATATAACATGAATAAGCTTCGGTGGGTGGGGCGTGGCCTGGCAACGGTCCAGGTTGAGACTGCCATTCATTATCACACAGCAGGCTTTGACTTAATTTGTGGCTCCCGGGACACCTATCATTTTCTGCTATATCTAAATAAAAGTTTAAAAAGATGTAAAAATAATTACCCTGAAACCACTATAACCAAATTTTTTTTTTTCCATGGCAGGATCCATATACCTCAGTGTATTTCAGATTTTTTTTTTTTGTCAATTTTTCATGCTTGCACCTAACCAATTTCCAAACTCAGCTTGTTATTGTAAAAACTCCTCAAAACATTTTCTCAAAATCATGAATTACCGTATTTCTTAGAACTACATTCCATCTCTTTTAAAGTAAGCCATTTAAAATGTCTTTGTCTTAAGATCTTAGACTAAATACAGTTTATGGTTATTTTATCTTATTTTTTTATTTTTATTATTTGAGGCTTGGGTGTTCAGAAATACACTAAATCTTAGTCTTGTTTCATTCGTCACCTCTCAGAAGCACTTACTCATGTAAAGGCTTACAATCTATTCAGAGGCTCTCCCAGCCTATCATGGCGTTAATTTAAAACCGCGGCAAGGGAGACATATATATTATTGGCGCTCAAGGGTTGAAGGAACATGTCAGCAGCGGCAGCAGCCGTGGAGAGGTCGGTAATCTTCGTGTGCATCCGTAGTCGGCTTGTTATCCTCTTATCAAAGCTCTCGCCATCCTTTTGTTTATTGAAGAAGACAGGGAGATGGTGTAAAGGCTGCTTAGTCAGGAATATCATCCTTGTTGGCAGGGGAGTGATTGCCAGTTGAAAAACAAGGCATTATTGCTCATTTTTTCCTTCTTATTAGTTTGATTACATTTGCAAATCAAATCAATCCATCAGACATGATCAGGGCCCCTCGTCCGTATTTCAAGGAATGGTAATCTCCGCCTAATAAGATGCAAATGTGTCACATTGGTGAGTAACCAATAAATCACGGCCTTGTCTTTGGCAATCATTAAATATCAGAACCAACAGTCAATTTTTAGTATTTTCAATTTGCGATATGCCGCCGGAATATAAAGATAGATGGACGTAATTACACAAACCAAACACTATTTCAGTTCATTCCAGACAGCAAATTTAGTGGAAGGTATAACCGGCTTGTCATCACACTACATTATTTCTGGCGGTTCATGCAAAGTTCACAGACAAGCTCCAAAATGGACATAGCCTTCTTCTTTTTTTTTTTTTTTTTTTTTTTTTTTTTATTCCCCTAACTATGGCCCCACTGCGACCCAAACTTTAATAAATGACCTAATTGGGGCCTCTACTCATCAGTGCCAGGAAGACATAACACTAGGAATATTAACAGCTTTCCAAGGCCAGATTGCTGTATCCCCTCAAGTGCTAAGTATTTCTCCTTTGTTTTATTTTTTTTTAAATTTATATAATATGGTCAAAGGTTCAGAATTTTTTTTTTTTTTTTTGCAGATTAGAACAACTGTAATCTTCTGATGTTTGTGTACTACAGATCGGCAGCAGTTAGAAAAAGTAGGAAAGTGAGGTATGCAACAGGTCATGTGATTTCTTATGAACAAATCCATAAGAGATGTCATGTATTTTATCAGGAACTTCCATTTGCTTCTGTAAATGGAAACGTATCAAAAAGCGGAGTTCCAGGCAAAAATATAACTCAGTTTAAAACAAAAGAATTTTTGGTATGTTTTCTTCGGGACTTCCGTCCCATGTCGCCGCAGCAAGGTGCGTCACTTCCCCTTTTTTTTTTCCTGCCCTCCTCCCTCCCCCCATTGCCTTCTGGGACCTTTGTGTGTCCCAGAAGATGACAGGACCATTCAGAAAGCGCCGCACGACTTGCGCATAGGCAGTAGGAAACAGGCCGTGAAGCAACAAGGCTTCACTTCCTGTTTCCCTTAGTAAGGATGCCAGCGCCTGCACCCGGAGCTGATGGACGGATTGGCTTCCGGTGCCAACATTGCGGGCTCCCTGGACAGGTAAGTGACCTTATATTAACCACTGGACTACTAGGCACTTAGGCACCCAGACCAGTTTTCAGCTTTCAGCGCTGTCACACTTTGAATGATAATTGCGTGGTCATGCAACATTGTACCCAAATGAAATTTTTATCATTTTTTTCACACAAATAGAGCTTTCTTTTGGTGGCATTTAATCACTGCTGGGTTTTTTTTTGCTAAAAAAAATTAAAAAGACCGAAAATTGAAAAAAAAAAAATAAAAAAGTTTCATAGTTTGATATAAAATTTTGAAAACAGGTAATTTTTCTCCATCATTGATATGCGCTGATGAGGCTGCACTGATAGGCACTGATAGGCGGCACTGATGGGCACTAATAGGCGGCACTGATAGGCTGCACTGATAGGCAATGATAAGGCGGCACTAATGGTCACTGATAGGTGGCTCTGAGAGGTGGCAGTTATGGGCAATAATGGTTGGCACTGATGGGCGGCACTGAAGGGCACTGAAGAGCACTGATAGGTGGCACTGAAGGGCACTGATAGGTGGCACTGATAAGCAGCACTGATAGGTGGCACTGATGGCCACTGATGGGTGGCACTGATGGGCACTGGTAGGCACTGGTAGCTGACACTGATAGGCAACACTGATTGGTGTCACTGATGATGAGGCACTGATGGTCATTGATTGGCAGCACTGGTGGCCATTGATGGGTGGTACTGGTGGGCAAAGGTAGGTGGCACTGTGGGCACTGGTAGGTGGCACTGGTGGCTACTGATAGGTGGCATTGGCAGGTGGCACTGGTGGGCACTAATGAGGCAACCGTGGCTCTCTGTGTGAGGGACTGATGTCAGCGTGAGGGAAAAGAAAATAGTGATTACCAATCTTCTGTTTACATCACGTGATCAGCTGTCATTGGCTGACAACTGATCACATGGTAGAGTGTGCAGCGAGCGTCCTACAGGGGCGTGCAGGCAGCTCATGCACAGAAGGACATCCATGAATGCCCTTCCGGCAATTAAGGCCTGCGCTGTAGCCTTCTTTTGGCTATAGCACGGGAGGCAAGTAGTTAAAAGTCAGCAGCTACAGTATTTGTTATTAATTTTTTTTCACTAGGCTGGAACTCCGCTTCAAACTGAAAAAAAGTTCATCTAACTTTTCATTTAGCCATACTGCACTGATCTTACCAAACTAAATTGATATGTTTTATATTTGGGGGGGGGGGGATTATATTCCGTTATGAGTGTAACTAGATCAAGAGTTTTTTAAAGCAGAAAAGGCCTTTGGAATCCCTCACGAAAATGTCCAGCCAAAACTAAGTTTTTCTTAGTTTGGAATAGAGTTGGGAAGGATTAGAACAGGGGTCTCAAACTGGCGGCCCTCCAGCTGTTGTGAAACTACAAGTCCCATCATGCTTGTAACTGTCAGCCTTGCAATGCCTCATGGAACTTGTAGTTCTGCAACAGCTGGAGGGCCACCAGTTTGAGACCCCTGGATTAGAATCTTTGTACGATTTTTACTGTTATCCAGGGCTCGAGATTTAATCTAACTTCCTGTCCGGCAGTTTAATGGACAGGAAGTAATAGGAACCCTTCAACAATGACACAGGCAGAAATAAAGCACTTTTCTTTAGTAGTGTAGGGTAAGGCTGGGATGTCTGTGTCCTTGTTTACAAATTTGTTCTAACTTCCTGTCTAGTGAAGATGTTGTCACCATAAAAGGAGGTACTATGCTTAGAGGTTTTCTTGTTATGTTGGCCACATCCCTATATTGCAATCTTTACCAAGAATTATGATTCCCCCTGCCTGTCTAAGGACATGCTGTATAGATCTGATCCAGCCATGAATTCACACTGAGCCTTTAGACACCTTTGTCGATGTATGTGTAACACCTACCTACAAAAGACACTACCCCTTTTCCAAAAACCTACTTGGGAGCTTTATGCTTCAATTTAAGGTGGTCTCAGTGCACACCTGATTGGCCCGCTCTGGCTAAGGAACTGCATCCCCTTTTTCTCCCTCCTCCTACATGTCCATACTGGCTTGGGAAGTGACAGTTGGTCTATGGGGACGGTGGCAAATGTGTGGTTTCACATGTTGTTTTTATATTATCGCTTTTCATGTCCACGTGTTGCAGAACACTTTATCATACCCTAATATTCGCAGAGTTGTCCCTGAAGAAGACAAAGCTAGTTTACTTTTAAATATGTTGGACACAATATGTGATCTCTGCATAAAGACTAGTCTATATATATCATATTATATGATTCTATGTTCGCATTACTGTAATATATATATATATATATATATATATATATATATATATATATTGCTCTGTGTACCCAATTTTACTGTATCTTTAATAAAATGTATACATTTTTATAAGAAAAACAAATACCTACTTGAGCATTTAAAGTCCTACCCAATGGGGAATCATAATTATTAGTAAAGATTCCATAACAGGAAGTGAGGATACATTTCTCTAATGGAGCCCTGGATACCAGTAAAAACCCAGCAGAGAGAGTTATATTCCTTTCCCACTCTATCTAAAACAAGAAAATAAAAATTTGACTTGACATACAGTTTAATACACTGCTGGCAATAGCACATATTGAAAGATGCAACCGTACTTTCTATAATATGTCCATATTTTACTGTTCAAGAAACAATTTAAATATATATAAATGGTTATCAGTGTATTGGGCTTAAGCCCCTATAAAAAAAAAAAAACCTTGGCAGGGGTTCAATGTTTGGCAGTGTTGTCTTACATATTTTGGAGCCCTACTTTTTTATTCCTACCAGAGCATTATGTTTATAGAGTTTTTGTATTATGTTTACTCCTACAACCCAAAGACCTAGTGATAACTTAACAGGCCTTTGTCTAAGATGACTACAAAACAACAAACAGAGGGCGCACCGGCCTAGCGCATTATCGCTACACAATTTTATTCATAAATGATATAATAATTATGTAATCTATTATGTAATAGACTCATAAACGCATGACAATGACAAGTGTATCATAAATGAAACTGCCTCCAGATCCACACCCTTCAATAGGTAGCATGAGAAGATCCTTCAGCGTTCAATGCGGCTTACATGTTTCAAAGGATGCACCGTCTTCCTCAGGGGGTTCCTCCTCCTTTGTCTAAGATGACCCTGGAGTATGAGTGTGTCTTCATGAGACTATGGCAGGGGCATTACACATTGTAAGGTCTATATTCACAGTGGTTGAATTTTGGTAATTTAGAAATAAAGAAAATATTTTTCTAGGGGCACTCGTGTGGACCACAAGGGCAGTCTCCAGCCTACAATTTTACAAAATTTCAGGATCAGTTTTAGGCTAATCATACATTAAATTCACAAATTGTGAAATCAATTTGAGCAGTGCTTGCACATCCTCAATGAAGGTGGTACACAGAAGGCTCATCACAGGCCTAACTATGTCTGCTACCAGTGGTGGGCACATACACATACTGGACAATTTCTGAGGACAGAGTGGCAAATGAAAGGGTTGCATGTAAGGGGATCTCATTTTTATGTTACTTGCATAATCACAATCCTCATTTTTTTTACAATTCTCATAATAACATATGCTTGGAGTTTTATTATCTTTGATGTATGTACTGAAACAAAAGTCCAGTCTCTAAGCTTGTTCTTCAACCCAAAAAAAATATCTTTCTTCACTGTAGTGGAAAAAATGGTGACTTAATACAGTGAGCAATTCTAGCACACTTTGATTATAACCTGTATCATCTTTTGTGTTTGCCAACACCGAATGAAGATTCTACAGTTCTGTTTAATTTAACAGATTAAGAACTACAATTTAATCATCAATGAATATAAGATGATAATCAGTCTTTCACTTTTTTTTCATCCTCTTGTCTTCACTAGCCAACTTGATAACAAGCACTTGGTTTAAACAGTTCCAGTAAGAGGGGTCCTGTGGCCTCCATAGGTAACAATTACCTCTGCATCTGTAAATCTGTTCGGTTTGTGAGCGGCAATGTTAATAGATACTCTCCAACATTCCATTGGGAAACGTTTTGCTTAATTAATTAAACTTGGAAGAATACCCAGGCAGTAAACCATATCTTTCTTATTAACAGTCTACAAAGGAGAATCCCAGCATTATTAAATGTCATGGTGTTGGTTAGCGCATCCAGACCTTTTCGAGAAAAAGAAAAAAAGCTGGGAAAAAATTGTCATGGGATTAGAAAAGAATGCTGTGTGCTAATGGTATAAAGCAGTAAAATGTTGTACTTTCTACTGACAGTAGTAACTCCTTTCTGTCTTAACCTTCTAACAGATTTTTTTTAGTGCTGACATATTCTTTAGCACTTTACAGAGCACGTTGACAATTAGTCCTTGCCCCAGTAGATCTGTAGAACTGTGTCAAGGCTCTGGGCATTCAAATATGTTGATATTCTTATCAAATACACTTTAAAACAAACCCTCACTGATCTCTCTAGCTGCAGGCCCTGTGGAGCAATTCATCCTCAAAGTTTACAGCAGAAAATACTGTAATAAAGAGCAGAGCACTGAGACCAGAAATAAATGATTTCACTACATCTCTATGAAGATGAATTTCTCCATGTTTGTAGTTACAGAGGTCAGTAAGAGCTTGTTTTAAAGCCTAACTTTTTAAAGCTTAAACCTTTTAACTTTTCTTTTTTTTTTAGGCAAGCCATACTTGCATGGCGTTAAATGTGTTTTATAGAACTATGTGAACATGCTCTCCTGCAGTCAGGTTACATTTTCTTCCAGTGTTCCTCAGTGTACATACTGACAACCCTTGGTGTGCACAGCCTATTGCATTAGGGTTTGTACCCCAGAGCACAAACACACATGTGTCTATATCAGTCGAGCAGTAGATGGTGTCAGTAGGGCAAAGACTGGTGTCAGTAGGGAAGTGGATGGTGTCAGTAGTTTTTTTATTTGTATTAAATATTTTTTTTTAACATTTTTTAAGAGCCCCGTTATGGGGCTTTGCTGGAATATCAAGGATCTAAACAGACCCCTGATGTCTTTTTTGAAACAGAGAAAGAAACCGAGTACAGAGATTACCCAGTCCCTTTCTCTGCAGTCTGCAGTAAACTAGTTTACTATGCTTCAGATAAGAATGAAGACAGGAGGGTTCGGTACAGATGGGCACACCTGAGTAGGTAATAGATAATTCTTTAAACATTTTGAAAAATCATAGGCATAAGCATTATGAGACACATCATTATACCTGAGCTGTAGCCAACCAAAGGCAAACAGTCCATATCAAATGTTGACACTACAATTGATGTTAGAACTAATTCAAATTGTTCATGTTTATAATGTGAATGACCTATTATGTAAGTTATCTTAAGCCATCCATTTCTGAGTCATAGTCTATGAAAATATCTACAAAAATGATGGTATCCCAAGTGAATCCAAATGGATTCTTTCCATCTCATAATTAAGAGTTGACATGAACCTCATTCCGTCCAGGCTAAGAGGGCTGTTGACTTAGCCTTCCATAAACCCTCTGAGACGACTGCTGATTATCGACCTGCAGATAGTTAACAAGATACCTGGTTAGTCAGATTGAGAGGTTTGGGCCTGAGGAGATAACTGAAGAGGCCCTTGGGAGAGGGGAGAAATATCTAGTGGAGAAAATTGCTGAAAACTAATAATGCAATTTTTGTTAGTGTCAACAAGAATTGATTTTTCTTTTCTTTCGTGTATCTAGGCTAAGTTGAGGAAGAAAAAGTATATGTTGGTGTATTGTGTGTGTGAACCCATATCTAATTTCTTTCTTTCTTTCTTTTTATCTATCTATCTATCTATCTATCTATCTATCTATCTATCTATCTATCTATCTATCTATCTATCTATCTATCTCTATCTATTTAGAACCTAAAGTTTACGTAAACCCTGACAATTAACTTCTCTTATTTTCTCTTTTATTTGCACTTATTTTCTCCCTTTGGCCTGTGTTATAGAGAGGGAGGTATTCTTTAGACAAAAGTCAGAAGCGAGCAGCTTGGGGTGACAACGTTGCTTCTCCATAGATACAGTACAGAGAATAAGCATTATCACCCTAGGACAAGATCTGTGTTACTGGCAGGATCACCAGGTTAACCACTTGCCCTCCAGAAGCGTTACCTCACCTCATGACCAGGCCATTTTTTTGTGATACGGCACTGCATTACTTTAACTGACAATTGTGCAGTCATACGACGCTGTACCCAAAAACAATTTATGTCCCTTTTTCACACAAATAGAGCTTTCTTTTGGTGGTATTTGATCACCTCTGTGGTTTTTATTTTTTGTGATATAAACAGAAAAAGCCTGACAATTTTGAAAAAAAAACCCAATTTTTTACTTTCTGCTATAATACATATCCAATAAAAAAAATGAAAAAAACAAAACAAATTTCTTCATCAGTTTAGACCAATATGTGTTCTGCTACATATTTTTGGTAAAAAAAAAATCCCAATAAGCGTATATTGATTGGTTTGCGCAAAAGTGATAGCGTCTAAAAACTATGGGATATTTTTATATATTTATTTTTTAACTAGTAATGTTGGCGATCAGCGATTTATAGCGTGACTGGGATATTGCGGCTGACAAATCGGACACTAACTGGCACATTTTTGGGGCCAGTGACACTATTACAGTGATCAATGCTTAAAATATGCACTGTCACTGGCTGGCAAAGAGCCAATGACACTGGCTGGGAAGGGGTTAACATTATAGGTAATAAAAGGGTTAAATGTGTTCCTAGCCAGTGCTTGTGTACTGTGGGGGAGGTGCTTTTACTAAGATAAGGCATTAATCTGTGTCCCTGCTTTGCAGGAACACAGGATCCATGCCTTCTCTACTGACAGAACAGCGATCTGCCTTGTTTACATAGGCAGATCACTGTCCTGCCTGTGTACTGAATAATCGGTGTGACGGCAGACATCGAGTCCACGGTACCCACCAGGGGAGAGGTGCGCGCCAGACCCGGAAGTATCAGATCACGTACTAGGTATGAGATCTGGCGCAGAGCGGCCACCCTGTATATGTATGGTGGGCAGTCTGCAAGTGGTTAAAGTAAGGGCTAAAATACCTGAAATATGAAAACTAATGCAGCCACTAAATCCAAGGGCTGGTAAGCTGCATTAGATTACATTTTGGTTCTTGAGTTTAGATAACCTTTAATGTTTTGCAATGAAATGAAAAAATAAGGAACTGATGTGTTAGGTGTGTATTTATATACTTCCATCTAATAATAGATGTACAGTAAAACCTTGGATTACGAGCATAATTTGTTCCAGAAGCATGCTTGTAATCCAAATCACTTGTATATCAAAGCGAATTTCCCCATAGGAAATAATGGAAACTCAAATGATTCATTCCACAACCATTTATTCATAGGTCCTTCAGTTTTTAGTCCATATAAAAAGATTATAGCAATGTGACCAGGTTGTGTAACCATAAAATGTCCATCCACAAATGGAAGCCTTCACAAGGGAATTAGAAGCAAAAGCTAGAGTATAAAAGTATGTTCTCCCTGTGTCTCCGTGGGCTTCCTCCGGGTACTCCGCTTTCCTCCCACACTCCAAAGACATGCTGGTAGGTTACTTGGATCCTGTCTAAATTGGCCCTAATATGTATGAATGTGAGTTAGGGACCTTAGATTGTAAGCTTCTTGAGGGTAGGTAATGATGTGAACGTACAATGTATATGTAAAGCGCTGCATAAATTGACGGCGCTATATAAAGACCTGAAATAAATAAATATAGAGAAGAGAGGTGCCTCTAATTGTAGCAATATGTTGCACCTTCATTAAATGTAACCATATTGCTACACTTAGAGGCGCCTCTCTTCTCTTTTATACTCAGTTGTGACATGACGCTACTTGTATATCAAGAAATCGCTTGTATATCAAGTCAAAATTGATTTAAAAATGTTGGTTGTCTTGCAAAACGCTCTCAAACCAAGTTACTCTCAAACCAAGGTTTTACGGCAAAAGATAAATACTAAAGGTGGCATTTGATAAAAGAGCCAAATTCACTCTAGGTTCCTCAGTCTAAATCCCCAATCAGGTTTAGGGGAATTTTTTAAACAGACATTTTACATGAATCTAATTGGCTATTTAAAGTCAACACTTATAGTTGGTCAAAGGCATGGGTGTGTGCGCACACGTATGTTTAAATACATGTATGTCTATATGTGCATTGCTATATTTACTTATATATAAATACACATCTTGCATTCATTAACACGAGATTTAGTTTGCCCATTTTTTTTATTTTGCCTTTTTATGCACTTAAAAGCTTGATAAGCTTGCTTAATTAATTTCAAATTGCCTGGTGGTGATTTCGTGGTCTATTAATTTTCTATCCATCCAGCCTCTCACCCTGAAATTTTTCATTTATTTGCCTGAATTAAAGAAAAATGCTCCAAAAACCACTGACGTAAAAAAAAAAAGAAGGATTTCATTTAACACAGTGTGCAAAAAATCATAATTACAACATAATTTGAATGATTAAACATCAGATATTCATAAAATCCACACTGAGTTTTTTTTTTTTCCAGGGCTGTTTTCAGGGAGTCTGAGAGTTTTAGGATGTCACTAGATCGGGATTGTTTCAGTTGTAAGTTGTGCGGTCATTATTATATTTGGAGGATAATCTACTAAAAAATACTGCACTAAATAAAATGTAGAGACTGTCTTTGCTGAACCTCTGAAAACGCTAGTTGCTCGGCCCCCTTAATATCTACTGACTTTTGATAGAAAGTCAAAATTTGCATATCAGTATCAACGCTGTTCGGTCTTCTTAGGCTGTACTTTTTTGGGAAAGAAGGAGTATGTTTAAAATGGAACAGAGTATAAAGGTTCCTCTAAGTTTAAAAGATTTTTTTGAGGCTGGGTTCACACAATAAAACGCAGCGGCTCACAGCAGGAGTCCAGTGCGTCTCCATTCACCATATCAGGTGCGATTTCAGCCCGAATTGTGGGCTGAATTCTGACCTGAAAGGCACCAAAAGACGCACAGGACTCCTGTGCAATTCGCAACAGAGCCGCTGCGGAAATGTGTGAACCGGCTCCATAGAGAGCCGGTCACAATCTCCTGCTATGCAAATTGGATGCGGGGAGACCCAGCCTCAAAGAGCAACTCCTAACATTGAAGGTTTTTATTCCGTATTTTTCGCTATATGTACTTACCAATAAAATATTAATATTTTTCTACTTACAGGTATTTGAGTGCCTTAAAAGTCCAGTTAGGGGTCAATCCTTTTTTCTGTCTAGCTATTTTGGATGTGGCGCATTTCAGAGACATTTTCCAACAACAATACATTGCCTAACATTGAGAAGGGTCATGGTCCAATACCCTATCAGGCCTTTCCTTTATGCCCTCTGATTAGCCTAAATGATACATGATTTAGACTCACCGTATGACATTGGTAGGAGCACAAACATTACAATCTGATTGCACAATTTTCTTTAGATCTGCCGATAACTATGTAGTGCAAGTACCTGCCTGAGTGGATACTGATTGATTGTTTAGTTTAGGGAGGTCCACCTGTTGTATAGTTTGGGTAAATCTAAGTGCAAGGGGCCACTTGACTGGATACAGATTAATTGATTCGTTTAGGTAGGTCCGAATATTGTATAGTTTTGGTAACGACTTTACAGTTATATTGTAATGTTCATACTAAACCCAGTTTATAATGTGCATACTAAACCCAGTTATTAAACCCAGGAGCCTGCATTCACTATATCTGGTCTCCCACAGTACACAGAACATGTGAATGCAATCATTTTAGTAAATATAAACAGTTAAATACCTTTTCTCATCAGCAGCATATAGCAGTCTTGTGACTTCTATTAGTGTTTAGCCGAGCAATGGTTAGAGCTTGTTGGACAAGTTTTCATTCTCCTCTGACTACCCTATGAGGCTGCAGGACCCCTGACCCTCTGTCTGGACAGTGCTGATTGGCCCTGTGCTGAAAAACCTCCCAATAAAAAAAAAAAAAAATCTCTAGCAATATACACCAAACTGAACATGTGCAGAGCGCCTCCAAGGTTCTGTACAATTAGGAGATGGATTGGGGACAGTAAAAGAAGGGGAGGGTCAGAAAAGACAGGATCAAACAGCCTTTTTATACAAAATGTGGAGAATTAACCCCTTAGGTTCCACAGTGAGTATAACAAGCATGCTTTACTGCATATACAGACTGATTTTACTGTTGTGGGTTTATTAACAAGGCTTAGAGCCATGTGCTATTCCAGCCAAAGCGAAATAGTCTTTCTTGAGTGTAGCTGCCTAAGCCATTTGAAATTGTAAATATCTACTACTTCTATTCTAATACTTAACCCAGAGGAACATTTTTAAAAAGTTCCAAAATTTACACCGCCTATTTAAAAAAATTGTAGATGGAAGAGTAATGTTGTGTCTTCTATCTCTTAGTTGGTAGACAACATCATTGATCTTCTTTGCTTTGACTTCTCCTTAATGTTGAAAGCTGTGTCCTTCAACTAAGAATCTTCTTCTTTACAAAAACCACACATAGTGAATAGAGGAAGCCACACAAGTCTTTTATTCAGTCGTTTTTCCCCACCGGCAGTCTCATCCTTTCCTTGCTGTCATTCCTCGGGAAACGAGCCCGCATTTGTGCCTAGATTTATAGTTTATCGTATGTATGGGCTTCATCTGTAGGCAGTTATTATGGTTTCCTTGCCTAGATATTGTTTGCTCCATGTCCCTGATAGATCTGCCTGGTGTTCATCAAAGGCAAACAGAGTGGCTAATAGCCATTGGGTCCAGCTGATCATGAAATACGAGCCATCAGCCTTGGTAATGGCTGTAAAATTTCATAATTACACGGCCTTTATTACATTGCATAATGATCCTGAAGCAGTATGGAACAATTAATTAAGATTTTCAAGCGTAGCTCTTTCAGAAATTAAAAGGTGCTAGGCAATGAGAAATAGGAAAGAATCTGTTTAAAATAAAAAAAGAAGGGAGCAGAAAAAGGCTTTCTATATCCGTTCCTCTAAAGTATCACACAGCTCTAGTTCCATAATAATAGTGTGATGTGTTTGTGCCTATGTAGTGACTGGTGACAGTGGAATTTCATCTTGCTACTGCTAAGGGGCAATAAATTCATTTAAGATCTTGACACATCGACAGACATTTCATAGAAAGAGTTATTGCTTGCTTTCTGTCGTTCTGAATATATGATGTCCAGGGCTTCATACTGCCAATTTTTATGAATACATGTTTGATAACATCTATATCTTCGCATACCTTTTTTTTTTCTTTTGGTGCTGTTCCCTTTGCATTTTGAAATTCCATTTATCGGTAAGGAATAAAAAAAAAAAAATTAAGTTAACCCTCTTGAAAACTATATATATATATAGATAGATAGATAGAGATAATATATATATATATTAATATATATATATGTATGTATGTATATATATATATATATATATATATATATATGTATATGTATATGTATATGTATATGTATATGTATATGTATATGTATATGTATATGTATATGTATATGTATATGTATATGTATATGTATATGTATATGTATATGTATATATGGCGGTTGTAGATGCACATATTAGATAATTTGTATTTTCACTAATTGACCATATATATATATATACAAAAAAATGAGTGATGGTTGGGGCAAGTGCCCTTTTGAATCCAGTTTGATAGCTTATAAGTGTTTCAGGTACACCTAAAGGGGCATATATATACACAAGAATTCATTGGTTGGCGCCATAAAGGTGTGTCAGACATGCCTGGGCACACCCTGTAAATTCCCCTTGTTTAGTCCCCTAAACTTTCACCAAAGCAGGGGTTCCTAAAAAAATTGTAAAAAAAATAACATTGTAAACAATAAAAAATAAAATGATACAAATAAAATCTACTGACATCAAGCTCTGCCCTACTGACACCGTCCACTGCTCTACTGACACCAACAGCATATATATATACACACACACACGCATATGTGTTGAGCCTTGGGGTGCACACCCTAATGCAATAGGCTGTGCATGGTTGGTGGCTCCATCCTCTTTTCCTTTCTCACATATGATATATATATATATATATATATATATATATATATATATATATATATATATATATATATATATATATATGCACTGCTTCTTGCTTAGCGATACTGCACAATCAGCCTGAATTACTAAAGGGAAGTAAATAAGAAGAGGGATAAATTGCTATAGTAGGACTGCGGGATTGCAAGCCTCTGCACGCATCATGGGGGGGGACACATAGTTATGGCAGCATACATACATAAGCCAGGCCCAGTGACTGTGCTTCACTGTTCCACTTTCTCATTACAATCCTATTGATTTATATCTTGCATTTCAACATCACTAACCATTACGTGAATATACACTTAATTTGTAAGCTTTTGCATACTTACTCATCTTGCTGCCCATTCATGATATCTTTGCTTTCTTGCACAGCAAAGCCACCACCAGAATTGTCATCTCTGACCCAATTCTGTGCGTTTTGGATGTATACATTCCCTCGCTGTGTTCTGGGGTTCCTTCCACTGGTCTCAATATGGGGCTCGGTGGCGGTCATGTACCTTCAGTAAACTCTTTATTAATAAAGTTTTTTAAACAAACCTATAATTAATTTTTTATTATACTAAACATTATACATTTGTACTTATCCTGGAAGCACATGAAAAAAAAAAAAAAAACAATACAATGGTTATTTTTTTTGCTAAAAATACTGTTACTCCTGTTTCCAGCAGCATTGTCTATCTATGTGTTTGCATCCATCTTCGTTGTTATCAGGTTGTTCCTGGCCACCACTAGAGGACACTATTTCAGTAGGCTGCAGACAGTATTGTTTAAAGCAGGAATTATCATGGCAACCCATATATGGCATTTTTTTCAGAGGCTGCTTTGACAAGTACAAAATAGAAAATTTTGGTAAAAGTGCAATTATACATTAAAGCTGATTTCTTTCTGTTGCATGCATTAAGGCACTGCAGTGACATTCATTCTCAATATCACTCAAATGCACTAAAACAACACAATTCAATGCATGGCAGCACACCATGGTGCGTTGCAAATGTTGTGACATATCTGATTTTTAGGCCGTTTTAGTACATTAGAAACCTATTGATTTCAATAGCCTGCCTTAATGCAATGCACATTAACGTGACATAACACACATTAACACACATGCTTTAACGTACTACACAAATGTAAATGGACCATTAAAGCGGTTGTATACCCCGCTTGGTGATTTTTACCTACAGGTAAGCCTATAATAAGGCTTTCCTGTAGGTAAAAAGAATATCTCCTAAACCTGCACTGTTTAGGTGATATTGACCCTGCATGCAGCCGCTAACGTCAGTGGCACTTTCACTCTGCAGGTCCAGTGTATCATGCTGGAACTTGCCGGAATGGAGGGCTCCCATGCACATAGGCGGGAGTGAAGTCATCGCGGCTCTGGCCGCTCACAGCACCGGAGCCAGCGATCCCCGAACGATAAGGGAACTTGTCAGCTCCCTCAGCTGTGACCAGGAACAGCTGCAGGGCTTCATTGTAAGGTAAGTATTTCATAATGTGCTAGGATGCGGTGCATCCTAGCACATTATGCTTTTGTCTTGCATTTTTTTTTTTTTGCGGTTTACTACCACTTTAATGATTGTACAGATAAGTTTAGTTTACAGTACAAAAATATTGTCCTTTTCAGGTGCATTGCAGTCATATTTTTGGGTCAGTCTAGATGCTTAGCTGGGGGCCTTCTATCATACATCATTTCATATGATTATTGAAAATAAGTGTTCTTATGCAGAAAAAAAATATTTCAAGTGGACTTAAACTCCAAAAACAAGGATTTTCTATATTGTGGGTAGCATCTACAAATATTATTTGTGCCTAAATGGTACCCTGGAAATTGCAACATTTGTATTAAATTTTTCCTGAAATATAGCAATGCCTAGACACTCCTGTTCTGTAGCCTCATAGATACATATCTGCAGTGTGAGATCATCTAAGGCACCACTGCTTCAGATTGCTGGTCTCACAACATTTATGCCCTGTACACACGGTCGGACATTGATCGGACATTCCGACAACAAAATCCATGGATTTTTTCCGACGGATGTTGGCTCAAACTTGTCTTGCATACACACGGTCACACAAAGTTGTTGGAAAATCCGATCGTTCTGAACGCGGTGACGTAAAACACGTACGTCGGGACTATAAACGGGGCAGTAGCCAATAGCTTTCGTCTCCTAATTTATTCTGAGCATGCGTGGCACTTTGTGCGTCGGATTTGTGTACACACGGATTTTGTTGTCGGAAAATTTTTATAGCAAGCTCTCAAACTTTGTGTGTCGGAAATTCCGATGGAAAATGTGTGATGGAGCCCACACACGGTCGGAATTTCCGACAACAAGGTCCTATCACACATTTTCCGTCTGAAAATCCGACCGTGTGTACGGGGCATTAGAGTGAGATTTTTTGATGTCACTACTATACTGCTCACTGATCTACTTGCTGGAGAGGAAGCTGTACCTGAGGACTGCAGTGCAAGGACCTCTCTGCTTAATTAATTCTGTGAATCTTTGCTTCCTCCACCATTCCTGCTGTTTCTTGAATATTCTACCAATAGTCATAAGATCACCAGTCAATGGGGGGAGGTCTGCCCTGTCTTGAGGTAACAAAGCCCTGCCTCTACCATGACGGCTGCCTCCACACAGAGACACAGTCCAGAATAAGCCATGGCTTGTTAGTACTGGTAAAAAAACAAAACAGCGGCAGGGAGACCACAGGCATTACTGGTGACTAGTCCTTTGCCCACTGCTTGCCTATTGGGCTCAATTTTCATAGTACAGGTCCTCTTTGATAAATTAATTCTGATAGTTCAAGACAATTTTTGAACATGCGCTTTATCATGCCCAACCTGCAGTTGAACCCGTAGTAGTGACCCATCTCTTACACTAACAGCATACCATATAATGGAGCTTCATTACTGCCTTTGGGGTTGATTGCCTGAAACTGGAGAGTTCAAAATCTGGTGCAGCTCTGCACTGAATTCAATCAGCTTCTAACTTCAGCTTGTGCAATTATCTTTGAAAAGAAAATCTGGAAGCTGATTGGTTTCTGTGCAGAGCTGCACTAGATTTTGCACTCTCCAGTTTTAATAAATCAACTCCTTTATTTTAATGCAAATGGATATGGCTTTACATAGATACTGTATGTACACATAAACAACAAGGGGGTCCAGCTGTTAGGGGGTGCACTTCAAAGGTCAATGACCTACAAAACATAGAGGTCAGAGTCCTTGTTTGGGTTACCCAAGGCCTAAACATTCTATCACTATGAATGTTACCTTGGGAACTCAGTGGCGTCTTTATTTTACATTTACCCTTGGCATGAATTGCTTGCGCACTTTTAAGCAATATTCCCTCTGCGAACTCTCCAACAGACACACGGAAAACGTTTTTGAAAATTAATATTTGCGTCAAGAGGGGATTAGCTTTGTAAAGTCAATTTCCTTTAACGGGAAATGTATTCCCTTAATAGGACTTTTCTGATCCGTTGTCTGTCTTGTTCACACACTGGGTGTCACTGCTTTTAAACACTTGTCACTCTTTTAATGGAAACAAAATACACTACCCGGGCAGAGCGACAATGTCATTCGGCCGCCCCTTGCTGCGTCGGCAATAGTGAGAATGACAGAGCGCCGCTCGGTAGGGGTAATTAAAATGTAAATATTGATATTTTATTATTTGAAACGACTTTCCAGTGAGGCATTTAATACCTCTCCATCTGTGCCGCTCTGTTTTGTGGTCACTTTAGTGCAGTTCGGGGAAGGCAGGAAACACTTTGATCCCCGTTATGTCAAAATGCTTGTTGCCGCTTAATTTTGATATCTAATTAAGTGGAAAAGTACAGTCCACACTGTAATCCACGGCATCTTAACCAGCTGCTGGGGTATATTTAGAATTAATCTCCACTATGGAATCATCCTAATGTATGCAATTAAGAGTCTGCCGATGGCTAATTAGATGTATTAGAATCAGGCAGATTCCTCATTTTTTTTTCTTTCTTACTGTTTTTGGACCTAAATCTTTAATCTAACGGCACTTTTTACTCTTTCCAGACTACAAAAAAGAACAATCTCAAGAATAATCTGTATTTAAACCTGAGAATTAGGGTAATCAAATAGATAGATTAGATATCCGTTTTTCGTCAGTTGTACGCCATTCATTCATTTGTCCTTTCATTCAATAATCTAGACCTTAGAGCCATGAATGTACCAATATATCTGTTATTTGTCCTTTCATTCATTTCATAGACCCATGAATGTACCAACATATATGTTACAACACGCAGACCTCTCATGTCCCTAAAATCAGTGCCTGCAGATCTTTTTCTCAAACCTATTTTGTGCATTTTTTTTCGGCAAGATCCCTTGATGACGTACTGTAGAGGCCTTGACTCAGAGTTTTGCCTTATTTCATCTCCTTCTCACAAACAAGTAGCAAGTATCAGCCCTTTCACTGTTTTATGGGAAAGTTGAGTTAAGACAAAGGTCCAAGCATGGGCAAAAGCCAGTGCCCCTGTATAGCCAATGCCTGGGCAAAAGTCAGGGCATACAAAAAGGATTTGTTGACTGATAGACCATTTGAAGGCACCTTCTGATTTTTAAATAATTGTTGTTATTATTATTATTATTATACAGGATTTATATAGAGCCAACAGTTTGCGCAGCGCTTTACAATATAAAAGGGAGACAATACAGTTATAATACAATAAAATATAAGAGGATTAAGAGGGCCCTGCTCAGAAGAGCTTACAATCTAATAGGGTGGGGCAGGTGGTACAAAAGGTTGTAACTGTGGGGAATGAGCTGATGGAAGTGGTAGGAGATTAGTTGGAGACGTGATAGGCTTTCCTGAAGAGATGAGTTTTCAGGGATCGCCTGAAGGTAGCAAGAGTAGGGAATAGCCGGACAGGTTGAGGTAGCGAGTTCCAGAGGATGGGAGAGGCTCTGGAGAAATCCTGGAGACAAGCATGAGAGGAGGAGATGAGAGAGCTTGAGAGTAGGAGGTCTTGAGAAGAGCGGAGAGGATGATTTGGGTGATATTTGGAGACAAGATTGGTGATGTAGCTTGGGGCAGAGTTGTGAATGGCTTTGTATGTTGTGGTTAGTATTTTGAATTTAATTCGCTGGGTGACTGGGAGCCAGTGTAGGAATTGGAGGAGATGGTTGGCAGACACTGAGCATTGGTAAGGTGTATAAGTCTGGCAGCAACATTCATGATAGACTGAAGAGGGGATAGCCTATGGAGAGGCAGGCCAATAAGAAGGGAGTTGCAAAAGTCAAGGCGAGAGATAACAAGGGAGTGAATGAGGAACTTGGTGGTTTCATTTATTAAAAAGGGGTGAATTTTAGAGATGTTACGGAGGTGAATTCTACAAACTTTTGACAGCGATTGGATTTGAGGCTGAAACGACAAGTCAAAGTCTAGGATTACACCTAGTACCCTGGCGTGAGGGGAGGGACTGATGGTTGCATTGTTGATTTTGATGGAAAAGTCATGGAGGGGGGCACGGGCGGGGGGGGGAATATTATTAGCTCAGTTTTAGAGAGATTTAGTTTAAGGAAGTGGTGAGACATCCATGCTGATATGTCAGTTATTAAATGTGGTTATGGCTTTTCTCTATATTCAATTTAACTAGCCTTAAAAATGTTGTTGTTAAACCCCTCTAATGGGTTGCAAGTCCTCATTTCGCTGTCTTCAGTAGCTACAGCTTTCAGCAGAATCTTTACATCCGAGACACTTGTGCTCTTTGGATACTCCTGCCAGGCCCTACATCAATACTGTTTCCTGTTCAGGCTGGTAGATAAGCTCACAATGTGGCGGGGAACCAGGCATCCAACACACCCAGTGTTGTGTTGGATACTGAAGCTTCTCTTGGAGGACGTAGCTCTTAAAGACAGTGAAATGAGAGTTTGCAACCCATTAGAGGGGTTTAACAACAATATTTTTATGGCTAGTTCCATTTTGTTATGGAGAAATAACATAGTCACATTCAATAACAAGTATTTAGGAATCACAGGGTGCCTTCAAGTGGTCTCTAAGGCCGCATACACACGAGCTGACTTTTCAGCAACAAAAGTCTGACGGCCACTCCGGCAGACTTGCGTCTGACTTTTGACGGACTTTTGAACGAACGGACTTGCCTACACACGATCACACCAAAGTCCGACGGATTCGTACGTGATGACGTATGACCGGACTAAAATAAGGAAGTTGATAGCCAGTAGCCAATAGCTGCCCTAGCGTCGGTTTTCGTCCGTCGGACTAGCATACAGACGAGCGGATTTTTCAACCGGACCCCTCGGAAAGCATGTTTCAAATCTAAAGTCCGTCAGATTTTCGACTGGAAAAGTCCTCTGAAGGTCCGATGAAGCCCACACACGATCGTATTGTCCGCCGGACACGGTCAGTCGGACCAGTCCGGTCGAAAAGTCAGCTCGTGTGTACGCTGCATAAGGTTGCAGGTTGCAGATTGCTCTTTTCTGAGTCATTTTAAATGGTCAGTCCTTCAAAAAGTTATATTTTCATTACCAATGAAACCTGGAGGGACAAGTCAGTCCCTGGTTTCTTCTACCTCTTGTATACTTCAAAAGCGCCAGATGCCATAATTTCCAATTGTTCTATTTTCCATGAGATTATTGTGTTCTGCAGCTTCTGCTGTTACATTTTCCATAATATTAAATAGATAAAAAATCTAGCAGTAAGAAAGGGAGCTCCTCATAATGCGTGCAATTTGCGTAGTTGCCATTCCTAGTTTAATATTTGCACTAGGAAATGATGTCTGGAATGTGATTGGCTGCGCTGGGCAGCACAGACATTTTTCCTTTCATTCTGTTTTTATACTTGAATCCCAGAGCTTATTTCAGTATATCTGACTGCTTATTACAAGCTGAACACAGAGCCTGGGCTCAGGAGCCTAATGTGATATCAGACAGTGCTGGAAGTGAGCCCAGGCTTGTGACTGATGCCTTCAGACTGTCTTTATAAATAGGTCATCTGGTGCAAGAGTGAGACGAGGCATTCTCTGACCCTCTTTTCTGACAAGCAATGTTCTGTGTATGTTTATCGTGATTTTTTTTCTTGAACTGTGGAATTCACAGCTTCAAGAAATGTTATCTAATGAAATCTATTTATATGTATGAATGAATGTGGATCTAAATGCTAAATGGACAACATCTAGTTTGCCAAAGTATCATAAACAATTAAAAAAACAAACAAAAAAAATAGTATAAAATACTCTTTTCATTTTTTGTCATTCTTATTTGTATCGCAGTGCTGCTGATCTCCTCTATCCCCTTTCAGGCATTTCCTGTCTACATGCACTCACTCTAATGTTACCTGCACATCATTGCTCTACACCAGTTTGCTGATAGTCGCCATGAGTGTTGGGGCATCCGCCCCTGTAAGGGTCAATGGACACGTCTTGGATCAAAATATTATAGAGATAACATATCTATACACATACACTCTGTTGTCCAAAGTATTGGGACACCTGCATTTACACGCACATGAACATTAATGGCATCCCAGTCTTATGCCCCGTACACACGGTCGGATTTTCCGACGGAAAATGTGTGATAGGACCTTGTTGTCGGAAATTCCGAGCGTGTCTAGGCTCCATCACACATTTTCCATCGGATTTTCCGACACACAAAGTTTGAGAGCAGGCTATAAAATTTTCCGACAACAAAATCCGTTGTCGGAATTTCTGATCGTGTGTACACAAATCCGACGCACAAAGTGCCACTCATGCTCAGAATAAATAAAGAGATGAAAGCTATTGGCTACTGCCCCGTTTAGAGTCCCGACATACGTGTTTTACATCACCGCGTTCAGAACGATCGGATTTTCCGACAACTTTGTGTGACCGTCTGTATGCAAGACAAGTTTGAGCCAACATCCGTCGGAAAAAATCCTAGGATTTTGTTGTCGGAATGTCCGATCAATGTCCGACCGTGTGTACGGGGCATTAGTCTGTAGGGTTCAATATTGAGTTGGCCCACCCTTTGCAGCAATAACAGCTTCAACTCTTCTGGGAAGGCTGTCCACAAGGTTTAGGAGTGTGTCTATGGGAATGTTTGAGCATTCTTCCAGAAGATTGTGATATTATTATGGTTAGCCATGGCAGGAGGGCAATAAAAATGAATTTGGCTCTGAGTTTACAGCCATTCCAATGATACAGACACTGAAGCTTCAATCTATCCAAGTTTGGACAACCATATTCTGCCCACATAAACATTCTATTTTAGCCAGATTTGGGTCTCAATCATGATTGGAAGGCAACCTACCAATAATTGTTATTAGTGGTGTTGGTCAATGAGCTTATCCATATAATAGTTTTTTCAGTGGAAAGCTGAGTAAAGCCCAATGGAATCTTCAGCTAAATACATTCCATATACATCAAAACAAAATGTGTTTAAAGTCCTAAAGTTTGTTTTCTTTAGAAAACAGCCACATCCTGAGTAGAAAAGCCTGTCCCCTGCCAGCATCCTGTAGATAAAGACCCTTGTTATCTGTGTAGAAGCAGTAGTCCTTCTGCAGAGGTCCCACAGGCCCACAAGAGCTCACCACCCAGCAGGGAGAATGAGCTTTGCTGTCTCTAACTCTGCAGGGGATGGGCCAGCCATGTGCAGGGAGACCACTGCTTCCACACAGAGGAAGAAGTCCCCTGTAGCATGATGGCGGGTGACAGGCCTTTCTGTTGCTTTCTAAAGAAAATGAACTGTAAGATACTGAACAGCTTTTGTTTGGATGTGCCAGGAATGTATTTAGGTGATTTAATCTTAAAGTTCATTTGGGCCTTAATAATAGTTGATATATTTAAAAAAATCAGCATGTGTATGGCTTGGCAAAGTAAGATTTTAAAGTCTTTTGTTTCTATATCTTGTCTGCTATTATTCCCTCTGTCCTTTATTAGCTGTAGAACACAGAGTAAAAGACACACTCCAAGGAAGATACTACGCAGGGATTCTGATATGTTGCCAGATGGACGGATGGGGTGATAGGATTGCCACTTTTTTTTTTTTTTTTTGATGAGAAAATAAGTATCTCTCCCCTGAAGGTATAAACGCCAGGCTATAATGACTTGGCAGCACTAGAGCCAGAGAGCCTGCACAGTTGACCCAGTAGTGGGTATATTCATAAACATTGGCTCGCATGGAGATTACAAGGAGGGCAAAGCAAACAATCTCAGATCAGCCATGGCCGGAGGGAGTTAAAAACGACTTTGGTTCTAAATGGGGGGATGTCACAACAATCCTGTGTGTGAGTACGTGTGTGTGTGTTTCTTATTGACTGTATTTAATATATTTCACTATGTTAAACAGAACCAATTATAAGATTTTTGTTGCTGTAGGAAATGCAGTATACTAATATTATACCGTTATGTTCATTCTCAGCTTCTGAAACCTGGCATAGATGCTTCCAGTATAGCAGTTTCAGGTGCCAAAAATTCCATTCCAACACATTAATTTTTTACCATAAATAACTTTTACCATGATAACTGTTACGATGTTATAAACTAATCTCACCAGAAACGTTAAAGCAGAACTCAAGTTTCAAAGTATAAGTAAAACAAAGACTAAAATACAGAGCAAAATCAACTTTAAATCAACTGCAATACTTACCTTCAGTCTGGTGCTGTCCCCTTGTAGAAGGTCCTCTCCTCCAGAAGAGAGTGCTCATCTTATGGCCTCATGCACACAGGGCGTTAGCAGCATCAGACTTTTTTTTTTTTTTTTACAGCTTCAAAATGTCTCTCCATGTTATTTTATGTGTCCATGCACATATAGGCTTTTAGGAGCTGTAAGTGACATGGGCGTTTTCAAGCTGTAAAAAAAACCCAGGGTCTGTGCATTCTGGAGAAGCAGCGTTAAGCTGTAAAAACGCTTGACGCGGCTAAATGTGCGTTAACGCTGTATACATTTTTAAGCTGTAGTAATTGGATTTGGGAGTGGAAAATAGTAGAGGGCAGAGAAATGCTGCTAAACTGTAACACTAATAAACATGGCTAAACCCACATTAATGCCAATGCAAAACGCTTCTAAAAGCGAGTTTTTACAGCCGCTTTTTCCTGGCGTTGGTACTGGCTTTGCAGCTCATTTTTTTAACATCCTGTGTGCATGAGGCCTGCAAGTTGAATGCTATCCAGCATCATTCAAATGGCTTTCTGGGAGCCCAGGTCATCATAGACACACCTCTTACGGGTGCGTCATTGCCCAGTCTGGGATCCCAGTACTACTGCACTGAAAGAACCCACACCCATTGTCATTGTTTCAAAGCTGAATCTCTTTTTTTTTATTTTATCACACCTAAATAAGTAATAATTTCCTATCTAAGGGCCCATTCACATTAAAGCAATCAGTAGCAGTGCGTTAACACACACGCATTATACATTTGTTATGGCGTTTGTCAATGTGCATTGCACTGAGGCAGCCCATTTATTATGAATGGTCTGCCAACGCATCATAATAAATGGAAAATTGTGCTTGACACTTTTTTCAAAATGCAGAACACCACAATGCAAGGTATATGCATTGTGATGCACTGTGTGACGTTGTGCTGTGCAATGCATTCACAATGAATAGTATTGCAACACAATAGACATAGAGCAGTTGCATTGCCTTGTGTTGCAGCACATAAGTGTGAATAGGCCGACTAGCAGACTAGTTTATTGTCCACAGCACAGGGACACAAATATTGTCTGACACCGGCTACATGTTCTTACTACTGGCCCAGAACTTTCCATATAGGAGGTTCAATTCTGCTGCGCTCTACTGCTCTGTATTTTATTGCAAATTGGATAGTGCAAAGCCCAATTAGTGCAAAAACAGTTTGAGCTGCTTCCCTTCATCAGGGTACTGAAAAACCTTGGGCAAGTCAATGGTCTTTGCACTGGACCTGTATTAGGTGTTAAATGAGATATTCACACTGAGACAGAGAGTTCCAGGGTTCAGTTGCTTATATGTAGGGAAATTTGACTTGCCCATAGACCCTAGGGCACCTACTAGCGTCTTCACCAAAGTGCACTGATTACTTTCCATTTCACCTTTCAGGTGTAAGTTGCATTTGTAAATAGTCCTCCATTTATTATTATTGTAAAAAGAAAACAAAAAAAACTGCAAGACAAAGGCATAATGAGCTAGTGTGCATCGCATGCTAGCTCATTAGGAAATATTTACCTTAGAACTTTGCCCTGGATCTGCGTCGGCCCTCCGAGAACAGCGCGGACATCTTCCACCAGACTTACTTTCGGTTCGCGGCTCCCACGCTGTGATTGGCAGGAGCTGTGATGACATTACTCCCGCTCATGCATCGGTCACGGCACGATTCCTGAAGAAACGGTACCAGCGGCCGTTTCTTCAGTGCGCATGCGCCGATGACGTCGGCAGCAGTGCATATACTGAATATCTCCTAAACTGAGCAAGTTTAGGAGATATTCAAGGTGCCTACAGGTAATCCTTGTTGTAGGTTTACCTGTAGATAAAAGTGGTTTAACAGGGTTTACAAGCACTTTAAAGTAGATATATACCCAATCACCAAAATATTATATTAAAAGGGAACAGGCAAACATACTAGCCTTAGTTTCAACGGTTCGATGCCTGTGAGCTCCCTTGCCGGTGCTGGCATTTTCAACCTGGCTTCTTCTGGGTGCTGGTCTTTGGCCATCTTGATTGGCATGTGCAGGAGTGCAAGAAAAAAGACAGGAAAGGCACCTCTAAGTGCAGAATGCCAGCGATTTATTGTTTTACACAGTTTAAAACCACTTACAAGACTTTAGTATAGAGTAGGCCCATCATAGTTGTGTACCTGTCAGGACTCCTGCTGCTATCCGTCCATATCCCAGTGCTGTCCAGCAGTCCAAGGGTGGAGAGAATAGCCTGGTCAAGATTGCCACCGCTCTTCCGGGATCACGGTGGAATGCACGCCATGCATGTGGAAGGCACATGTTTGAAGTTACATCAGGAAAGAGGTGGTGACGCGTTTCGGAGCATGTGCACTAAGTGAATGTGAATTAACATTTGAATTACATTTCCAAGGGTGAATAGAATAGTCAGCCCAAGGGTGGATAGAATAGCCTGGTGAAGATGGCTACCGCTCTTCCGGGATCACGGTGGAATGCACTCCATGCGTGTGGAAGGCACATATTTGAAGTTACGTCAGGAAAGGGGTGGTGACGCGTTTCGGAGCATGTGCACTAAGTGAATGTGAATTAACATGTGAATTAAATTTCCAGCTGTCAGTCTTTTTAAATCTGCAGATTTCACTAAAATAATCCCTGGTGATCCTGCCATGAAGGGCAATGTTCAGGTACTTCCTGTTAAAGGGTAGCAACTGTCTCGCAACTGTGCCTCTGCATTGTCATCCTTTCAAATGCTTTCTTGTTGGAGCAGATTTTCTCAACCTTTTCAACACAGAGGAACCCTTGAAATAACCTTTTGGCTTTAGGGAACCCCTGTTAAAAATGGCTATATCTACATTACATTGGTGTGATGGTCAGTGGAAGAGTGCTTCTTACATCTGTGGTCTTGGCAAAGAATTTTCCCTTTACAGATAGCTAAAAAGATCATTGGTGTCACTGGGAACTTATCTGAGAGGCAAAAATTGGTCATTGCTCAAGGAACCCCTAGCAACCATTGGAGGAACCCTAGGGTTCCACGGAACCCTGGTTGAGAAACCCTGTGTTGGAGGCTACAAGCAACACCACTGGTGCACATTGTGCAGGCGTGATCACTATCAGGAAACTGATTCAGAGCAATGATGTGCAGCCACCATCTGGGATGTATGCACGTAGACAGGAAGTAGATGAAAGAGGCTGGAGGAGATCAGTAGCACTGAGATTTAAAAAAAAAAGACAAATAAAAAGTGAAAAGAGTATTTAAAAAAAACAAAGGCAGTTGTTTATCATGCACAATACTAAATGTCATCCAGTTGGGGTTCAGATCTACTTTATTGCCTGGACGGCACTCTAGGATTGAAAGTGTCAGAAAAAATGCAAATCATAAACATTTGTAAGTGAACTTGCGCCGTTAACATTCAATAAGCGCCTTTATCGTTAAATGGTTTATTTGATTGTATACCTGGTAGAAGTCATTACGCAGCACTGGTACAAGAAGTGGCATTGTCAATTATCCCGTGTGTGCGCTGCGTTTCATTAACACCCTCCGCCATGTCTGAAATGAAAGGTCACAACTTGAGTGAGCCAAGGAGCATCTCGCCTGTTAGTAAATGCCCAATTTACGGCTCTTAAATTGTTGAAGAACACACTTAGTATTGCTGAACGAATGCCGTGCCTGCGCCGAGCCTGACAAGTGAATATTTGTTTAGTGGGAATCTATTGTCTTTAATGGATTGAGAGAGACATGTGCTGTGAAGGCTGTGTGGCGTGGTTTCACAGAGATGAAACTGATGTACAGCTAACAGCAAACAAGACATTGTGGGCCGAGGTGCGGTAACTCAGCGGTCTGTGAATATTGCATGAAGAGTATCAAAGTGATGGCTTTTCTCTGACTGTGCTTTAAAAAGGAAACGAGTATTGCTGTGACAAATGGTTGAAGCTAAACTCCAGGCAGTCCGCTAAATACACAGATAAAATGGGGGGAGCTGTTTTGTCTGCCATTTGTATTTCCGTCCAACCAGTCCTGAGTTTTGCACAGCTCTGCCACACAGCACAGTCCTGTCTGGAAGGGGAGAGGATCTTATTTTCTCTTATCCTTCTTATTTGCTGCAGTTTCACTTTCACATACAAGTGTCTCTCCACCTCCATCCTGTGACTGGACAGTGAAAGGAGAAGTGGCAGACTGATGAGCTCATCTCATACAGTACAATTGATTGGCTGCTTGTACTGTTTCTCCTTTCTGCTGTCTGAGCTCTGACTGTAAGGCTGAAATTGCTCAGTGTCCATTGCGTCCCTATACCTTTAAGGAGGGGTGGGTTCCCTCCAGGCATACCTGCCCTTAAATCTATCCATTATTATATATGCGCTCCGACTTTGGAGACTCTCAACATTTATAGAGTTAAGCCTCGTACACACGATCAGATTGTTGCCCAACAAAACCGTGGACTTTTGTCCGAAGGGTGTTGGCCCAAACTTGTCTTGCATACACATGGCCACACAAGTGTTGGCCAACAATTACGAACGTAGTGACGTGCTACGTTGTTTTTCAGCTTTTTAGCGCCACTCTTTGGGCTCCTTCTGCTAATTTCGTGTTAGTAGAAGTTTGGTGAGTGTTGATTCGTGCTTTACATTTCGCGCTTTTTGGTTCGTTTCTGAACGGCCGTTCGTCAACCAGACATGTTGCGAAATCGGAGGAGATAACGTGTTATTTATTATTGGCCTTGGAGTTATTGCTTTAACATTATTTTTTTGGTTGAATAATGATTTGATTTGTTATATTTTTTATATTTTTGGATGCATAGAATGCACTGTTTGGTTAAGTTCTGTTGGCAGATAGCATGTCTAAAAAAATTGTGTAGAATAATACTTGGCTATGTGTTTTACTTCAAATGACAGTTTGGGAGTAGGCAGTTATATTTAAAAAAATACAATGTAAAATTGACAAGGGACACCAACATAGTTGTATTTTTGATCTTAAAAACTACGGGATAATGGTGTTGTGGTAACACACGCACTAAATGTCGGCCAGTTTCTATTGAACCGGGCAATACCGCCCGATATTCGTCCCGTGTATACGGAGCTTTAGATATACTAGCAGATTTAAGCAAATTGAAGCCAAACTCCAGCTAACACTTTTTAAGCCCTTACAGCAAACAATTGTTATTCCATTTGGGATATAGGTTTTACATAAATAAATAAAAAAAAAAATGAATACAATAACCGCTTGCCGACTGTATACAGCTGCAAAGCGGCTCTGCTGCTCAGGATCACTTACCTAGTATGTGATCCTGCACATCTGGGGTGTGCATGCCCACGCAGCCGGCGGCCCCCTCCCACTGTGATTATACACAGTGGGAGCTGATCGACAGATTCCGTGGACTCGATGTCCACAAACACCCTCCGATCCTTTGGTATAGAGGGAGAACATTTGCCTATGTAAACAAGGCAGATCATCATTCTGTCAGTACAGAAGGCATGGGTCCTGTGTCTCTGCAAATTAGGGGCACCAATTCATGCCTTCCTCTAGTACAAGTACCTCCCCTACAGTAAGGAAACACCAGCACAGTTAACCCTTTGATTGCCCCTGATGTTAACCCCTTCCCAGCCAGTGTCATTAGCACAGTGACAGTGCATATGTTTTAGCACTGATCACTGGTCCCCAAAAAGTGTCAAAAGGGTCAGTTAGTGTCTGATTTTTCCGCCACAATATCGCAGTCCTGCTATAAATCGCTGATCAAGGCATTACTACTAAAAGAATTTAAAAAAACACAATAGTTTGTAGACGTTATAACTTTTGCGCAAACCAATCAATATACGCTTATTGGGATTTTTTTTTACCAAAAATATGTAGCAGAATACATATTGGCCTAAATTGATGAAGAAATTGGATTTTTTAAATTTTTTTTATTGGATATGTTTTATAGCAAAAAGTAAAAATAAAATATATATATTTTTTTTGTTCAAAATTGTTGATCTTTTCTTGTTTATGGCGTAAAAATAAAAACCGCAGAGAGGATCAAATACCACCAAAAGAAAGCCTTATTTATGAGAAAAAAAAAGGACATACATTTTATTTGGCCTGGTCAAGAACATAATATTCCCAAGGTCAGGTGGCTAAAATGTATGAAAAAAAAAAAATTATATATATATATATATATATATATATATATATATATATATATATATATATATATATATAATAAAATATAAGGATATGTTTACACTTTGGTTGGGGGCAGTAAAAACAGCAGCCTACAGTATAGCTTTAGGCAAGTTTACATTATATACGCCATACCACATTGGTCATAATTGGAAGTCCTACATGGCGTCACCCATTCTCCCCATCCTTTGGACATGGCTTGTGCGCTCAGGTTAAATGAACTTAAGTGAACTTATTCAGCTGCAGAAACAATAGCACAATCTATTTTGGTTTAAACAACGTTCAAGAAATATTGGCAAACAAGTCTAGAGTATCACCAATGGCGAAAAAGCAAAAAAAAAAAAAAAAAAAAAAGGAGAGAAAACGCAATTCCTCTATCCTTAAGCGCGATACTGAAAGGTATGCAATGTTGACACAACAGCGCAATGAGTCATTAGAGTATAATTAGCATTCCGCAGTGATGTGCACTGTGCAAGGAATGTCTAATGTGTCAGCTTTTAGTCACACAAACAGCAGTCAGAGCATCAAAAACAGAGCCATCAGTGGTGGGCTTAGCTGATTATAACAGGCAGTTCGGTGTGCGGAGATCGCTGAGAGCCAGCTCCGGCTTAAAAGTGCATACAGGGTATGCCTAAAAGGGGTTAAATTCATATGCCTTTATGGCAGCCTATTTCTGTCAACACTCGGCTGCGAAAACAAACATTCATGCCTTGTGAAGTGAGAGTGTATTTTTGAAGGCTAGCCGTCAGATATTTTTTGTCCTTCACACTTTCCTATGCTTAGCCTTTTTTGTTAAGTTGACTGCAAAGTGCATCCGTTCACTTGGTTACGAAAAAAAAAAAAAAAAATAGAAGCAAAAGTAGTTGACAGCTGCCTATGGCTCTGTTGTCAAGCACATGGGCTCCTACTACAAAATGGCAGGAGGGCTGGTAGACCACATGCTTCACCCGACACTTTCAATGCTAGATGGGCAGACCTTATGTTCTATGTTATGGCTGGGATTTGTTTAGGCTTTGTTATGGCTGGGTCTGTTTTTTTTTTTTGGTTTTTAATTATGTAAAATCAGTTTGCTGCATGATTTGCTTTTGACTTATTTGTCCATCATTTTGCATTTATTATTAATAAACAGAATTAAATTGCACCAACAGGTTGTATAGTGCTTTACATGACTAGGGTATTAATTATGGCTTGTCTTGCCATGCAGCTATAACCAAAAACCCTATACTCACCCATTATAATCACCACGCAGCACATGTTGGAGCTAATGGCCACAGCAGCCTTTTATTAACCAAACCAATTAATAACATTAACATAGATAACATAAATAACATAAAACCCCCAGTGTGTAAAAGAATAGAGCCACAAGGTCCTATAGGGCATTAAAAAACAAAGACAGTACCTGCATGACGCTTACTCAGGCCTCCAGCCGCAAAACCACTGACTTGAAGACAACACGCAGATACAAATCCCAACACTGGGAGCCGTACCTCAGACGGGTCCCTACACTTTACCTTTTTTGTGCCACTATCACCTAAAAGGGATCTTGCACCCCGCAACACCCTACCAAGCTACCCATCACTACCCCAGCACCCAAACTGAGATGCCCATAAGAATAGGGCAGGAGGGTGGGAAGTTTTCCCTCTCTTGCTGACCTCCAACAGAAGTCCACGCCACTTAGCCACCAAACCCCCCCCCCCCCCCCCCCATGCAGTTCCACTCCTCCCTGACCTAAACTAATAGCCTGACCTCTTTCTCCTGTGTACTTTTAATTTGGCCCAACTTTCCCAACAATGCCAAGCCCCTTTAACCCCTGTAATACCAGCCCTACGTCCATTGCCTTCTTCTATTTCACTCCTGGCCTCCCTAAATAAAGGGAGATGGTACAGTTATAATACATTGTGATATGAGAGGATTAGGAAGGCCCTGCTTGTGAAAGCTTATAATTTAAAAGGAAGGGGTAAAGAGTAAAAACTGTAAGGGATAAGCTGATGGAGAAAGTAGGAGTGCAGTTTTTAGGTGGAGGCCAGATAGTTTTCCCTGAAGAAAATAGTCTTTTGGGATCAACTAAAGGCCAACAAAGTAAAAGTTAGCTGGAGAGATTGGGGTAGGGAGTTCCAGAGGATAAGAGACCTGGATGGACATGGAAGGAGGTGATGAGGGAGCTAAAGAGTAGGAGGTCTTGGGAGGAGTGGATGGTTTGGATGATATTTTTGAGTCAAGGTTGGTAATGTAACTGGTGGCATTTAAAGCAGGTATAAAGCGAAACATTTTTTATCTTAACGAATTCCTTGCATCAAGGGCCCTTTCACACTGGGGTGGGGGCAGCGTCTGCGGAGGCACTTTGCCGGAGGTATAGCTGCGCTGTCCCATTGATTTCGATGGGCAGGAGCGGTAAAGGAGCGGTATACACTCCGCTCCTTCACCGCTCCGAAGATGCTGCTAGCAGGACTTTTTTCCCGTCCTGCTAGCGCACCTCTCCAGTGTGAAAGCCCTCGGGGCTTTCACACTGGAGACAAAGCAGCGGCACTTTCGGGTCGGCTTGCAGGCGCTATTATTAGCGCAATAGCGCCTGCAAACCACCCCAGTGTGAAAGGGCCCTATGGTAAAAAAAAAAAAAAATGTTTAGGCGTCAGTATCCCCCCCTCACCCCCCCCCTTTAATTACCTGAGCTCTCATTCAATTCAGCACTGTGTCTTTCTGCATCTTTTCTCTCCCCTCGCCTCCTAGTCTCACAGGCTTTGCTGAGAGGCTCCCGCTGCTGTCAATCAAACCCAGTGACGAGGGGACGGGGCTAAATCCCACTGTCTGTGTCAATAGACACAGACAGTGAAGCTTGGGAGCAAGCGCGCAAGAGTGCCACCATAGAAATCGGCTGTCTATAGGGGCACTCGCGGGAGAGGAGTAGCCAGAAGCGTCTGTAGGGGACCCAAGAAGAGCAAGTGCGGGGTTGCTCTGTGCAATTTTATTGCACAGAGCAAATAAGTTTAAACCTGTTTATTATTAAAAATGAAAAATAAAAAAAGAATATATTAAATAACAATCAACAGGTAGTGTTCATTAAAAAAATGTATTTTTAAAATTAAGTTTCAGAATCAGTCTTTACGTTGGCCTCCTATAATCCCTGCACAGGCTTGGAGAGGGAAGTCCAGTACTATTCAGTATAGTTGTATAGTACTGGGAGAGGGAGGGGCAAACTATATTATCGTTTGTCTATACAAACTGCTTCATGAATAGAACATGATGACAAACTTTGTTTTTGACAGGTACCATTCCCACTTCCCGCTGCCCGGTCTCCCAGAAGTTCAGCCCCCTCCTCCTTCCTCCACTGCCGGACCAATTAGAAAGGGCAGGGCGCTTTGCGCATGCACAGTAGGAAACCAGCTGTGAAGCTGAAAGCCTTCGCTGCCGGGTTCTTTTACCAGAAATGGTGACGGCTGTGTCTGACAACAGAGCCGAAGATCGGCTGGGGTACGGACACCGCAGGATCCCTGGACAGGTAAGTGTTTATATATTAAAAGTCAGCAGCTGCAGTATTTGTAGCTGCTGACTTTTAATTTTTTGTGGGGGGGGGCTGGACCTCCTCTTTAACTGTGGTAGAGAAAACTGAGGTCACAAACTTGGCTTTGCTGTCTGGAAGGGGTCATTAAATCGAGGGTTGGATAAGCAAAAGTGTAAATCCTTAGTAGGTAAAACAGCTCCCATAGCCAGTTGGCCTTGTTGAACTCTATACTGACTCAGACTAGCTTATGTGTGATTTTTGTTGAGGTTTTATCCAAACTTGTGTCCCATGCACCACTTTTCCATCTACTTCTATCTCCATCTCTCCAGAGCTCCAAGCTTATGTAGTGATTCCCTTCTCCTTCTGGCCACACACAACCTCTGTTGCCAGGGGGAGGCGCTGGAGAAAAAAGAATATAGCCCTCTTCTGGTCCTGTACTCATGTATGGTGCTGATTTGATGTAGCAGCACTGATAGCATTGAACGGATCAACCATTTGTTACCAAAACTGAAGAGAACTCCTAGTGGCCAAAAGACCCTGTAACCTTATTGATTATCTGGAGTCTCTGGGCTTAATCTGTAGAGCAGTGGTCCCCAAACTGTGGCTTGTGGGAAACATGTGACCCTTTGTTTGCCTTTAACTGGCCCCTGGGGTAACTATCCGTAATGCCCCGTACACACGGTTGGACTTTGTTCGGACATTCCGACAACAAAATCCTAGGATTTTTTCCGACGGATGTTGGCTCAAACTTGTCTTGCATACACATGGTCACACAAAGTTGTCGGAAAATCCGATCGTTCTAAACGCGGTGACGTCAAACATGTATGTCGGGACTATAAACGGGGCAGTGGCCAATAGCTTTCATCTCTTTATTTATTCTGAGCATGCGTGGCACTTTGTCCATCGGATTTGTGTACACACGATCGGAATTTCCGACAACGGATTTTGTTGTCGGAAAATTTTATATCCTGCTCTCAAACTTTGTGTGTCGGAAAATCCGATGGAAAATGTGTGATGGAGCCTACACACGGTAGGAATTTCCCACAACAAGGTCCTATCACACATTTTCCGTCGGAAAATCCGACCGTGTGTACGGGGCATAACAGTGAGACTGACATTGATGTTCTGTTTCTCTGTTTCTTCCATTGACACCAATGATGATGCACTATTCTTCCCATTGACGGCAACGATGAGACATATTTCCTCCTCCATCCAAACACAGATGCTGGTAATTGTTTACTCCCACTGCTCACCAACCCTTGGACATTGTTTACTCCCATTGATACCAGGGCATTTTCTACTTCCACTGGTCCCATCCTGGCCCTGCCAAGGTCTGAAATGAAAAAAAAAAAAACTGACCCCCAGCTGTAGAGTTTCAGGTATGCTAATCATAATTTCTTGGTTTCCTATAATATCTGGCTAATTATTTTATCTGCAGTGTGTAGTTTGATGTACACTGTGGGAGCCTGCTTGATAGGATACAAATTGAATGGATTAGGCAAGTCTCCATTCTAGACAGTTGTTGGGTAATCTCAAGAAGATTGTACAATAATTGTAAAATTAGGTTGTATTGTGTGTGACAATCTTAAAACTTAATTGCTTGCAGCTATCAACAACATTCTCTTTCCGTTCATCTGTTTCTAGAAATCGCATGCATTAGAGTGCTACAATTCATTTCCATATCAAGCTTATCTTTTTGCTTTTTTTTCACTTAAACATTTTCACATTTTGCAACCAAAGCAACCTGCTGCCTAATTAAAGAAGATTTGCTTCGTCTTTAGGATGCATACATTGGTATTGCGGATTCATTTTCCTAAATATTCATAGAGCAGCTTAAATATTGACCAAGACTTTTCAGCGACATATTGATTTATCAACCTTCTATTTAATTAAAACATGTATATTTTGTAATTCATTAGAACCACTACAAACACGCAGGCCTATTGCCCCCAGCTTCTGTGTCACTCATCATTGGAGTCAATTGTCTCCTCTATTGGGAGTATTTTCACTCCTGTGCCTGGAAACACACGTATTGTTAATGCATATAATGAATGGTTTTGTTAGTTTTGTTATTTAGGCAAAGATCTATGTTTTAAACCATGTTTTTTTAGTGTTTTTGGAAGTATATACAAGCTATTTAGAAGCCTCTTTCAAGCACTTTACAGGTGTATTCAAGATTCAGGCATTTTTGTTTAAGCCAACGGAGGAGATCAGTTCTTACAAGCTACAAAAAATGTGCAAAACCCTTTGATTTGTTAATTTTCAAGTGTAACCATTCAAGTCTACGAGATCAAAAATGCCCAATTTTGCCTCAAAAGTAGCTCATGTAGTTTTTGAAGCAACAGGCAACTGAGGGCTTATATGTGAACAGCCGCCATTAAAATACATAGGATTTGGGATGTGGAGCATTTTGGAGCTTTGAGCTACAACACACTCAGGTGTGAATGAGGGTTTAAGCAAACCATTTTTTGCAAATTAGTTGCATTTTTGGGGGGGAGTTCCTGCCAGTAACACTACTTCCTGTTTCAGACTGACAATGCTAAGCTACTGCCATGCAATTAGCAGCATCGTGGTCAGCCTGCAATGTGCACTCCTTCAGTTAGTCATTGGACTGCCTGTAGGTGGCATGGACAGACCAGTAGGACAGTAAAGCTGGCCATGGATGGTTTGAATCCTGCTGAACCGGCCACGATTTGAACCATCTATGGAACCATTCTATAGTTCATGTTTACTCTTTGTTGTATCTGAGTTTATGTAACTACAACCTCTACTGCAATACCTATTTTGGCTACATTATGTCATGTGTATGGTTGTTAAATAAATTACTTTTCTACATCCGGTTCCTTTTTGTGCCTCATCTAAAGTCCCAAACTCCCCCCTCCTTTATACCGAATTTAGGGATGAAGGCGCCCCTTTTCCTAGGTGCTTCATTTAAAGTCCCAACCTTCCTTTTTTATCATTAATTGGGAGGACTCTCCCTTCTACTGTGACATATCTATAATGAAAAACCCAACAGTAAGAGTGAACTCCCTTCTTTTAGTGACCACGTTAGGAAGGTAGACCTGGGAACACAAATAAGGCTGTCTTACCATTGGAACCCCTAAGAAATATAAAACAACATTGGGATATTTAGCTGAATCTTAAGAAGTTTTAAGAAAAAAAAGAAACACAATATTGCAGCAACACCCTTATAATAACTTGACAGAATTTATCACCCTGTGCTTAATTAAACCACTCAAAGGTGCCTAAAACATTGTAAGGCCTGAAAAGGAAAAAAAAAAAAGCTAATTTCTAAATCACTGGGACAAAGGGGGCTGTAGAAAAACTTTAAGGTTTCCATCCACGTAAATGTCAATATGGTGTCTGCTCCATCATCAGCACTAAATTCACATTGATGCCTCTTTTCTTCTCCGTATTGATCCTTCCATGAGAACGTAGATTTGTATCTGTTAATTAATGCGTCCTGAAACAGCGTTTGTATTAATCAGGTTGATAAGAAAAATTGGATGCCGGCACCCGCGTGACAACTATAAAAGTGCTGGCCCTGATAAAATCATGAATGGACCTCAATAAAAAAGTTCCTCCTTGCACTCAATAAACTAATCATCCCACTTTTAATTATGCGGTGGAAAGATGTGTGGAGATTGGGGAATGTGTAAATCTAATTATTTACTAACAGCAGTGCCTGGGAGGGGAGAGTTAGACTGTCATCGGAAGGTGCTGCAGGCAGTATTCTCTGTCCATCTGCTACTGCAATGAAAAAAAAAAAAAAAAAGAGAGAGAGATAGAGAGAAAGGAAAAAAATATATATAATCGGAATCTTGAGAGAAGAGCATCATTCTGAGCTAATTGAAAGACTTTTCTCTGCTTGTCTAAATTATTGCTTATCGAGGGACAGTCCCCAAGAAACGATATGATTTGTGGCAAAGTCTACAGAACACTTTTTTTGAACTTACGGCCCACAATCTCATCAAGTAAATGTATTTTGGGGATCTGCTGGGAATCATATGAAATCTAATTTTATTTTTTATAGAAAGAATGTAAAAAGTTTTTTTTTTTTCCTTTTATTGCAACCCAATGTGGGACCTCTCTGAAAACAAAACGCTAATTTACATTCTGCTGGGTAAAGATATCAAGTGTTTGTTGTTTTTTAGATAGGATATTATTTTTTTTAAAAAGCCCAACGATTTATTATAATCTCTTTGCAGATATATCAGTCATTAACCTCGTGGGCTGTAAATGTAATGCATTTCAAATTAGAATCGGTAACATACACCAGATTGCATTAGAAGGAAGACGCGGACATTTTACAGAGGAAATTAATTTTATGGTTAGACATTCTGCAACATAAACTTAAATTAGGATGGGTCAACATTTTTGTTTTTGTATGAATAGATACACAAATCCTGAGTTGGCACTGGTTAAAGCTGAACTCTAGGCAGATATAAAATATACAGATTAATGCAGCTCTTTAATCATGAATACATCATTAAAGGAGAAGTATAACCAAAGCTCTTTTGGCTATATTTCTCTTGTAGGCCACAGAAGTTCGTTCTGCACTCCTGTGACCCATTTTCAGCCGACAGCGGACTGAAGCCCACGGTCAGCTGATGTCACTCAACCGGTCCAGGCTCTGTAAATATCCCAGCTTTACAGTCAGGATCCACCCAGATGCCTGGATCGACACCTGGCTCAGCCCCTCAGCCTGAGCCAGCCCCTACTGCCCCCTCCACAGTCCAGCGCTGCAGTATGCACTGGCAGGGCAGAGCAGAGAGAGAGTGACTGACTGTCATGGCTCTCTGCTCGGAATCGGGTGGGGGACTGAGCGATCAGCAGTGTTTGATTGCTCAGTTCTCACTGCAGAGCTGGCGGGGGGCAAATGCAGCATCGGATCGATGCTGCATCCACCTAGGTGAGTATAAATGTCTGTTTTTTTATAAGTCCATACTTCTCTTTTAAATTTTCTTTTTAAGTGTAAGCAGTGTAAGTACCTGAATGTGACTTGGTATCATCCTACTGCAGTTCCTGTACAGCTGTAGTGTGAGAAGAAGAAGCACTACAAGGAGCCAATCAGTTGATGTGCTGACATAAAAGCACACTGATAGGCAAAGAGAGCAAAGTGTCAGAGATGAGTAGGTCACTGTGCTGCTTTTCCTTTCACTGTTCAGCCACAGGCTAGGGGCGTACTGCAGGGAAATCTCTGGAAGTAGAATATTGATGAAAAAGCTGATTTTGTTATATATATATGTATAATATGTATATCTATATCTATATATATATATATATATATATATAGTTTTTTTTACTATTCATTTTACATTTTTATTTGTGGTTGGAGGTAAAGGTTAACTTTTAAATCTCCCTAAATTCGCTTTGTTTTGAATTTCTATTGGGATTATTTTGTTGGTGTGTCTGTTAATACAGTACATTTTTAATATTATGTGTTTTTATATTTTACAAATACCATAAAGACTTACTTAAAATTTGAAGGTTTTTTTCGTTTTCAATAGAGTAGGGAATGGTTAAAACTCCTATTGAGTTTTTTTTTTTGTGTCCCATTTAGGGAGATGTCTTGCTACACAACAAAAAGTCAGAGAAGATATACAGTTTTTAATGACAACTTAAAATTGTAGATTTTCCCTTACTTTCATTCCTAGTAACAATAGTCACCATGATAAATAGCGAGAGTGAATCTTCCAAGTGGGACACACAGACACCAATACATTGTTTGTTTAAAAAAGTGTGTGTGTATGTATATATATATATATATATATATATATATATATATATATATATATATATATATATATATATATATATATATATATATATATATATATATATATATATATATATATATATATACTGTATATTCCAACTGCACTGCTACATGTAAAATAGTACTATAATAGTACTAGATAATAGTACTAGAATGCCTTTTACTAGAGTTAAAAGATGAGTTCAGGCTGAATGCGTCTCTTCTCATGGAACCTGTACAATGTCTTACAGGCCACTTGCAATAAGCTTCTGACACGTCTTAAGACCCCCTTAAGAAAATCATTTCTAATCCCCTTTGATGATTTTATTAAGTCCTTGTCCTCGTTATGTGCCAACTGGCAAACTTAAGCACTTTTGCCAACAAGCCAAAGAAATTATTTTCCCACTGTATCTACTTGTATTGCTTCTAATGTGATTGAGCAAATTAACAGTGTGGTTTAATATACAGAACATCTATTAACTCCTTATCTCCAAGTTTGTGTTAATGAGTATATTTATGACTTGATCCCAAGCATTCGCTGTATAGTAGTTGGTGATCCTAAAATGTGTTTAAATTATAAATGCATTTTCACTAAACTTAATATATCTGTAGTTGTTCCTGCAGCCTACTAACAAAAGCCAATAGGATAATGTACCTCTATTGTAGATAAATCTTGTTTATGATCTGCTTTGTATATGCATCCACCTCTGCTGTGAAAAAAACTTTTCTTGGTGACCACTTGGGGGCGCTGTTAAGGGACAGGAGGCTGGCTCTGCTTTAATCTGAATGAGCAGCCAGTCCCCTGGAAGCAAAGGTGTATATCAGGATGTACAGATCCAGTAGGCTGCAAGCATTTCTGCTGGAAGCAGAAATTATCAGAAGTAAAGGTAACCCATTGTATTGACATTTTTTCAGAGGCTGCTGGGAAAAGTTTAGATGTAAACTTTCCAATGAAAGTCTTTAAAGGAAAGGACTTTAAAGAATTTTTTTATGTTATAAAGAAAGCTAAAAATACCCATCTACTCCTATAGTTCATTTTAAAGCCCAATTCCAGGAATTACAAATAACTACCCTTGCAGGTAGTTAAAGGTAGAAGTATTGTGCAACTCATTCCAGGACAAAACTGTACTTCTCTCCAATCTGTCATTTTATTTACACATATATGAAACAGTTTTGGTTTAGCACAAAAAAAAAATACATTGGTTATTAATACTTCTGCTGCAAAAGAGTTGAAAACGCGTAAATGCGCTTTCCAATTTAACCAACATTTCTTCTCATTTCTTCTATTCCTCAAGGATTCTCCACCTTGTCATTGGCTGACCAGATGAGTCTTCTGCAGAGTGCATGGATGGAAATCTTGATATTGGGCATTGTGTACCGGTCTCTCTCGTTTGAAGATGAACTGGTCTACGCTGAAGACTATATCATGGATGAAGACCTGTCAAAATTGGCAGGACTGCTGGAGTTGAACAATGCCATCCTGCAACTTGTCAAGAAATTCAAAAGCATGAAGCTTGAGAAAGAAGAGTTTGTAACTCTCAAAGCTATAGCGCTTGCTAACTCAGGTGGGTTCACTTTGCATAAAAGTAGAACTCCAACTTTAATTACAAAATTATGATTGCATATGTAGTTACCTCCTGAACTAAAGCTAGCCATACATGGATCTAAATTTTCCTAAATTTACTGCTGAACTGGTTGAATTTGATCCATGTATGGACAGGCTGGTTGTATGGAAGTTGTACCGATTGACTTCTGTAAAACCAGCCTTTTGGATTTTCCCTGCTAGATCAGCGAGGAAACCTCAGCGGGGAGGATTCCACCAGTGACATTAAGTATGTGGATGGAGGAAGCAAGTCTTTTTTTTTTTTTTCATTCAACCCACTGGTAGAGTGAAAAAAATTACTAATCTATGGGCTGCTTGAGGCCTATTGTTCCTTTTCCTCACATCTCCCCAGCCTGTCTATAATTGCTAAGTAAACAAAGCCTCAAGCTGCAGAAGATTACCCTACTTCTGGCTGTGTGACGATAAAGATTGCACATCCACTTCCTGCCAGTATAAGTGCCATTTAGACTTCGCTTTTTGTTCCAGAGACTACAGAGGGGATGTCACTACACTACTGGCACTGATGCTGGGTGGAATTGAATGGATGCATATAGTCCCCAGTTACATCTACCCACCATGCCGTGCCTTGTAGTAGGCTTTTAGTCATGAACTGGAATTTTTGGTTAGAAATTGAGCAATAGTTTAATAATACACTCTACAAAGCATAATTCTAGCGTATATGATAGTGTTGGGCATCAAGGAGCTGTAGGAGGGGAGTTTATAATAGTTTATAATAATACACTCTACAAAGCACAATTCTGAATGCCTCAATATGTCCTGTTGATTTTAATATATACCCAATAAATTGTTAATTTTCAAATTATTACCTTCTGATCAACAATTGCTGACGTAACCGCTTTTCCACCTTATATTCTATATACTGAGAATCCCCTTTCCCCTCCCCCTTCCCCTTGTCCGCTGAGTATATGTATTGGGCATCAAGGAGCTGTGGGAGGTGATACCATTACACCGTAGTCTCCTTTCATCACCCAAAGAACCACTCACAACCATCCAGAGTTTTGGGACACAATGTTCCTGGAAATGGTGAAAGCAACATACAGAAATTTCCTCATGGTGCCCTGAACTTGCAAAAGGCTCTTGGTAGGAGTAATGACATCACAGCTATTACAAACGTTCTTTAGCAGCGCTAGAGACATTACATATATAAAGAAACAGCGTGGATCTGGTGGCAGCATTTTTGTGTGAGTAAGTCCTGGAGCTGAGGGCTAAAATATGTATTTGGTATTGTATACCATGAAAGGCAGGAGTTGCTTGAACCTACCTATCTCAGCTTAACTCACGTAGCAGAGCAAGTAGAAGATATTTTATATGGCAAAAAAAACAAAACTGCAGATCTGCAAAGAAGAGGACCAGTAGTGCCTCATTTTGGTTGGACATTTTGAAATGAATGTGACACTGATTTAGTATGTTATTTGTATGAAATGTGGATGTGAAAGGCCACTAGGTGGTTAGAGCAAGGTTTAAAATGGTTATCATTTTGGCAAGCTGAAGGAAAGAAGATTAATGGGTTGATTTAGTAGAACAATCGTTTTTACCCAACTTGTGTTCATTTAAATGCCCAACAAAACTATGAGGAAAGTATTATAATTTCCCCCAAAACCTGATCTTGTCATTTAAATGAACAAAATTAGGAGCATTCATTAAAACTGGTGACTAATCAAACTTCCATAGTGACCAATCAATTTCCAACCTAATTTTACTACAATGTAAGTAAAGTTTGAAATGTGAATGACTGTGTTTGGCAAGCACTTCATTTGTGGTTTGCTTTTCCCCAAATCATCCTTTGCTGCATGTGCTGCTCATATCCAGCAATTACAATCTAACTGTAAATGTTTTCTTACCGCAAGTTCGGAAATGGTATACACCATCTGATTGGCTGAAATAGGCAACTCTCATTTTCTTTTTGCCTAGCTGTTATAGTCAGTGACCACTGTGAGGTGCTATAAACTATTATAGTTTAACATTGATTATATTGTTCCAAATAAATGGTAAAAATTGTAGTCACTTAAGTTACCCATCTTAAATCACCATCACCAATTCAAGCCTTCAGCGGTCAGGGCCTGCTAAGTCTTTTGGTTTTCCACTGACATGGCAGAAAGCTTCCCACACCTGATTAAAACAGCTGTTAAAATTAGAGATTATAGATCTATTGACTCCATTATTTAGGAGGTCCAGACAATCAGATCGAGACACCATATGTTTCAATAAGCACAGCAGCCAGTTACCATGAGAAGGGTTAAACAAAAACCATTTAGTCCATGTAAGAAACTCAAAAGTGCTGAAGCAGTCAACAGTATGAGATAAGTAAAAATCATTGGGCTTTGTTCTTTCCCTTTTGTGTGACCCTAATGCATTTCCTATGGTCCTTAAGTCCCTTTTAGCATTTACATATAGTTGTAGACAAAGCCGTGTTTAATCACACGCTGATCGTTAGATACCTGTATGTCAATAACACGCGCTGATGCCATGTACCATTGACAGCCACACCGTGCCCCTCCATCTGTTTTTGTTCTGACCCTTTCTCTGAACTTTATCTTGGTTTCTGGCCAGTAGTTTTCCCTTTAATTACAAGAAGGAAACTGTCAATAAAATCTGTTAAATGGGATGCAATGAGTGGCTTCAATGGGCAGGCGGCTATTTGTTCAAATTCTGGAGCATTCAAAGTATTGACAGTTTGTTTTCTGGGGCCATATGCGACGATCAATCCCAGGCTGGGCTCAGCCGCGCTGAAAAATGAAAAACCAGATTGCTTTTGCTTACTTGCGGATGACGACTCGTGATTTGGCGCGGCTCGAGTGAGATGAGACCTTCTGCCCAAATTGCCCCCCTGAGAGGAAGACAGAGAGGATGCGTGACTAGTTTTATAAATACTTTTTTTTTTAAATTGATTTTGCAATTAGCAGTTTGCAGTAATTATTTTTGTGGCAATGAAGGGAGAGAAAGAATTTTTCAATATTGAAGATGGTTTTTTTTTCCCCCAAAAAATTAGACATATTTACTTATCTGATCTTGCTGCTGTTAAAGTCCTGTTCATTTGGTACTTGTGTGTTATTTATGTTCTAAGTTATACTTAAATATGGACACTTTAATGTGTACTGGCCTCACCTATTGTTACAAATGTTTCTGACTTGGTTACTAGTGTTGCACACTTTCAAGGACGCTATGTGTTCAGGAAGCACTGCAACTGAATGGAAAGCTCATACAGCCTATTGTATTTGCCAGTGATGTACAGTGCAGCTTACTTTAGGACTAGAAAAAGATGCGGTGCATCCAGGAAAGCCTGGGGAACTTTTTTACATTTAGTTCCTCCCCTTTACCAAAAATCAGCCACCTGATACCAAAAGGTCCAATGAGAACATCATTGTCATCATCAATTGTCAATCATTGGTCTAGCTCCTATTCAGTCGGTTCAGCAGGGACCAGCCAAATTTAGATCAGTGTCTGGCCATCCCTGTTCAACAGAAGTTGATAATTTGATTGAATTCTGTTGAAGGAGAATGTTAGAAAACTTTTCTCGATCAGCGGCTGCAGCCAATTCTCCTGTAAGTTTGTAATAATTTTGGGTTTCTTAGCTTCAATATGTAACTATTTTACAATTATCTCTAGGAATACAACACAAACCTGCTCTTGGAATGTATTAGGATTCAAAGTAGAGAGCAGCAAAGCTAAATCGAATCCTATTGCAACAAAAAAATCTGCAACTATGCCTAAAAAAATATTCATATGTGCTAAAGGAAGCACTTGTTAGAAAAATGTTTCAGTGGCAAAAACATTTTATTTTCAAAGCAAACCCATGGGCATTTGCTAAGTTTGTTAACCAAATGCGTGACTGAAAGAGCAGGTATGAAAAGGGATACTGCAAGTTCCTTAGTAAAAGACAAGATTAAATACTGGGTTTGATTTACTAAAACTGTTGAGTGCAAAATGTGGTGCAGCTCTGCATAGAAACCAATCAGCTTCCAGGTTTTTTGTCAAAGCTTAATTGAACAAGCTGAAGTTAGAAGCTGATTGGCTACCATACACAGCTTCACTAGATTTTGCACTCTCCAGTAAATCAACCCCACTGTCTCCTTTCCGATTCCAAGTGCATTCTGTAACATTTTTTTTTTATCTTCACTCTGACTTATCATTGACTTATCATTGCCCACAGCTGCCCCTCCACTCAAGGAGATCAGTAATAGCCATGCTGCCATTGGTTTGTTATGTTGTGGAATGCCTTGAATATTCCTGTTCTAAGTCCATACATTGATTTTCAAAGATTGATGATCAAATTTAGAGAATTTTCTCAATTGATTTGCCTGCATATTTCCAAGTGGATTGAATGTTTTACATGCGATTTTCAAATATCTAGACAATTGTTAAACGTGAATTGTATGATTTTTAGGAGCTTGTATTTATGAATAGATTCGGGAGAATAAAAAATAGCAATTTGCTAACTTGTCACTGGTTACAAACAGCAATAAATGACAAGTTTTATTTGGTGAATTTAGGAACTAAACATTTCTTTTTTTTCTTTTAGATTCCATGCATATAGAGGACGTTGAAGCAGTTCAAAAGCTTCAAGACGTCTTACATGAGGCTCTGCAGGATTACGAAGCTGGGCAGCACATTGAAGACCCTCGCCGAGCCGGCAAGATGCTGATGACTTTGCCGCTTCTCCGACAGACCTCCACCAAGGCCGTGCAACATTTCTACAACATCAAACTGGAAGGGAAAGTTCCTATGCACAAACTGTTTTTGGAAATGCTTGAGGCCAAGGTCTGACTAAAAGAGTCTTTGGTGACCAGATAACACCATCGATAGAATAAGAGAAAACAAGACAAAAATATGACGGCAACCAATGTACCGAACTTAAAGCAAATGACTGCACTGATCAACAGCAGAAAGACTGGAGCAGCTTTTCACTTTTTCCTCTGCATTTTACTGGTGAAGTATCTCCTCTCCCATTTTTGCTGCTGACGAATTAAAAGAATAAAAAAAAAAAAGTCTTTAATTGAGAAAGATGGAAGCCAGCCCTGCCAAAGGACAGAAATTCATAGGATGCCACTGACTTTAAAATAGACTATTATGCCCCCAAAAACTTAAGGAATTGGTAAAAACTCAATAATATGACAACAGAACACAATGACTCAATGTGCTATTAAGATTCCTTGGGAGCAGTCTCTAATTGGACACCCTGAGCGACATGTCATCGGCTGCTTCATTGCATTTTGTTCTCCATTTAGGCCACCTAGCCATTTGATTCCTTTATTGTTTTTCAAGTCTTCCAGATATTTCTCAGTTTGGTACTGCGTAACTTTTTCAGGGAATAGTTTTGAGCTTTATTCATTCATGCAATATTAATTAAAATAATAATATTAATATATAATGATACAAAATGCATAATGCATATTGGTTCGAGCAACAATGAACAATAAGGACATCTCTTTAAAGATTTTTTTTATTTAATTTTTTTTTTTCTTGTTATAAACAGAGGTTGTTTTGTACCAGCTTTACCAATTTTCAGCCATTAACCAGTTGTTATGTGGGTATGTCTCTTACTCAAGCAATAGATGAAGGGACGGTGCATATTACCACGGATGCAATTAATGTTGTGTGCCAGTCTGGCTTGAAACCTTCAGTTTCTTAAAGTGTAAAACCTAGTATACCTGTTTTCTTTTTTTCCTACAATATTAGATTACACCTGTGATGTACTGTACATAAGTAGTCTAAAGTGTTTACCACTTCAAATTATGAGGATGCTTGCAAACTGGTATGGTTTCTTTGGAAAAAAAAAATCAAAAATACAAAAAAAAGTTGATTAATTTGCATAAAAATAATAACAATGTAAATTAATATGGCAGGTTAAAAAAAAAAGCAAAGGCCAGCAATAAAGTGTATGATATAAATAACTCTCTTTTGGCCAGATTAAAAAATATATAAATAATAAATGTACAAAGGAATATTTTTTTTTTAAACAGCAATTTTATACAGATAGCTAAAGCAGTCAGTGTGGTTTTTCAAACCGTATTGTTGCAGCATGTTAGCCGTTTGGATATGAGACTGTTAAAAGGTGTAATCTAATGTACCTTCCTCAGTTTTCCCAATTGCCACAGTCGCTGACAAATACCTGCAATGCATCAACATGCTCTGCCAATGTAAGCGTTAATAGTTGCTCCCTGTATCATGTGAACGCCCATAATCTATGTACACAAATGTAATTAAAATTGTAATCCTAACTAAAAAAAAAAAATGAAATGTAGTTCAGCTTTTCAATGTTTCCTGTTTGCTGTGCTTTTCTTCCACATTTTTTTTTTTCCTTCTCAGTTGCATTTCAAAGCTTATCGTATTGTTCTCCTCGTGGTTGTTTGGTTCTCGTGACGTGCGCTTTTAGACACAGGGTAGAATTAGAGGAAATATTGGATGTACAAATCCCTGGGAGCCTAGAGTAGTTTAATCTGTGGCTTCCTTGAAATACTGTTCTTCTAAACTATGTCTCCTCTGCAGATCAAAACATCCAATTGTAAAATTACACCACAAGAAATCATGAGGCTTTCAAAAAAAAAATTTTTTTTTTTTAAACTGTTCTTAATGGAACACCAAAAATATCTTCTATGTTAAACTATGCTTAATTTTAAAGCGCTGTATATATGGCTTTTATGAAATCAACTCAAATATTAATAACTCACTGTGTTGTTTGGAAACTTTAATTTCACTTTTTTTTTTTTTATTTTTATTTTTTTTTGTTGAAAAAGTTCCAAGACTCTACTACTCTGTGTGCTTTAACCAGAATACAACAGGTTGATAAAACACAGCAGCCTGGTTCTTTAAATACTGTGTATCTACCATTAGCTATTTAAGGACTATTATGTAGATTGTGGTTTCTCAGTAGAGAAGTGACTGTAGTGTGGTTCTAGATAACTCATCATTAGCAATTCATTCAGATGGCGAGTACCTTGAAATGCATAACTCTGACAGGTATTCAAAAATTGGTACACCCCCCTGGTGACTAAATTTTACAACTCCTGGGAGAAAAAAAACAAAAAACAAAAAACAACAAAAACAAAAGGTGCTGATAGACTGAGATTATTTATTTAAATATTTAGAATATTTTATTTTAAAGCTTTATGTTGTTTCAGTAACACTATATATATATATAGATATTATAAAAACAAAATAAAAATAAACAAAAAAAAAAATACCACTATCGTGTACACATCAATTTCACTGTATTAGGCATATGTACGTGGCATTTAGAAGCACACTGAAATGCATATATTCCATGCAAGCGTGCAAGGTTCGATCTGCAAATATCTCAGAATATTAAGATTAACTATAATACAATAAATCAAAAACTGTTCAAAACTTTGGAAGTTAATAATGTGCTAATTATAATTTAATCGCTGGTGTGCCAGACCTAATTAAATATCTGCAAATTGTAGTTCTTGGTATTGTTCAGCTTGTTGTATGACTACTTTAGGTCCAATGGCTATGTGGACAGTGGGGCATTAAATCTGAACAAACGAGAAAGATGTTCACTTGCGTTTCTGTCAACACAGCAAAAATAACATGGGGTATGGAAAAAGAGTAAAGGAGTATGATTATAAAATTTAAATTATTATTTACTGTTCTAATTTAATTTTGAAATTAAATTATTATTTCTTATTTAATGCAATGTGATTGCTTGTCTCTATCTCAATCAAATTGGAAAGTTGTATTTATTACACTGTTTTGCTTTTTAAATAATGTCAAAAGGGGATATAAAATTTTAAAATTGCTATTTTTCTTGTTGAAGAGAAAATAGGGGTTGGTGATTGTATTTTAATTATTGAAACATTTCTGTTTACCTGCCTAGGAAAAAAACACATCTGATGGCAGTCTAATGTACAAGGATCATTGAAAGAACAAATAAATGAATAGAAAATAAGATAAATATGATAATGATAATTTTAATAAACCAGGAGTTGCAACATAGCCGGAGTAACAAAGAAAACCATGTTATCAATGGGCTTCACATCTGTAAAGCAATCAACTGTATATTTTTGTGATGTGTATCATACCATGTGCTCCAGAAATATGTCCATTTGTGTAAATGTATTTATTTTATATTGTATATATTGTTAAATGCAAAAAGGAGACATGATTCTGTAACTTCAATCAGTTCAGATGTGTAAGTCAAATTATTATGCCTTTCAGGATGATGGTAGAGCAATATTAAAAGAAAAAAGCTTCCACTTTTTGATTGTTTTTGTGTTGTATTTTTTTATTCCTGAATAATTCATTCATACATTTTAGTTATATCATTTTATATGGTGCCATTATTTTCTTAGCACTTTAGGGTAGGGCAGACCAAAAACATTAAAGCGTTTGTTTACCCAAAAACAAAAGTTTTATATTTTTTAGATTAGTCTTTAGATGCAGTGGCTGCATTTGTTTTATTTATTCAAGCTGTCTGTTAATTTTTTTCACAAGGTGATTTTGCCAGAAACACACTTCCAGCCTTACGACACTCTATCACTCTATCACTTTTCTGTACCAGAACAACAACATAAACAACATAGCACTACAGAACACTGCCCCTCTCCTTTTCTCCACAACATAGAAGGGCATGGCTCTGAGGTCCTCAGAGATAGATGAGAACAATGCAATTGGTTATGCTCAGCATAGTCAAAAAACACAGCAATACAGCTTAAAAGTTTCCTAGCAAGATCAATAGGTATCTTTATGTTATCAGATACACTATATTGCCAAAAGTATTGGGACATCTGCCTTTACACGCACATGAACTTTAATGGCATCCCAGTCTTAGTCCGTAGGGTTCAATATTGAGTTGGCCCACCCTTTGCAGATATAACAGCTTCAACTCATCTGGGAAGGCTGTCCACAATTTTTAGAAGTGTGTCTATGGGAATGTTTGATCATTATTCCAGAAACGCATTTGTGAGGTCAGGCATTGATGTAGGACAAGAAGGCCTGGCTCGTAGTCTCCGCTCTAATTCATCCCAAAGGTGTTCTATCGGGTTGAGGTCAGGATTCTATGCAGGCCAGTCAAGTTCCTCCATCCTAAACTGCACTGGTCCAAATCATTTGGTGGAGGGGGAGTATGGTGTTGGGTTGTGTTTCAGGGGTTGGGTTTGGCCTCTTAGTTGCAGTGAAGGGAACTCTTAAGACGTCAGCATACCAAGACATTTTGGACAACTTCATGCTTCCAACTTCATGGGAACAGTTTGGGGATGGCCCCTTCCTGTTCCAACATGACTGCACACCAGTGCACAAAGCAAGGTCCATAAAGACATGGATGAGCAAGTTTAGGGTGGAGGAATGTGAATGGCCTGCACAGAGTCCTGACCTTACAAATGCACGTCTGGAAAAATGGTCAAACATTCCCATAGACACACTCATAAACCTTATGGACAGCCTTCCCAGGAGAGTTGAATCTGTACAGCTGCAAAGGGTTAGCCAGCTCAATATTGAACCATACGGACTAATGCCCCATACACACGGTCGGATTTTCCAACGGAAAATGTGTGGTAGGACCTTGTTGTTGGAAATTCCGACCGTGTGTAGGCTCCATCACACATTTTCCATCGGATTTTATGACACACAAAGTTTGAGAGCAGGCTATAAAATTTTCTGACAACAAAATCCGTTGTTGGAATTTCCGATCGTGTGTACACAAATCCGACGCACAAAGTGCCACGCATGCTCAGAATAAATAAAGAGATGAAAGCTATTGGCTACTGCCCCGTTTATAGTCCCGACGTACGTGTTTTACGTCACTGCGTTCAGAACGATTGGATTTTCCGACAACTTTGTGTGACCGTGTGTATGCAAGACAAGTTTGAGCCAACATCTGTTGGAAAAAATCCTAGGATTTTGTTGTCGGAATGTCCGAACAAAGTCCGACCGTGTGTACGGGGCATAAGACTGGGATGCCATTAAAGTTCATGTGCGTGCAAAGACAGCTGTCCCAGTGCTTTTGGCAATATAGTGTATAACAAAACACATTATGGTATATTTCACAGATCTAAAGGGACTAAATAAGAGAAGTTCATTGTTAGGGTATAGATACTTTAAATATACTGGAAGGAATCATTTAAACGGTGATTTTGGTGCTTCCTTTTGGTATATTTAAAATGTATGCAAAGTCATTTTTTCTTTGATTTAGGTAAGTTATGGAAGGTTTAGAACTCATTTAAGGCTCATCACTGGCTGTGTTCCCACTGGGGCAGTTAACCCTCTTTATTATTTGTCCTGGTGACTATTGTCTCTATTCCAAAATGTCTTGAGAATTCCAAAATTTTTGTGTTGTCATTGGAACAGGAGGTGAGCTGAGGTCTTCCAATGGGGAAAATATTTGTTGTGACAAGTGTAAAGTGGAGATATCCCCCATGTTCAAGAGATCTGCTCTTACTTCTTGCAGTGTCTTTGGAAAATCTCAACAGGACACAGACAGCAAAACTTTAAAAAATATGGTTTTATATGCACTTTAAAGTGTTACTAAACCCAGTAATATGAAAATAGTTAATCCCCCCCCCCAACACCACAGTGCCCACAGGTTATAAATCTTCTTTTTACTTTAAAATACTGCCACTATATACTTTTTTGGATGATCTGTATACCACGGTTACATGATAAACTGCACAGTTTCTCTAGTGCCGATAGTTCAGGTAGGAGGAGATTTCCACTACAGCCTGTATACATGCTCACATGTGTGATGTCCATATCATGTAACCTGGCTAGCTCTGAGAACAAGTAATTGTTCTCTCCAGCATAAAATACACAACTGAGCATGTGCAGGTCGGCTACCCTGATTGTGTTAGCTGGCCTTTCCCAGATAGACAGTGCAGGAGGGGGAGGATCTGTGCATACAGGATAAAACAGCCTTTTTACACAATGCAGAGGATTAACCCCTTAAGTTCCACAGTGAGTATAACAAGCATGCTATGCTGCATATACAGCCTGATTTTACTGTTGTGGGTTTAGTAACACTTTAAAGTATAACTAAAGACAAAACCTTTATTTAATTTTGGAGAGAGTGGAGAAGGATTAGAACCACTGTCAGGTTTTTATTTCTGTCTTTATCCTCGTTAGGGAGATTCATCCTCTCTATTTGAATGGAGGGGAAGTCTTACAATGGAAGTACCAGTTTTAGTGACAACCTGGGATTCTCTCACTTTGAAGGGATTTCCTCTCACTTCCAGTTTTGGCTATGGGATAGGAAGTGAAATGAAATCTCCCTGTAGTACCCTCCTTGCGTAGGATGCTAAGTAAATCTAGTTTTTGGCTTCTTCTGTAAGGGAGCAGCAATCACTTGCCTTGGTATGCTCATGGTTTCACAGGCTGGAAGTTTGATTGTTTCCCCTTGTCTCTGGAAGACATTTTCAGAACTTAGGGTGGGAAATTCCAATAACTGATCTAAATATTTATAATGCCCTGGCCAATCCCTGAGGAGGTTTGCCCAGAAGGTGGTTTTGGAGGTGGTAAATAGTCTGGAGCCCTGGGGAGACTCTTATTTTCTCTGTCAGGGAAGGTTCCTAAGAGGGCTGCTTGCCTCTGAGGCATCCTATGGACTGAGTTGCTGTTCTGCAGGGTCCCAGCTGTGGCAGGGCTGGAGACCTGGGAATAAGTTGGACCTGAGTGCATGACTCTGGAGAGGGAGAGTCCCAGGAAGCTGAAAGGAGGCAGCTGTCCTAGGGAATTGTGGGTAAAGTCCCTAACTGACCCGCTTCTGATTATGCAGCACCCTAAAATTGCACTCTTTATCTATGGAGCTGTGCAGGGTAATAACCAGATGCCTAAGAGACTCGCCTTATGGTCTTCAGCTGTGAGGCCTTAGGCAATCCCAATATCCACAAGGAGAAGACTTCCCTAGGATCAGTGTTACTGGGCATTATGGAGTATCCCATGTCCCATCACTTCTCCTGTTGCAAGTTCTACAAGCAATAAACTACAAAAAAGACAACCCCTAGACTGTTTATTGGAGCCGGAGTGAATTGACTGTTGATTGGGTGACTAGCTACCTCTGTGCTGTTTGAAAAGAACCAGTTAATATCAGCCGTTCCTGCAGAGGTAGCACTATATCCTTAAAGGTACACAGATGGCAAAAACAAAAACCTACAGTTATAATCCTCCCTTACTCTATCCAAAATGAAAAAAAAAAGTTTTACCTTTTAGTTCTACTTTAAGGTTGATTTACAAGCACCATCTAAAAGGATGCATTTTTATGTTATTAAATGCATTTGAATTTCTGCTCAAAGTCTGTACTTATATTAGATTCTTTTTAGAAAAAAAAGCTCATATGACTGGGGGTGTGGTTGCCATCATCCCTGTCACATTAACCAAACTGAAAATTCCGCTTTTTTGTGGGATTTTGGAGGTAACCAGTAAACACAAAACTACAGTTTAAAAGTGAATTAATTCTGTATTATTGCCTTTAACAATTAAAAAATATTTCATAAAAACATTCTGGTTTGTATGACTTCAGATATAATACATATTACGGCCACAATACCTAAGGTAAACATAGACCATATAAAAACTTATAGCACACGTAGAGTACAAAAAGTGGTATTCCCCAGCTACTTGCTGTCGCATCCCAACACCATATATAACACAGTTGATGGAAGTTGGGGATATCCAACGCGTTTCAAAAGGATCAAAATAGTATCTTTTTAAGAGATTAAATACCACCCTGTAACATAAACAACCTTTGTAAGAGGCGTGATTTAATGCATAATTCTCATGTGTATATAACACAGTATAGTATAAAATTGCACACCAAACAATGTTTACTTTTTGGACCAAAGTTTTCACCCACAATGCCACATGACCGACCAAATTTAGGAATTATACCATGGTATATATATATATATATATATATATATATATATATACACACACAGTAGCTCACAAAAGTGAGTACACCCCTCACATTTTTGTAAATATTTTATTATATCTTTTCATGTGACAACACTGAAGAAATGACACTTTACTACAATGTAAAGTAGTGAGTGTACAGCTTGTATAACAGTGTAAATTTGCTGTCCCCTCAAAATAACTCAACACACAGCCATTAATGTCTAAACCGCTGGCAACAAAAGTACACCCCTAGGTGAAAATGTCCAAAATGGGCCCAATTAGCCATTTAACCTCCCCGTTGTTATGTGACTCAGTAGTGTTAAAAGGTCTCAGGTGTGAATGGGGAGCAGATGTGTTAAATTCGGTGTTATCTCTCTCATACTGGTCACTGGAAGTTCAACATGGCACCTCATGGCAAAGAACTCTCTGAGGATCTGAAAAAAAGAATTGTTTCTCTATATAAAGATGGCCTAGACTATAAGAAGATTGCCAAGACCCTGAAACTGAGCTGCAGCATGGTGGCCAAGACCATACAGTAATTTAACAGGACAGATTCCACTCAGAACAAGCCCCACCCTGGTCGACCAAAGAAGTTGAGTGCACATGCTCAGCGTCATATCCAGAGGTTGTCTTTGGGAAATAGATGTATGAGTGCTGCCAGCATTGCTGCAGAGGTTGAAGGGGTGGGGGGTCAGCTTGTCAGTGCTCAGACCATATGCAGCACACTGCCTCAAATTGGTCTGCATGGCTGTCGTCCCAGAAGGAAGCCTCTTTTGCTGAAGACAGGCAGACTAAGGACATTACTGGAACTGGAACCATGTCCTGTGGTCCGATGAGACCAAGAAAAGCGTATTTGGTTCAGATGGTGTCAAGCGTGTGTGGCGGCAACCAGGTGAGGAAAACAAAGATAAGTGTGTCTTGCCTAAACTCAAGCATGGTGGTGGGAGTGTCATGGTCTGAGGCTGCATGAGTGCTGTCAGCACTGGGGAGCTACAGTTTATTTAGGGAACTATGAATGCCAACATGTACTGTGACATACTGAAGCAGAGCATGATCCCCTCCCTTCAGAGACTGGGCCGCAGGGCAATATTCCAACATGATAACGACCCCAAACACACCTCCAAGACAACCACTGCCTTGCTAAAGAAGCTGAGGGTAAAGGTGATGGAGTGGCCAAGCCTGTCTCCAGACGTAAACCCTATTGAGCATCTGTGGGGCACCCTCAAATTGAAGCTGAAGGAGGGCAAGGTCTCTAACATCCACCAGCTCCGTGGAGGAGTGGAAGAGGACTCCAGTGGCAACCTGTGAAGCTCTGGTGAACTCCATATCCAAGAGGGTTAAGGTAGTGCTGGAAATTAATGGTGGCCACACAAAATATTGACACTTTGGGCCCAATTTGGACATTTTCACTTAGGGGTATACTCACTTTTGTTGCCAGCGGTTTAGACATTAATGGCTGTGTTATTTTGAGGGGACAGCAAATTTACACTGTTATACAAGTTGTACACTCACTATTTTACATAGTAGCAAAGTGTCATTTCTTCAGTGATGTCACATAAAAAGATATAATAAAATATTTACAAAAATGTGAGGGATGTACTCACTTTTGTAAGATACTGTATACAGGTGATACTCGAAAAATTAGAATATCGTGCAAAAGTTCATTTATTTCACTAATGCAACTTAAAAGGTGAAACTAATATATGAGATAGACTCATTACATGCAAAGCAAGATAGTTCAAGCCATGATTTGTCATAATTGTGATGATTATGGCTTACAGCTCATGAAAACCCCAAATCCACAATCTCAGAAAATTAGAATATTACATGCAATCAATAAAACAAGGATTGTACATAGAACAATATTGGACCTCTGAAAAGTATAAGCATGCATATGTACTTAGTACTTGGTTTGCAGTAATTACTGCCTCAATGCGGTCTGGCATGGAAGCTATCAGCCTGTGGCACTGCTGAGGTGTTATGGAAGATCAGGATGCTTCAATAGCGGCCTTCAGCTCTTCTGCATTGTTCGGTCTCATGTCTCTCATCTTTCTCTTGGCAATGCCCCATAGATTCTCTATAGGGTTCAGGTCAGGCGAGTTTGCTGGCCAAGCAAGCACAGTAATCCCACGGTCATTGAACCAGGTTTTGGTGCTTTTGGCTGGGTTCACATTGGTGCGACACGACAGCTGTCCTACTTTGGATCCAACTTTGCCCTGCGACTTGAAGCCAGCATGCGTCCGACTTTCAATGAACGGGGATCTGACTTGGATCCCCGCCAATACCAGGCACTGTGTTTGGTATGAATCTTGAGGGGGAACTCCGCACCAAATTTTAAATAAAAAAAACAGCATGGGTTCCCCCTCCAAGAGCATACCAGGCCCTTGTCCAAGCACGCAGCCCGGCCAGTCAGGAATGGAGGTGGGGACGAGCGAGCGCCCCACCTCCTGAACCGTACCAGGCTGCATGCCACTTTGAGCCTAGACTATTGCACCTTTTCACAATATTCTAATTTTATGAGATTGTGGATTTGGGGTTTTCATGAGCTGTAAGCCATAATCATCACAATTATGACAAATCATGGCTTGAACTATCTTGCTTTGCATGTAATTAGTCTACCTCATATATTAGTTTCACCTTTTAAGTTGCATTAGTGAAATAAATGAACTTTTGCATGATATTCTAATTTTTCGAGTATATATTTGAAAGCGTTCATACTTTACAGCATTTCTTCACACCTGTCAGCTGATAAAACTTTTGTACAGTACTGTATGATGAGTAAAAAAAAAAAAAGTATATGCACAGAAAAGAAATCCAAATCAAACCAATATTTGGCGTGACGACCCTTTGCCTTCAAATCAGCATAATTTTTTTTTATTAAAAAATGCCTCCCTAGATTAATCCCCAATAATATTGTCAGATGATCTGGAAGACACTTGCATTTACTGCGCAAGTGTCAAATGCTCACACAAATTAACGCAATGTCACTTGAATTTGTAGTGATTGCAAACCTGTGAAAAAAGTCACCATCTGATTCATTTGTGCCCTCGCCAACCTGACCTGATCATCTTTTTTTTTTTTTAACAGAAAATGAGACCTGATCATATCTTAAAGAGGAGCTTAAGTCATATTTGTACAAAAACTGTAGCTGCTGACTTTCAATAAACAGACCCCCACCTTTCCTAGGATCCATATATCCAAAATGTATTTATAAAAATGTACTGCCAAATTAAAGCCCTATTTGTACTAAATAAATTATAAATAATACGTTAGCGTAAGCTACAAGCACTAAAAGGTATAATGTGTGAAACCAAGACATCCCTGAAATGACAAAGAAAAAAACGCTCTGGAGCTCTGGGGAATTAAGGGAGAAAAGGGCCTGGAGACTCGAGTGGTTAAGAATGCTATCAGCAATCCTTTTACATAAAGTAACTTAAAATTGGGTCCTTTCGCTTTATATATTTATTCATGAATAAAGGGAATACGATAAAAAGGTGAAAGGCAGCAGCTATGATTTTTAGCAGCTTTATCCACCTACAGGACACTGAAGTGTACATACAGAACACTCACCAGGATTTATAGTTAAACCCAGAAATCTGCAGTCACAATGTTATTTTGCTATAACAGGATATACTGTATCTCTATATACAGTATATATGAACTAAAACCCCTTAGGAAACTGTGATCAATTTTTCTTTACAGGTAAAAAAAGAAATGTTGTAACCCCACCAATAGATTGTGTCACTTTGTTGTTCTTATCAATTATAACTGTGGATACTATGGGATTGTAAAAAATAATTCTACGCTGCCCTTATGCCGCGTACACACGAGCGGACTTTATGGCAGACTTTGTCTGGCGGACTTTGACGGTCTTTACGACGGACTTTCTGAATGAACTGACTTGCCTACACACAATCAACCAAAGTCCGTCGAATTCGTACGCGATGACGTATGACCGGACCAAAATAAGGAAGTTCATAGCCAGTAGCCAATAGCTGTCCTAGCGTGGCTTTTTGTCCGTCGAACTAGCATACAGACGAGCGGACTTTTCGACCGGACTCGACTCCGTCGGATAGATTTGAAACATGTTTCAAATCTAAGTCATCCAACTTTTGAGAAAACAAAGTCCGCTGGAGCCCACACACGATCGAATTGTCCGACGAAATCCCGTCCACCGGGCAAAGTCTGCCGTAAAGTCCGGTCGTGTGTACGCGGCATAAGTGTTAGCGGCTAACACAACAATATGATATAGCAAAACAAATAAATAACAAAATGTGTAGCGGTATATGTGATGTAAAAATGGAAAAATTAAAACGAATCCAGATCAAATCAAATAAGAACAATAAAACCACAATGTTCTAAATGTTGCAATGTAAACATAAATGATGATCAATGTGAGTAAGTGATTAAAAATCCGTGAAGAAAAAACTATATGACAATGTTCAAAAAACATTTAAAACGGTGATCAGGAAAAGTTCAAAGCTTTTTATTGGTATCCAAACAGTGACTGGAACAAGTGGCTATAGTGAGGGGAACCACCACCGATAAATAAAAGGCTTACCAAAATGCTTCAACCCAAATGAACATACGTTCAATGAGTCAAACAAGCTGTGTTGTGCAAACAACGGATGAGGGTAGACACTGGGGCTTTCCAAATCATTGGACCGGGAACAACCGGCAATCCGCCAAATAGAGGCAATCCTTGCAGGAAAGTTTCATGGGAGGCGTTGCTCAAACTTTCATGGATATGGCCAAGGCAGTTATAGAAAGGGAGTACAAAAAGGGACACATAGCATAATTCCGTATAAAATGTAAAAGGTTTAATGAAGCTGGAACACTTACATTTAGTAGATAAACAAGCGCTTTTAAAAACAAATGGCGACAGTGGAGTCCTTACCGACGCGTTTCATCTCCATAGACATCATCTGGGGTGTCCCTCCACTGCAGCTTTCCAGAAATTTATCAGAAATGCGACCCCAATCATGATAGTCAAACTTACAATGTGTTTCCGTATGTACGTCCAATCACTTCCTGTTTCCGCCAAAATGGCCGAATGGCGTGCATTCCACGCCTCAGTATGGAAACAGGATGTGTGGCAAAAAAGCAGTCGTGCAGAGCATGTCCGCGCTGCAAACAGTAAACAGTGCAAACGTCACTAGAACTGGACGTTATGTAAGCCGATGTGCCGAGGGGCGCCGTATGACGTAATGACGTCATGCGCTTCACAGCAAACCAGGCGTGCGTTCCATATAGGAACAGGCTTAACACGATTACATCACGTATACAGAGCTGGGCGGATGTGCGATCAGATTTTAAACAGGAAAGGAACAGTTTCCTTTTATGGGACACAGACACTGTGCGCTCAAAATTGGACAAAAGCAAAATTGCTAATGCCATGTAATACAGCGCAACCCTATGTTGGAAACAGGGTCAGTAAAAAATGACATACTAGCGCTTCTTTGCAAAAGCAAAGGGGCGTGCTGTGCCATTGAGTGTATGTGATTGTATACACAGACAATAGTATATATGAAGACCCAAACAAAGGGGGATCCAATAAGAGTGGTATAAACCACATCTTGTATATACTATGGAATGACATGGAAAATTATGTCAAAATTACCTCAGCTCATGTTCAAACTTGAAAGGCTGGTAAAAAAAATGTTCGATCATGAGAAGATCTGATCAGATGGAACCACCAAACAATAAGAAACATTAAAAATTAAAAATTCTGAAAAATATCAAAAATAGGATGCTTGGAACAAAATAAATTGGTATATACACCCGTGAGGTGGACTCTCATCATAGATCTTGTATATATACATACAACTGAAGTGCAATAAAAAGGGGCAAAGAAAATAAAAAGGGCAAAAAATAAAAGAGACATATGTACAGAGAAATGAAAACCAGCAAGAAAGCTTGAAGATGTTTTATGCTTTGTTAATAAAGCAGTTTAAACCAAACGGGGAGTAGGACTGCAACTTGTAAATCCAGAAGGTTTCCAATCTGGAAACCCCCCGGGTCTTGGCACCACCCCTTCAAGGAGGGATATACCTGTCTATCACTACAAACTGTGTTCCCCTAGGATCACGACTATGATGTAGTTTATAGTGTCTGGGAACTGTATATTTTGTATCACCACTTTTGATTAAGGCAATGTGTTCAGCAACTCTGATTGAAAAAGTGCAGATAGTGCGGCCTACATATTGTTTCCCGCATGGGCAGGTAATTAAGTATACAACATGTTTAGTTGCACACGTGCAAAATTGTTTGATTGGGTATTTGTAATAGAGGATGTGAATTTGACCATCTTACGTCTCCCAACAGAGTTATGCTGACACACAATGCATTTTTTACATGGAAAGAAACCCGTCAGGTTGTGGAAGAATGATGGACGAACAGGGGGGTTAATGATGTTTGGGGCTATTTTGCTTTGCAGAGTGGGGGCTTCCCTGAAAATAACCTTGGCCTGATCTGGCAAAGAAAAACTAAGGACATGGTCATTTTTGAGAATGCTCCAATGTTTAGACATGATTGATGACTTTGATTTGTCTGTGCTGGGTGGAAAATGAAGTCAACATGGCCCACTTAAAGTTGTCATCAGGATCTCGTTTGGGTTTAACCTCTAACAAAGACTCTCTGTTCACCTCTAATGCCTTTTGGAGTTCATAATTAGGGATGAGCCGAACACCCCCCGGTTCGGTTCGCACCAGAACCTGCGAACGGACCGAAAATTTGCACGAACATTAGAACCTCATTGACGTCTATGGGACACGAATGTTCGAAATCAAAAGTGCTCATTTTAAAGGCTAGTTTGCATGGTATTGTCCTAAAAAGGGTTTGGGGACCCGGGTCCTGCCCCAGGGAACATGTATCAATGCAAAAAAAACTTTTAAAAACTGAAGTTTTTTCGGGAGCAGTGATTTTAATGATGCTTAAAGTAAAAAAAAAAAAAAAAAAAAGTGAAATATTCCTTTAAATATCGTACCTGGGGGGTTTCTATAGTATGCCTGTAAAGTGGCGCGTGTTTCCCGTGCTTAGAACAGTCCCTGCACAAAATGTCATTTTTAAAGGAAAAAAAGTCATTTAAAACTGCTTGCGGCTTTAATGTAATGTCGGGTCCTTGCAATATGGATGAAAATCAGTGAGACAAACGGCATAGGTACCCCCCAGTCCATTACCAGGCCCTTTGGGTCTTGTATGGATTTTAAGGGGAACCCCGCACCCAAATTAAAAAAGGAAAGGTGTGGGGCCCCCAGGCCCTATATACTCTGAACAGCAGTATACAGGCGGTGCAAACAAGACAGGGACTGTAGGTTTGTTGTTAAGTAGAATCTGTTTGTAATTTTGAACTGGTACATTTTTAATGTGTTTAGCTCCAGCCAAAAAATCTATTTTAAGCTTTTTGGAAAACCTAGGGAAGGGTTATCACCCCTGTGACATTTGTTTTGCTGTCTGTGCTCCTCTTAAGAAGATTTCACCTCACTTTTTGTCCCAATGACAAATGTTTTTTGAAAATTTGGGGTTTTTTGTGAAACAAGGATTGGTGATAAAGCATCAGTGGAAAGGAGAAAAGTTTTTCCCATATTAACTCTTACAGGAGAGAATTTCCCTTCCTAGGGGTAGATTTCATCTCACTTCCTGTTGCCTCGTTCCGTTTGCAAGTAGGAGTCGTTTGTAAGTTGGATGTTTGAAAGTAGGGGCCTGCCCTATATACTCAGCAGAAATTTGGGCCTTAGGTGTTGTTGTGGCCACAACACTGTAAGCCCTGCTGTGAAATATTAGATCAAGAATTGTAATTACATGCCCCTGTTGAACAGGGGCAGAAAAATTGGGCCTTTGGTGGTGGTGCTGGTGCCACAACACTGTAAGTCCTCACAGATACTCTTGGTGGGCACAGAAACGGGCCCTGCTGTGAAATATTAGATCAAGAATTCTAATTACATGTCCCTGTTGAACAGGGGCTGAAAATTGGGCCTTAGGCACTGGTGCTGGTGCCACAACACTGGAACCCCTCACAGATACTCTAGTTGGAGCGCAGGAACTAGCCCTGCTGCAAAGAATTGCATGAAAAATTGTAATTACATGCCCCTGTTAAACAGGGGCTGAAAAATTGGGCCTTAGGCACTGGTGGCGGGACTGGCGGCGCCCAGAACCAAAAATTTTCTTACAAGCTATCATCGTGATCATTGAGGAGGAAGAGGATAATTACTCAGTATAACATGATAGTCACTCAGCATCAGCATAGGCAGTCTTTGAAGGGATCTGACATTTCATAAAAATGTATTCGGTTACATCAGCATCAGGTGCTTGGTAGTTGGTGGTGATCCAAGACTGATTCATTTTTATGAAGGTCAGTCGATCGACCAAGTCGGTGGACAGATGCACCCTGTGATTGGTTACAAAGCCTCCAGCAGCACTGAATGTGCGTTCCCGAAAGAACGCTGGATGCAGGACAGGCCAGTAGCTCAATTGCACACTGTGCAAGCTCTGGCCAGTGATCCATCCAAAAGACCCAGTAACCCAGAGGATTTTCGGTAGGAAAGGTGTCCAAGTCAGATCTTGCCCCTAGGTATTCCTGCACCATGTAAAACAGACGCTGGTGATGGTTGCTGGAACTGATCATACCTTGGGGCTGCGGACTAAAAAATTGTCTGAACGCATCGGTCAGACGGCCACCTTCTCCACCGATCCTTCTTTGACTGACCGAAGCCTCAGCAACACGTTGTCCAGAAACAGGAGTTTGTAACCTCCCAGTCTCTGGGAACGCGTTGCACAGACCTTTCTGCAAGGCCTCCCGAAGATGTTTCATCCTTTGCTCCCTCTGCAACGGCAAGATAAGGTCCGCAACCTTACCCTTGTAATGTGGATCAAGGAGGGTTGCCAGCCAGTAACGATCCCCCTCCTTGATACCACAAATACGAGGATCCTTCCGCAGGCTTTGCAGGATCAGGGAGGCCATGCAGGATAGGTTTGCTGAGACATTCGGTCCGGAGTCCTCTGGGTCACTAAGGACGACATGATCCGCAGCCACCTCCTCCCAGCCACGTACAAGTCCATGTGTTTCTTGGGACTGTAAATGATCCCTTAAAGACTGCTGCTGATGCTGAGTGCCAGGCTCCACCTTCGTACTGACACAATCCTCCTCCTCCTCCTCTTCCTGTGTGATCGGCGGGCACGCAGGAACACTGTCTGGATAAAGGAAGCCTTGAGAGCTAAGGAAGTCCTCCTCTTCCTGCCTCTGTTCTGCCTCAAGTGCCCTGTCCATTATTCCACGCAGTGTGTTTCAACAGGTGGACAAGGGGGACAGTGTCACTGATGCATGCACTGTCACTGCTCACCATCCTCGTGGCCTCCTCAAATGGTGACAGGACAGTGCATGCATCCCTGATCATGGCCCACTGGCGTGGGAAAAGAAAAACAAGCTCCCCTGACTCTGTCCTGGTGCCATAGTCGCACAGGTACTCATTGATGGCCCTCTGCTGCGTGTGCAGCCGCTGCAGCATGGCCAACGTTGAGTTCCACCTGGTGGGCATGTCACAGATTAGGCAGGTTAAATTCCTTTTGGAGGTCTGCCAGCTGAGCACTGGCATTATATGACCGGCGGAAATACACTCAGACTTTCTTGGCCTGCCTCAGGACATCCTGTAAGCCCGGGTAGCTGCCCAAGAACCGCTGCACCACCAAGTTAAGGACGTGAGCCAAACAGGGCACATGGGTCATTTGTCCCTGTCAGAGGGCGGAGAGGAGGTTGGTGCCATTGTCGCAAACCACCATTCCTGCCTTAAGTTGGCGTGGCATCAACCACCTCTGAACCTGTCCCTGCAGAGCTGACAGAACCTCTGCCCCAGTGTGGCTCATGTCCCCCAAGCACACCAGCTCAAGCACCACATGGTATCTTTTGGCCTGCATACTTGAGTAGCCCCTTGAACACCTACGGAGCAACGCTGGTTCCAAGGACAAAGCACAGGAAGAGGCCATGGAGGAAGAAGAGGAGGAGGGGGTGGAGGAGAGAGGTGTGTCAGAATCATTAGTAGTGGCATTTTGGAGGCATGGTGGCGGAACAACTTCCAACACTACTGCACCTTGTCCTGCATCTTTCCCAGCTGCCAGCAGAGTCACCCACTGCGCCGTGAAACTTAGGTAACATCCCTGTCCATGCCTGCTGGACCATGAGTCAGCGGTAATATGCACCTTACCGCTGATCGCCCTGTCCAGCGAGGCATGGACATTGCCTTCCACATGCCGGTAGAGAGCCGGAATTGCCTTCCGTGAGAAAAAGTGGCGTTTGGGTACCTGCCACTGAGGAACTGCACATTCCACAAACTCATGGAAGGGGGTAGAGTCTACTAACTGAAAAGGCAGCAGTTGAAGTGCTAGCAATTTTGCCAAGCTAGCATTCAACCACTGGGCATGTGGATGGCTGGGAGCGAACTTCTTTCGGTGGTGCAGCAGCTGGGGCAGGGAAATTTGCCTGGTACAATCTGACGTCAGTGTACCGAAAGCAGATTGCCCACAAGTACTTGGCTGTGACACACCTAATTCTACACCTTCATTCCTCTCAGTGCAGGTCTCAGAGAGGACTGAAGGTATAGTGGGGTTGGAGATCTCAGCTGATGAGGAGCAAGGAGAGGTCCTCTTTGTTCTTTGGTGTGGGTCTTTTAGATACGATTGCCAACGAACTGCATGGCAGGTCAACATATGTCTGTTCAAGCATGTGGTGCCCAAGCGGGAGATGTTTTGGCCATGCGAGATACGCTTGAGACATATGTTGCAAATAGCAGCGGTGCGATCTGATGCACCTATTAAAAAAAGGCCCACACCAAAGAACTTTTGGAATAACGCGCAGAGACAGCAGCGCCCTGCACATGTGGAGCTTTGCGGTGTGATGCAGTCAGTGTGCTGCCCTTAGGCTGGCCCCTGTAGGGCATCCTGCCTCGTTGGTGATGTGCCTCCTCCTCCTCCTCTCTCCTATCAGGCACCCACGTTGAGTCAGTGACCTCATTATCCCCTCCCTCCTCATCACTAGAGCAAACCTGGCAGTATGCTGAAGCAGGGGGAGCATGACTGCCAGATTGCTGTCCTTCTTGGACCCCCCTCTGTCCGTGCTCACGTTACTGCCTTCATCTAGCTCAGTATCATCATCAGAGCCTTCTAAACGCTGGGCATCTTCCTGGAGCATGTACCCAACACTGTGGTCAAACAGTTCGAGGGACTCCTCAGGAGGACATGGTGGGGCTACGGAAGGAGTCACTGTTGCCATCGAGCCGAGGGAAGAGGCCGCATTGACAGCTGCTTTGCCAGACAAAGTACCCTGAGCATGGGTGAGAGAGGATGAGGACGGCTTGGTCATCCACTTGACCAAGTTTTCCGCATGTTGCGGCTCAACATGGCCAGCTGCCAAAAAAGAGGCCACTTGTGTCCCACGGCCACGTGCTGATGAGGATGCACCATCTCCACGACCAGAACTGTTGCCTCTAGACACAGAGCCTGCTTGCCCTCTTTTATTGGCTTGTGACTGTCTGCCTCTCCTTGTTGGCCTTTCAGACATACTAATGGCCTGCAGTGAGATGTAGCTGCACTAAGCTGGGATATATATATATATATATATATATATATATATATATATATATACTGATACTGCAGCTAGCAAAATCAACTGCCTGCCTGTAGTATGAGAACACCCCCAATCTTCTACAGGTAGCTTTAGATGAACAGGTCACACTACACTAACTTGTAACTTTAGCTGACCACTGTGCAGAGGACGCAGTACACCAACGTTAAAATAATGTAGCTGCCTGCGGTAGTGATAGGATCAGGAAAACACCACCAACCTTCTACAGGTAGCTTTAGCTGAACACTGTGGAGAGGCCGCACTACACTAACGTGTAAATAATGTAGCTGCCTGCGGTAGTGATAGGATCAGGAAAACACCACCAACCTTCTACAGATAGCTTTAGCTGAACACTGTGCAGAGGACGCACTACACTAACGTTAAAATAATGTAGCTGCCTGCGGTAGTGATAGGATCAGGAAAACACCACCAACCTTCTACAGGTAACTTTAGCTGAACACTGTGAAGAGGATGCACTACACTAACGTTAAAATAATGTAGCTGCCTGCGGTAGTGATAGGATCAGGAAAACACCACCAACCTTCTACAGGTAGCTTTCGCTGAACACTGTGCAGAGGTCGCACTACACTAACGTGAAAATAATGTAGCTGCCTGCGGTAGTGATAGGATTAGGAAAACACCACCAACCTTCTACAGACAGCTTTAGCTTAACACTGTGCAGAGGACGCACTACACTAACGTTAAAATAATGTAGCTGCCTGCGGTAGTGATAGGATCAGGAAAACACCACCAACCTTCTACAGGTAGCTTTAGCTGAACACTGTGAAAAGGATGCACTACACTGACGTTAAAATAATGTAGCTGCCTGCGGTAGTGATAGGATCAGGAAAACACCACCAACCTTCTACAGGTAGCTTTAGCTGAACACTGTGCAGAGGCCGCACTACACTAACGTGTAAATAATGTAGCTGCCTGCGGTAGTGATAGGATCAGGAAAACACCACCAACCTTCTACAGATAGCTTTAGCTGAACACTGTGCAGAGGACGCACTACACTAACGTTAAAATAATGTAGCTGCCTGCGGTAGTGATAGGATCAGGAAAACACCACCAACCTTCTACAGGTAACTTTAGCTGAACACTGTGCAGAGGACGCACTACACTAACGTTAAAATAATGTAGCTGCCTGCGGTAGTGATAGGATCAGGAAAACACCACCAACCTTCTACAGGTAACTTTAGCTGAACACTGTGAAGAGGATGCACTACACTAACGTTAAAATAATGTAGCTGCCTGCGGTAGTGATAGGATCAGGAAAACACCACCAACCTTCTACAGGTAGCTTTCGCTGAACACTGTGCAGAGGTCGCACTACACTAACGTGAAAATAATGTAGCTGCCTGCGGTAGTGATAGGATTAGGAAAACACCACCAACCTTCTACAGACAGCTTTAGCTTAACACTGTGCAGAGGACGCACTACACTAACATTAAAATAATATAGCTGCCTGCGGTAGTGATAGGATCAGGAAAACACCACCAACCTTCTACAGGTAGCTTTAGCTGAACACTGTGAAAAGGACGCACTACACTAACGTTAAAATAATGTAGCTGCCTGCGGTAGTGATAGGATCAGGAAAACACCACCAACCTTCTACAGGTAGCTTTAGCTGAACACTGTGCAGAGGCCGCACTACACTAACGTGTAAATAATGTAGCTGCCTGCGGTAGTGATAGGATCAGGAAAACACCACCAACCTTCTACAGATAGCTTTAGCTGAACACTGTGCAGAGGACGCACTACACTAACGTTAAAATAATGTAGCTGCCTGCGGTAGTGATAGGATCAGGAAAACACCACCAACTTTCTACAGGTAACTTTAGCTGAACACTGTGCAGAGGCCGCACTACACTAACGTTAAAATAATGTAGCTGCCTACGGTAGTGATAGGATCAGGAAAACACCACCAACCTTCTACAGGTAGCTTTCGCTGAACTCTGTGCAGAGGTCGCACTACACTAACGTGAAAATAATGTAGCTGCCTGTGGTAGTGATAGGATTAGGAAAACACCACCAACCTTCTACAGACAGCTTTAGCTTAACACTGTGCAGAGGACGCACTACACTAACGTTAAAATAATGTAGCTGCCTGCGGTAGTGATAGGATCAGGAAAACACCACCAACCTTCTACAGGTAGCTTTAGCTGAACACTGTGAAAAGGACGCACTACACTAACCTTAAAATAATGTAGCTGCCTGCGGTAGTGATAGGATCAGGAAAACACCACCAACCTTCTACAGGTAGCTTTAGCTGAACACTGTGCAGAGGTCGCACTACACTAACCTTAAAATAATGTAGCTGCCTGCGGTAGTGATAGGATCAGGAAAACACCACCAACCTTCTACAGATAGCTTTAGCTGAACACTGTGCAGAGGATGCACTACACTAACGTTAAAATAATGTAGCTGCCTGCGGTAGTGATAGGATCAGGAAAACACCACTAACCTTCTACAGGTAGCTTTAGCTGAACACTGTTCAGAGGACGCACTACACTAACTTGTAGCTTTAGCTGAACACTGTGCAGAGGTCGCATTACACTAACTTGTAGCTTTAGCTGAACACTGTGAGGAGGAAGCACTACACTAACTTGTAGCTTTAGCTGAACACTGTGCACTACACTAACTTGTAGCTTTAGCTGAACACTGTTCAGAGGATGCACTACATTAACTTGTAGCTTTAGCTGAACACTGTGCAGAGGTTGCACTACACTAACTTGTAGCTTTAGCTGAACACTGTGAGGCGGACGCACTACACTAACTTGTAGCTTTAGCTGAACACTGTGAGGAGGACGCACTACACTAACTTGTAGCTTTAGCTGAACACTGTGCAGAGGTCGCACTACACTAACTTGTAGCTTTAGCTGAGCATTGTGCAATACACTAACTTGTAGCTTTAGCTGAACACTGTTCAGAGGACGCACTACACTAACTTGTAGCTTTAGCTGAACATTGTGCAGAGGTCGCACTACACTAACTTGTAGCTTTAGCTGAACACTGGGAGGAGGATGCACTACACTAACTTGTAGCTTTAGCTGAACACTGTGCAGAGGTCGCACTACACTAACTTGTAGCTTTAGCTGAACACTGTTCAGAGGACGCATTACACTAACTTGTAGCTTTAGCTGAACACTGTGAGGAGGACGCACTACACTAACTTGTAGCTTTAGCTGAACACTGTTCAGAGGACGCACTACACTAACTTGTAGCTTTAGCTGAACACTGTGCAGAGGTCGCACTACACTAACTTGTAGCTTTAGCTGAACACTGTGAGGAGGATGCACTACACTAACTTGTAGCTTTAGCTGAACACTGTGCACTACACTAACTTGTAGCTTTAGCTGAACACTGTGAGGAGGATGCACTACACTAACTTGTAGCTTTAGCTGCTGAACACTGTGCAGAGGTCACACTACACTAACTTGTAGCTTTAGCTGAACACTGTGAAGAGGATATACTACACTAACTTGTAGCTTTAGCTGAACACTGTGCAGAGGTTGCACTACACTAACTTGTAGCTTTAGCTGAACACTGTGAGGAGGACGCACTACACTAAGTTGTAGCTTTAGCTGAACACTGTGCAGAGGTCGCACTACACTAACTTGTAGCTTTAGCTGAACACTGTGCAGAGGTCACACTAAACTAACTTGTAGCTTTAGCTGAACACTGTGACACACTACACTAATTGTAAATAGTCTAGCTGCCTGACTGTGGTACTAATAGGATCAGGATTTCTGTTTCTGATCTTAATTTCTATATCCAAAAAATTTATGTTATCAGTGTTTGCCACGTAAGACAGAGAGATGCCTCTATTGTTATTGTTCAAATAGTCAAAGAATGTTTTCAGTGATTCCGCACTGCCATTCCATAGGAGGAGAATGTCGTCGATGTAGCGTGCCCACAAAACTAAAGAGGGAGTCTCATGGGCATAGACGACATCCTCCACCCATTTGGCCATGAACAAATTAGCGAAGCTTGGGGCAAATTGAACCAAAAATAGTTGTGTTTGGTCGCAAACTCCAAAAGTTGTATGATGAACTCGCATTGAAAGGGAGCAAGGGATGGTTCTTTGTCCAAAAAATATTGGACAGCCTCAGTGCCCCTTTCATGTGGTATACATGTATAAAGGGAGGTGATGTCAGATTGCTTGAAAGCCTAAATATACGGGGCGACTACATTATGGTTACCACAGACGTCGCCTCCCTTTATACATGTATATCATGTATACCAAGCTTCGCTAATTTTTTCATGGCCAAATGGAAGGAGGATGTCGTCTATGCCCATGAGACTCCCTCTTTAGTTTTGTGGGCACGCTACATCGACGACATTCTCCTCCTATGGAATGGCAGTGCGGAATCACTGAAAACATTCTTTGACTATTTGAACAATAACAATAGAGGCATCTCTCTGTCATATGTGGCAAGCACTGATACCATTTTTGGACCTAGAAATTAAAATCAGAAACCAAAAGTTTGAATTTCAAACATATTTCAAACCGACCGATCGCAATAGCTTCATCCCAACGGATAGTTGCCATCATCGTGGCTTCACTCAGTGCCTCGTAGTCAATTTCTCATATTACGTAGAAATTGCACCAATAGAGAAAAACATTCCAGGTGCAAGCCAATGTATTGAAAGGCAGATTCCTAGACAAAGGCTATCATTCTGAGGAAATTGATTACGCATTAGAGGTGAACAGAGAGTCTTTGTTAGAGGTTAAATCCAAATGAGATCCTGATGACAACTTTAAGTGGGTCATGTTGACTTCATTTTCCACCCAGCACAGACAAATCAATGCCATCGTGTCTAAACATTGGAGCATTCTCAAAAATGACCATGTCCTTAGTTCTTTTTTGCCAGATCAGACCAAGGTTATTTTCAGGGGAGCCCCTCCTTTGCAAAGCAGAATAGGCTCAAACATTATTAACCCCCCTGTTTATCCATCATTCTTCCACAACCTGACAGGTTTCTTTCCATGTAAAAAATGCATTGTGTGACAGCATAACTCTGTTGGGAGACGTAAGACGGTCAAATTCACATTCTTTATTACAAATAAAAAATACCCTATCAAACAATTTTGCACGTGCGCAACCAAACATGTTGTATACTTAATTACCTGCCCATGCGGGAAACAATATGTAGGCCGCACTATCCGCACTTTTTCAATCAGAGTTGCTGAACACATTGCCTTAATCAAAAGTGGTGATACAAAATATACAGTTCCCAGACACTATAAACTACATCATAGTCGTGATCCTAGGGGAACACAGTTTGTAGTGATAGACAGGTATATGCCTCCTTGGAGGGGTGATGCCAAGACCCGGGGGGTTTCCAGATTGGAAACCTTCTGGATTTACGAGTTGCAGTCCTACTCCCCATTTGGTTTAAACGTGGAGTTGGACATCAACTCCTTTATTAACAAAGCATAAAACATCTTCAAGCTTTCTTGCTGGTTTTCATTTCTCTGTACATATGTCTCTTTTATTTTTTGCCCTTTTTTTTTGTCCCTTTTTATTCCACTTCAATTGTATGTATATATACAAGATCTATCATGAGAGTCCACCTCACAGGTGTATATACCAATTTATTTTGTTCCAAGCATCCTATTTTTGATATTTTTTAGAATTTTTAATTTTTGATGTTTCTTATTGTCTGGTGGTTGCATCCGATCAGATCTTCTCACGATCGAACATTTTATTACCAGCCTTTCAAGTTTGAACACAAGCTGAGGTAATTTTTACATAATTTTCCATGCCATTCCACAGTATATACAAGATCTGGTTTATACCACTCTTATTGGACCCCCCTTTGTTTGGGTCTTCATATATACTATTGTCTGTGTATACAATCACATACACTCAATGGCACAGCGCGCCCCTTTGCTTTTGCAAAGAAGCGCTAGTGTGTCATTTTTTACTGACCCTGTTTCCAACATAGGGTTGTGCTGTAATACATGGCATTAGCAATTTTGCTTCTCTCCAATTTTGAGTGCACACCGTCTGTGTCCCATAAAAGGAAACTGTTCCTTTCCTGTTTAAAATCTGATCGCACATCCGCCCAGCTCTGTATACGTGATGTAATCGTGTTAAGCCTGTTCCTATATGGAACGCACGCCTGGTTTGCTGTGAAGCGCATGACATCATTACGTCATACGGCGCCCCTCAGCACATTGGCTTACCTAACGTCCAGTTCTAGTGACGTTTGACATGTTTAGTGTTTGCAGCGCGGACATGCGCTGCACGACTGCTTTTTTGCCACACATCCTGTTTCCATACTGAGGCGTGGAACGCACGCCATTCGGCCATTTTGGCAAAAGCAGGAAGTGATTGGACGTACATACGGAAACACATTGTGAGTTTGACTCTCATGATTGGGGTCACATTTCTTATAGATTTCTGGAAAGCTGCAGTGGAGGGATACCCCAGACGATGTCTAGGGAGATGAAACGCATCGGGAAGGACTCCACTGTCGCCATTTGTTTTTAAAAGTGCTTGTTTATCTTCTAAATGTAAGTGTTCCAGCTTTATTAAACCTTTTAAATTTTATATGGAATTATGCTATGTGGCCCTTTTTGTTCTCACTTTCTATAACTGCCTTGGCCACATCCATGGAAGTTTGACCAACGCCTCCCATGATACTTTCCTGCAAGGATTGCCTCTATTTGGCGGATTGCCAGTTGTTCCCAGTCCAATGATTTGGAAAGCCCCAGTGTCTACCCTCATCCGTTGTTTCCACAACACAGTTTGTTTGACTCATTGAACGTATGTTCATTTGGGTTCAAACATTTTGGTAAGCCTTTTATTTATCGGTGGTGGTTCCCCTCACTATAGCCACTTGTTCCAGTCACTGTTTGGATACCAATAAGAAGCTTTAAACTTTTTCTGATCACCGTTTTAAATGTTTTTTGAACATTGTCATAGTTTTGTTTTTTTTTGATCTTCACAGACTTTTAGTCACTTACTCACATTGATCATCATTTATGTTTACATCACAACATTTAGAACATTGTGGTTTTATTGTTCTTATTTGATTTGATCTGTATTCGTTTTAATTTTTCCATTTTTACATCACACATAGCGCTACACATTTTGTTTTTTATTTGATACTATGGGATTGATTTACTAAAACGGCAGAGTGCAAAATCTGGTGCAGCTCTGTATAGAAACCAATCAGCTTCCAGGTTTTATTATCAAAGCTTGACTGAACAAGCTGAAGTTTAAAGCTAATTGGCTACCATGCACAGCTGCGCTGTCCAGTTTTAGAAAAGCATGTGTATATACTGTGTTGCCAGTGGGGTTTATTGGTTTTGTGCTGCCCTAGGCAAGCCCCCTCATCTAAATTTGTTCCATCCCAGACACTTTAAAATCATGCATGCCCGTGTATTTTTTTAATTACTATTTTATTTTATAATTTTTATTTTTACACTGTTGCTTTAAAAAAAATGTTATCGCTTTTATTGCTGTCACAAAGAATGAAAATATCATTGTGACATCGATAGGCATGTGACAGGTACTCTTTATGGAGGGATCTGGGGTTTAAAATATCCCAAATCCCTTTTCTGAAGTTAAAGGGTAAGTGAACTTACACAGAACCCCCTCCTCACCCCCTCCGGTCCCGCTCATCTGGACCGCGGCAATCTCCCGTTCTGAGCCCTAGTATATCCACGTCAGGAGTCCGGGGCTTAGAAATCCACTCGCCATCCATGCATCTTCTTCCCAGCTGACAGGATGGGCTGTGCGGCTTACGATTGGTCGGCGCTGCCCATGTGCTTCGAAACGTTCCTCCTGACGAGGTACGTTTCAGCATTCAGCTGAGGGGATTTTTGAGCCCCGGACTCCTGACGCAGATATGCCAGGGCTCAGAAGGGGAGTTTACAATTGTCCAGATCAGTGGGACCGGGGGGGGGGGGAGAGGAGGGGGTCCTGTGTAAGTTCAACTTACAGATTTTTCTGGAGAGATGAACTTACTCTTTAACAGCATTCAATACACCAAGATCTGTGTTTACGAATGCTTTAGATTTTTAAAAACTGGCGCCGATGGGTTCCGAGTAAACCAGAAGTTGTCTCATGTCAACGCTTTGCTTGGCGGTCTGCCAGCTGGTGGTGGGACGAGAGAGCAGCGGAAGGCGGGGGGGACGTCCCCTCCCGCTGCTTGTAATAGCAATCGGGCGGCTAGTAAGTTGCCCCGGTTGATATTACAAGAGAGCCAATCGCCGGCTCTAAAAAACAACAGCAGGGTGATGCCTGCAGCTGAAGGCATTATCCCAATACAGGTGCCATCCTGCTAAAAAATGCCAGCCAAGGCAAATTTCTTGTTTAGATATGCCCCTATATGTGTTGCGCTAAAATACATAAATATCATAAAAACCAGGTGGAAACATATTACATTTTCCCACAAAGAAATAAAAGTAAAAAAAAGTCCACACCATGAATTATTCAAAATTCCTTGTGTCTGAGATCATCTGGATAGGGCATCCCACTCCAGAGGAAAAGGCTCCACCACCATATAGTCACAAATAAAGGCTTACTGGAGATATTTGACTCTCAAAATATAGAGAACTCATATATGGCATATAGGGACACTAGTCTACTAGTAAACGTCTGGTACTCCTTGGCTGGATCCACCACTAATTGGAAACAGATATGCCCACAAGTGTCTTTTGTCAGCTTCTGCTATCTCTGTAGTCTGTAGAGAAGAAAATGGGAGACCAAGCACTCCAATAGTCTCAAAACCCAATGGGCGATCTTATTAAACACATACAATGCACTTACGTTTAGGAGAAAGAATGCTGTGCAGTAAAAAAAAGCAATCTGGAACGGGTCTACTTCTGGAAATGTGGTGACGTCAGCATGTAGCTCCGCCCAACGTGGGTTCATCAGAGATGACCTCTTCCGAGGCCCCGTTTCATAGATAAGATGAAGTAGTCAGAGGCAGCAGTGCCTTAGATGATCTCACACTGCAGATATACAGCTATGAGGCTCTAGGCACAGGCAGTGCACTGCTAATTTTCAGGAAGAACTTTTGGAATAGTTAACATTTCTAGATGTTCTGAGTAAGAACCCATCCTTAACCCCTTCACGCTGACCGTACGCAAATATGCATTCTCGGTTTGCAGCTGCAGGCATCACCCCATTACCATTTTTTAGAGCCAGCGGTTAGCTTTTTAGTGATCACAACCGATGTAGCTAAAAGCTGCTCGGCTGTTATTCTAAGGAGCGGGCGGGGAAGTCCCCCCCCCCTCCTGCCACCTTCCACGGCTCTCCCGGGCTCTCCCGTTCCACCTGGAGGTCCGAGCCACCAGCCGACATGTCCGAAGACCCAAAAGAAGCCAGAATCGGCTTTGATCAAGTCCACGATCTAGTAACCCGGAAACAATGTCATTACATCACTTGCGGTTTACTCAGCTGCCAATGGCGCCAATTTAAAAAAAAACCTAATATTCCAAAACACCGGTTTTGGCATTTTGAATACTTTAAAGTGCAAAGGAGGGATTTGGGGTCTTATAGACCCCAGATCCCTTCATAAAGAGTACGTGTCACTGACTATTACCGCCACAAGGGATTTTTACATTCTTTGTGACAGCAATAAAAATGATCAGAATTTATTTTTTAAAGAGACAGTGTAAAAAAAAAATAACATAAACATTAAAGCGACCTGTCCTTCCGAGCTCACGCGCAGAAGCAAACGCATACGTAAGTCACGCCGGCAAATGTAAACAGTGTTTAAACCACACATGTGAGGTATCGCCACAATCGTCAAAGCAAAGAGCAATAATTCTAGCACAGGACCTCTTCTGTAACTCTAAACTAGTAACCTGCAGAAATGTTTAAAGAGTCGCCTATGGAGATTTTTAAGTAACGTAGTTTGTCGCCATTCCACGAGTGTGTGCAATTTCAAAGCATGACATGTTAGGTATCTATTTACTCGGTGTAACATTATCTTTCACATTATACAATTCATGAAAGTGTATTTTTTTTCCCATAAAATTTAGTTTGAAAGACCGCTGCACAAATACTGTGTGTCATAAAAAATTTGCTATTGATCGCCATTTTATTCTCTAGGGTCTCTGCTAAAAAAAATATATATATATATATATAATGTTTGGGGGTTCTAAGTAATTTTCTAGCAAAAAATAGGATTTTAACTTGTAAGCAACACATGTCAGAAATAGGCTTAGGCATGAAAAGGTCTGCTGGTGAAATCTTCTTTCCTCATTATGCATCTGATGTCCACTTGCCTTTGTGTAATCCTTGGAAAAATAAAGTTAAATTGCTAAACTCTAATAATTATCTTCAAAATTTTTATATGAATTCATCACATAGTTACAGTATCTCACAAAAGTGGGTACACCCCTCACATTTTTGTAAATATTTTATTATATCTTTTCATGTGACAATACTTAAGAAATCACATATTGCTACAATGTAAAGTAGTGAGTGTACAGCTTGTATAACAATGTAAATTTGCTGTCCCCTCGAAATAACTCAACACACAGCCATTAACCGCTTGCCGACCGCCTCACGCAGATATACTGCGGCAGAAGGGCTCGTACAGGCAGAATCAGTACCTGTAGTCAGTACCTGTACGTTCCCTTTTAAGAGGCGGCCAGCGGGCATGCGCCGCTGGCGGCGGCAAGCTTCGTGAGTCGAGTCGCGGGTCCCGCGGACTCGATCGCCGTGGGGATACGCGCGATTGCCTCACGGGGAGGAAGAATGGGGAGATGCTAATGTAAACAAGCATCTCCCCGTTCTGCCTAGTGACAGTGTCACTGATCTCTGCTCCCTGTCATCGGAGCAGAGAACAGTGATGTGTCACACATAACCATGCCCCTCACAGTTAGAAACACGCCCCTAGGACACACTTAACTCCTACACTGCCACCTAGTGGTTAACCCCTTCACTGCCAGTGTCCGCCATAATGTCGCAGTCACAATAAAAATCGCTGATTGCCGCCATTTAAAAAAAAAAAAATTATTAATAAAAATGCCATAAAATTATCCCCTATTGTATAAACACTATAACTTTTACGCAAACCGATCAATAATCACTTTTTTTTTTTTACCAAAAATATGTAGAAGAATAGGCATCGGCCTAAACTGAGGAAAAAAAAATTTTTTATATATTTTTGGGGGATATTTATTATAGCAAAAAGTAAAAAATAATGCGTTTTTTTCAAAATTGTTGCTATTTTTTTGTTTATAGCGCAAAAAATGAAAAGCGCAGGGGTGATCAAATACCACAAAAAGAAAGATCTATTTGTGGAAAAAAAAGGACGTCAATTTTATTTGGGAGCCACATCGCACGGCCGCGCAGTTGTCAGTTAAAGTGACGCAGTGCCAAATCACAAAAAGTGCTCTGGTCAAGAAGGGGGTAAATTCTTCTGGGCTGAAATGGTTATGGTCTAAACCGCTGGCAACAAATATGAGTACACCCCTAAGTGAAAATGTCCAAACTGGGCCCAATTAGCCATTTTCCCTCCCCGGTGTCATGTAACTCGTTAGTGTTACAAGGTCTCAGGTGTGAATGGGGAGCAGGTGTTTTAAATTTGGTGTTATCGCTCTCACTCTCTCATACTGGTCACTGGAAGTTCAACATGACACCTCATGGCAAAGAACTCTCTGAGGATCTGAAAAAAAGAATTGTTGCTCTACATAAAGATGGCCTAGGCTATAAGAAGATTGCCAAGACCCTGAAACTGAGCTGCAACACGCTGGCCAAGACCATACAGCAGTTTAACAGGACAGGTTCCACTCAGAACAGGCCCCGCCATGGTCGACCAAGAAGTTGAGTGCCCTTGCTCAGCGCCATATACAGAGGTTGTCTTCGGGAAATAGACATATGAGTGCTGCCAGCATTGCTGCAGAGGTTGAAGGGGTGGGGGGGTCAGCCTGTCAGAGCTCAGACCAATATGACGCACACTGACCCTAACACTGATCAAATTGGTCTGCATGGCTGTCATCCCAGAAGGAAGCCTCTTCTAAAGATGATGCACAAGAAAGACCACAAACAGTTTGCTGAAGACAAGCAGACTAAAGACATGGATTAACTTATTTGGTTGGGATGGTGTCAAGCACGTGTGGCGGAAACCAGGTGAGGAGTACAAGCATGGTGGTGGGAGTGTCATGGTCTGGGGCTGCATGAGAGCTGCTGGCACTGGGGAGCTACAGTTCATTGAGGGAACCATGAATGCCAACATGTACCATGACATACTGAAGCAGAGCATAATCCGCTCCCTCCGGAGACTGGGCCGCAGGGCAGTATTCCAACATGATAACGACCCCAAACACACCTCCAATACGACCACTACCTTGCTAAAGAAGCTGGGAGTAAAGGTAATGGACTGGCCAAGCATGTCTCCAGACCTAAACCTTATTAAGCATCTGTGGGGCATCCTCAAACGGTGGAAGGTGGAGGAGCGAAAGGTCTCTAATATCCACAAGCTCCTTCAGTGGCAACCTGTGAAGCTCTGGTGAACTCTATGCCCAGGGTTAAGGCATTGCTGCAAAATAATGGTGGCCACACAAAACTTTGACACTTTGGACCCAATTTGGACATTTTCACTTAGGGGTGTACTCACTTTTGTTGCCAGCGGTTTAGACATTAATGGCTGTGTGTTGAGTTATTTTGTGGGGACAGCAAATTTACACTGTTATACAAGCTGTACACTCACTACTTTACATTGTAGCAAAGTGTCATTTCTTCAGTGTTGTCACATGAAAAGATATAATAAAATATTTCCAAAAATGTGAGAGCTGTACTCACTTTTGTGAGATACTGTACATAGTCAAGTTTAAAAAATAAATAAATAACTATGATACAGTGTTTACAGTCCAAATTTCATATCAGTGACTAACAGTAACAAACATGTAAATAAGATGTATAGGCCAAAATCTATAGATGATGTAAAAAAATGTATAGATGCAATTTCCGGTTCCGCGACCTTTGACAACCACTTCCGCCCTCCGTGGAACGCATGCCGAGCTGCGGCGAACCCACAAGAGCCTTACTATTAAAAACAAAGGTATCGCCCTTTGAGACTTTATATGAGGTGTGCACAATAGGCTGATGAAATTGACAAATATAAACATAATAAAAACATTTTTTGCAGAAAAAATCACATATAAAAGAGTAGCATAAACAAAGGCAAAGCGGATACAATTGTACATGGTTAAAGATTGCATTGCATTTAAAATACATGATTATACATGACATCTAGGGATGAGCCGAACACCCCCCGGTTCGGTTCGCACCAGAACCCGCGAACGGACCGAAAGTTCGCACGAACGTTAGAACCCCATTGACGTCTATGGGACTCGAACGTTCGAAATCAAAAGTGCTCATTTTAAAGGCTAATTTGCATGGTATTGTCCTAAAAAGGGTTTGGGGACCCGGGTCCTACCCCAGGGGACATGTATCAATGCAAAAAAAACTTTTAAAAACGGCCGTTTTTTCGGGAGCAGTGATTTTAATGATGCTTAAAGTAAAAAAAAAAAAGTGAAATATTCCTTTAAATATCGTACCTGGGGGGTGTCTATAGTATGCCTGTAAAGTGACGCGTGTTTCCCATGTTTAGAACAGTCCCTGCACCAAATGTCATTTTTAAAGGAAAAAATCTCATTTAAAACTGCTTGCGGGTTTAATGTCATGTCGGGTCATGGCAATATGGATGAAAATCAGTGAGACAAACGGCATGGGTACCCCCCAGTCCATTACCAGTCCCTTTGGGTCTTGTATGGATATTAAGGGGAACCCCGCACCCAAATTAAAATAAGGAAAGGTGTGGGGCCACCAGGCCCTATATACTCTGAACAGCAGTATACAGGCGGTGCAAACAAGACAGGGACTGTAGGTTTGTTGTTAAGTAGAATCTGTTTGTAATTTTGAACATTTTTAACGTGTTTAGCTCCAGCCAAAAAATCTTTTCTAAGCTTTTTGGAAAACATAGGGAAGGGTTATCACCCCTGTGACATTTGTTTTGCTGTCTTTCCTCCTCTTCAGAAGATTTCACCTCACTTTTTTGTCCCAATGAAAAATGTTTTTTGAAAATTTGGGTTTTTTTGTGGAACAAGGATTGGAAAGCATCAGTGGAAAGGAGAACTTGTTTTCCCATATTAACTCTTACAGGAGAGAATTTCCCTTCCTAGGGGTAGATTTCATCTCACTTCCTGTTGTCTCCTTCCGTTTGCAAGTAGGAGTCGTTTGTAAGTTAGATGTTTGAAAGTAGGGTCCTGCCCTATATACTCAGCAGAAATTTGGGCCTTAGGTGTTGCTGTGGCCACAACACTGTAAGCCCTCACAGGGCCCTGCTGTGAAATATTAGATCAAGAATTGTAATTACATGCCCCTGTTGAACAGGAGCTGAAAAATTAGGCCTTAGGCACTGGTGCTGGTGCCACAACACTGCAACCCCTCACAGACACTCTAGTTGGAACGCAGGAACGAGCCCTGCTGCAAATTATTGCTTCAAAAATTGTAATTACACGCCCCTGTTAGACAGGGGCAGAAAAATTGGGCCTTAGGCACTGGTGCTGGTGCCACAACACTGCAACCCCTCACAGACACTCTAGTTGGAACGCAGGAACGAGCCCTGCTGCAAAGTATTGCATCAAAAATTGTAATTACACGCCCCTGTTAGACAGGGGCAGAAAAATTGGGCCTTAGGCACTGGTGCTGGTGCCACAACACTGCAACCCCTCACAGACACTCTAGTTGGAATGCAGGAACGAGCCCTGCTGCAAAGTATTACATCAAAAATTGTAATTACACGCCCCTGTTAAACAGGGGCTGAAAAATTGTGCCTTAGGCACTGGTGGTGGCGCCCAGAACCAAAAATGTTCTTACAAGCTATCAGCGTGATGATTGAGGAGGAAGAGGATAATTACTCAGGGATAGTCACTCAGCATCAGCATAGGCAGTCTTTGAAGGGATCTGAGATTTCAAAAAAAATTATTCGGTTACATCAGCATCAGGTGCTTGGTAGCTGGTGGTGATCCAAGACTCATTCATTTTTATGAAGGTCAGCCGATCGACCGAGTCGGTGGACAGACGCACCCTGTGATCGGTTACCACGCCTCCAGCAGCACTGAATGTGCGTTCCGAAAGAACGCTGGATGCAGGACAGGCCAGTAGCTCAATTGCATACTGTGCAAGCTCTGGCCAGTGATCCATCCTCAAGACCCAGTAACCCAGAGGATTTTCGGTGGGAAAGGTGTCCAAGTCTGATCTTGCCCCTAGGTATTCCTGCACCATGTAAAACAGACGCTGGCGATGGTTGCTGGAACCGATCATACCTTGGGGCTGCGGACCAAAAAATTGTCTGAACGCATCGGTCAGACGGCCACCTTCTCCACCGCTCCTTCTTTGACTGACCGAAGCCTCAGCAACACGTTGTCCAGAAACAGGAGTTTGTAACCTCCCAGTCTCTGGGAACGCGTTGCACAGACCTTTCTGCAAGGCCTCCCGAAGATGTTTCATCCTCTGCTCCCTCTGCGATGGCAAGATAAGGTCCGCAACCTTACCCTTGTAACGTGGATCAAGGAGGGTTGCCAGCCAGTATTGGTCCTTCTCCTTGATACCACGAATACGAGGATCCTTACGCAGGCTTTGCAGGATCAGGGAGGCCATGCAGCGTAGGTTTGCTGAGGCATTCGGTCCGGAGTCCTCTGGGTCACTAAGAACGACATGGTCCGCAGCCACCTCCTCCCAGCCACGTACAAGTCCATGTGTTTCTTGGGACTGATCCCTTAAAGACTGCTGCTGATGCTGAGTGCCAGGCTCCACCTCCATACTGACACAATCTTCCTCCTCCTCCTCTTCCTCCTCGTCCTCTTCCTGTGTGATCGGCGGGCACGCAGGAACACTGTCTGGATAAAGGGGGCCTTGAGAGCTAAGGAAGTCCTCCTCTTCCTGCCTCTGTTCTGCCTCAAGTGCCCTGTCCATTATTCCACGCAGCGTGTGCTCCAACAGGTGGACAAGGGGGACAGTGTCACTGATGCATGCACTGTCACTGCTCACCATCCTCGTGGCCTCCTCGAATGGTGACAGGACAGTGCATGCATCCCTGATCATGGCCCACTGGCGTGGGGAAAAAAAACCAAGCTCCCCTGACCCTGTCCTGGTGCCATAGTCGCACAGGTACTCATTGATGGCCCTCTGCTGCGTGTGCAGCCGCTGCAGCATGGCCAACGTTGAGTTCCACCTGGTGGGCATGTCACAGATTAGGCGGTTCTTGGGCAGGTTAAACTCCTTTTGGAGGTCCGTCAGCCGAGCACTGGCATTATATGACCGGCGGAAATGCACACAGACTTTCCTGGCCTGCCTCAGGACATCCTGTAAGCCCGGGTACCTGCCCAAGAACCGCTGCACCACCAAGTTAAGGACGTGAGCCAAACAGGGCACATGGGTCATTTGTCCCTGTCGGAGGGCAGAGAGGAGGTTGGTGCCATTGTCGCAAACCACCATTCCTGCCTTAAGTTGGCGTGGCGTCAACCACCTCTGAACCTGCCCCTGCAGAGCTGACAGAACCTCTGCCCCAGTGTGGCTCCTGTCCCCCAAGCACACCAGCTCAAGCACCGCATGGCATCTTTTGGCCTGCGTACTTGCGTAGCCCCTTGAACGCCTACGGAGCACCGCTGGTTCCGAGGAAGAGGCCATGGAGGAAGAAGAAGAGGAGGGGGTGGAGGAGAGAGGTGTGTCACAATCAGCATTTTGGAGGCGTGGTGGCGGAACAACCTCCAACACTACTGCACCTTGTCCTGCATCCTTCCCAGCTGCCAGCAGAGTCACCCAATGCGCCGTGAAACTTAGGTAACGTCCCTGTCCATGCCTGCTGGACCATGAGTCAGCGGTAATATGCACCTTACCGCTGACCGCCCTGTCCAGCGAGGCATGGACATTGCCTTCCACATGCCGGTAGAGAGCCGGAATCGCCTTCCGTGAGAAAAAGTGGCGTTTGGGTACCTGCCACTGAGGAACCGCACATTCCACAAACTCACGGAAGGGGGCAGAGTCTACCAACTGAAAAGGCAGCAGTTGAAGTGCTAGCAATTTTGCCAAGCTAGCATTCAACCGCTGGGCATGTGGATGGCTGGGAGCAAACTTCTTTCGGCGGTGCAGCAGCTGGGGCAGGGAAATTTGCCTGGTACAATCTGACGTCGGTGTACCAAAAGCAGATTGCCCACAAGTACTTGGCTGTGACACACCTAATTCTACACCTTCATTCCTCTCACTGCAGGTCTCAGAGAGGACTGAAGGTCTAGTGGGGTTGGAAATCTCAGCTGATGAGGAGCAAGGAGAGATCCTCTTTGTTCTTTGGTGTGGGTCTTTTAGATACGCTTGCCAACGAACTGCATGGCAGGTCAACATATGTCTGGTCAAGCATGTGGTACCCAAGCGGGAGATATTTTGGCCACGCGAGATACGCTTGAGACATATGTTGCAAATAGCAGCGGTGCGATCTGATGCACTCGTCTCAAAAAAGGCCCACACCAAAGAACTTTTTGAATAACGCGCAGAGACTGCAGCGCCCTGCACATGTGGAGCTTTGGGGTGTGATGCAGTCAATGTGCTGCCCTTAGGCTGGCCCCTGGAGGGCATCCTGCCTCGTTGGTGATGTGCTGCCGCCTCCTCCTCCTCCTCCTCCTCCTCCTCCTCCTCCTCCTCCTCCTCTCTCCTATCAGGCACCCACGTTGAGTCAGTGACCTCATCATCCCCTCCCTCCTCATCACTGGAGCAAACCTGGCAGTATGCTGCAGCAGGGGGAGCATGACTGCCAGATTGCTGTCCTTCTTGGGCACCCCCTCTGTCCGCGCTCATGTTACTGCCTTCATCGAGCTCAGTATCGTCATCAGAGCCTTCCAAACGCTGGGCATCCTCCTGGAGCATGTACCCAACACTGTGGTCAAACAGTTCGAGGGAATCCTCATGAGGACATGGTGGAGCTAGGGAAGGAGTCACTGATGACATTGAGCTGAGGGAAGAGGCCGCTGCTTTGCCAGACAAAGCACCCTGGGCATGGGTGAGAGAGGATGAGGAGGATGAGGACGGCTTGGTCATCCACTCGACCAAGTCTTCCGCATGTTGCGGCTCAACATGGCCAGCTGCCGAAAAAAAGGCCAAGCGTGTCCCATGGCCACGTGCTGATGAGGATGCACCGTCTCCACGACCAGCACTAGACACAGAGCCTGCTTGCCCTCTCTTATTGGCTTGTGACTGTCTGCCTCTCCTTCTTGGCCTTCCAGACATACTAATGGCCTGTAGCTGCACTAAGCTGGGATAGAACACCTGTAATTTTCTTCAAGTAGCTTTATATACTGTAACCAGACAAGCCTGCCTGTCAGTAGGAAGATAACAGGAACGGATCTAGCTGAACACTGTGAGCAGGACGCACTGTACTAAATGTAAATAGTCTAGCTGCCTGACCGTGGTACTAATAGGATCAAATAGAACACCTGTAATTTTCTTCAGGTAGCTTTATATACTGTAACCAGACAAGCCTGCCTGTCAGTAGGAAGATAACAGGAACGGATCTAGCTGAACACTGTGAGCAGGACGCACTGTACTAAATGTAAATAGTCTAGCTGCCTGACCGTGGTACTAATAGGATCAAATAGAACACCTGTAATTTTCTTCAGGTAGCTTTATATACTGTAACCAGACAAGCCTGCCTGTCAGTAGGAAGATAACAGGAACGGATCTAGCTGTACACTGTGAGCAGGACGCACTGTACTAAATGTAAATAGTCTAGCTGCCTGACCGTGGTACTAATAGGATCAAATAGAACACCTGTAATTTTCTTCAGGTAGCTTTATATACTGTAACCAGACAAGCCTGCCTGTCAGTAGGAAGATAACAGGAACGGATCTAGCTGAACACTGTGAGCAGGACACACTGTACTAAATGTAAATAGTCTAGCTGCCTGACCGTGGTACTAATAGGATCAAATAGAACACCTGTAATTTTCTTCAGGTAGCTTTATATACTGTAACCAGACAAGCCTGCCGGTCAGTAGGAATTTAACAGGAACGGATCTAGCTGAACACTGTGAGCAGGACGCACTGCACTAAATGTAAATAGCAGGAACGGATCTAGCTGAACACTGTGAGCAGGACGCACTGCACTAAATGTAAATAGTCTAGAAGATAACAGGAACGGATCTAGCTGAACACTGTGAGCAGGACGCACTGCATTAAATGTAAATAGTCTAGATAGAAGATAACAGGAACGGATCTAGCTAAACTGAATACAGTGTATATATATATATGCAACACCTGGGATGCATATATATACACAATACACTGTAAGTGCAGCTAACTGACTGACTGTTCTGCCTAATCTATCTAACTCAAATCAAATGACACTGTCTCTCTCTCTCTCTATCTCTCAGCACACCGGAACACACACTACACAGGGCCGCCGTGCAGGCGGCCTTATATAGTGTGGGGTGTGTACTAAATGCCCTGAGCCGTAATTGGCCAAAGCCACCCTGGCTTTGGCCAATTACAGCTCTCTCTACTGACAGCGCTGTGATTGGCCAAGCATGCGGGTCATAGTGCATGCTTGGCCAATCATCAGCCAGCAATGCACTGCGATGCCGCAGTGAATTATGGGCCGTGACGCGCCACACGAATTTAGCGCGAACGGCCCATAACGTTCGCAATTCGGCGAACGATCGAACAGCCGATGTTCGAGTCGAACATGGGTTCGACTCGAACACGAAGCTCATCCCTAATGACATCTATAACACCCGACGTGTTTCACAAGATGTGACTCGCTTTTCAGGGGTGGATGCATGTAGGATATATCTGTAAATGAATGACCAAAAAGAGTAATGTAACACATGAATAAATGATGGACAAACGGTAAGATGGGCCTTACAGAAAAAGGAAAGACCCCATACTCACCAATCGGCAAGGCCTGGGTGCCTGTGGCTGTGTTCACCAATATATGCTTGGGAAGGGAGCTGAGGGAGCGGAGCCAACGAAAAATCCCAACCAAGGAACAACCGGAAGGCAGACATGGCATGGCATGGGTAGAATTAAATGACCTTGGAGGTCTTAAATGATCCGTTCAGGTGTCAACTGTAATATAATATAATATGTATATAATTAAACATTGCTACACTGGCAAAATAATAATAAAGTATATAATGTAATGCATGAATGCATGTATAAATCAACCTGTTGCGATGGTAAGACAGATAAAGGCATATCAAATAAGGCAATACCTAAAAGGAAAAGCAGAAATGTGAACAAAAGTGAATAAAAAAAAAAAAAAACATAACCAATCACAAGAGAGTGCGTGTAAAGGATGAAAGATGTATACCTGTGTAGATTGTCTACAGCGATTCTGTAAGTGTGCGCAATAAAAGTGGTTTAAAGTACTTCACTATGAGCACTTTTTCAATGAGCCTGATGAATAATTTTCAGCTGCTTGTAATAGTAGCATTCTGGAGACCTATCAAAAAAGCCTGTCAAAAAAGCCTATGAGACCTGTAATTCCCAATACCAGATACAAGCATGTCTGACACCCAGACTTAAAAGCTGAGGTTCCATTTTTTCTGGTGAGTGGGGAGATGAGAGGGGAGTGTGGCACATTGCACAGCTTGTTTACTTGAAGCACTTCAGCACTTTTTTCTGAGGATTTTGGAGCACAGAGCACTTTATACAAGATTTTGGACTATACATCTTATTTACATGTTTTTCACTGTTATGCCCCGTACACACGGTTTGTTCGGACATTCTGACAACAAAATCCTAGGATTTTTTCCGACGGATGTTGGCTCAAACTTGTCTTGCATACACACGGTCACACAAAGTTGTCGGAAAATCCGATCGTTCTGAACGCAGTGACGTAAAACACGTACGTCGGGACTATAAACGGGACAGTGGCCAATAGCTTTCATCTCTTTATTTATTTTGAGCATGCGTGGCACTTTGTCCGTCGGATTTGTGTACACACGATTTTGTTGTCAGAAAATTTTATATCCTGCTCTCAAACTTTGTGTGTTGGAAAATCTGAAAAAATCCGGAAAATGTGTGATGGAGCCTACACATGGTCGGAATTTCCGACAACAAGGTCCTATCACACATTTTCCGTCGGAAAATCCGACTGCGTGTACGGGGCATTAGTCACTGATATGTGATTTGGACTGTAAGTTCTGTATCATAGTTATTTTGTTTTATATGTGAGTGGTTTAGCACTCTGTGGACAGCAGCTTCAGTGGTTTGAAATTATTTGGTTTCATATAACATAACACACGTTTTTTTAATTATATATTTTTTTAAAGTTAAAAAAAAAGACAACATGTTCATAAAGTTTACCTGAAAAAAACACCTAGTATTCTCATCGTCCAAAATCCACAGGTAAACCAGGGGACACACAAAATAAAACCATATAATATGGTTCAATCTGCTTCATAAGATAAAAACTCTTTCCTGGTTTCCAAAGATTCTTCTTTTCATACTAAGTATTAATGGTCTGTTTAAAAAAAAAAAAGCAATGTGCACTTAAAACTGAACTCCAGGAGTGGTTTTTATTGCACAGTTACATCTGGGCCAGCTTGGACCAATGTAAGTGTATGTATTTAGAACTTGTGCGCAGTGGCGGCTGGCGGTTTTGGGGGGGGGGGCAAACAATGCACCCACATGCACCAATATGTAAAAAAAAGTTTCCATATTTGGGCGCGAATTACGTATGCTTTCACTTCTGCACGTGAGCACAGAGAGATGGGGCACCTAATTTTTTTTTATTATTATTTCACTTTTTATATTTTTATTTTTACATTGTCCCTTTAATGTTATTTTTTCAATACTGTAACCCCTCACAAATATTCTTGTTGGGCGCGGGAACGGGCCCTGCTGTGAAATATTATGTAAAAAAATTTAAATTGTAATCACATGCCCCTGTTAAACAGGAGCAGAAAAATTGGGCCTTTGGCAGTGGTGCCACAACACTGTAAGCCCTCACAGTTTCTGTTGTTAGGTGCAGAAACAGGCCCTGTGTTGAAATATTATATCAAAAATTGTAATTACATGCCCCTGTTAAACAGGGGCGGAAAAATTGGGCCTTGGGTGGTGGTGCCACAACACTGTAAGCCCTCACAGTTTCTGTTGTTAGGTGCAGAAACGGGCCCTGTGTTGAAATATTATATAAAAAATTTTAATTACATGCCCCTGTTAAACAGGGGCAGAAAAATTGTGCCTCGGGTGGTGGTGCCACAACACTGTAACCCCTCACAGATACTCTTGTTGGGCGCAGGCATGGCCCTGCTGTGAAATATTATATAAAAAATTGTAATTACATGCCCCACATGTTAAACGGGGCAAAAAAATTGGGCCTTGGGTGATGGTGGTGGTGCCCTAAACCAAAAATATTGTTGGAAGCTAGCATCATCAAGATTCAGGAGGAATAGGATAGTCAGCATAGGCAGTCTTCAAGGGATCCCACATCCATAGCAAATTCAATCAGTTACATCAGAATCAGGTGCTTGATAGCTGCTGATCCAAGACTGATTCATTTTTATGAATGTGAGCCTATCAACAGAGTCTGTGGACAGGCGCAATCTTTGATCCGTTACAAAACCTGCAGCAGCACTGAATGTGCGTTCAGAAAGCTGGATGCAGGACAGGCCAGTTGCTCAATTGCACATTGAGCAAGTTCTAGCCAGTAGTCCACCCTCAAGACCCAGTAACCCAGTGGATGCTCTGTTGGAAAGTTCTCCAAGTCTGCTCTTGCACCTAGATATTCCTGGATCATGTAATGCAGACGCTTGTGATGGTTGCTTAAACCGATCAGACCTTGTCGCTGAGGACTGAAAAATTGTTTAAAGGCATCGATCAGCCGGCCACCTTCTCCACCGCTCTTCCTCTGACTGAACGAAGCCTCAGCAACACGTTGTCCAGCACCAGGAAATTGTAACCTCCCAGGGTCTGGAAATGCATTGCACAAACCTTTCTTCAAGGCCTCCTGAAAATGTTTCATCCTCTGCTCCCTCTGCGAAGGCAGGATGAGTTCTGCAACCTAACCCTTGTAACGTTGTTTAAGAAGGGTTGCCAGCCAGTAATGATCCCTCGCCTTGATACCACGAATCCTAGGGTCCGTTCATAGGCTTTGCAGAATCAGGGAGGCCATGCAGCCTAAGTTTGCAGAGTTATTTGATTCTTAGTCCTCTGGGTCACTAAGGATCACATGATCCGTAACTACCTCCTCCCAGCCACGTACAACTCCTTGGGTTTCTGGGAACTAAAAAACATTCCTTGAAGACTGCTGCTGAGTGTTATCCTCTACATCACACCGCAGGTGTGATTCTATGACAGACTATTCTGAAGTGGCCGGTAGCTGGAAGCCACAACTCTCCTGGATACTGGGAAGACAGCTAGGCTGTCTGAGACAGCATGGAAGCCGAATCCAGGAACTGACATCAGCAGGAAGGGACCAGCAACCAGCTTGGACAGACCGCCTAACAGTGGCGGCTGGTGAAGTTTTAGGATGGGGGGCCAGACCCCGCCCTTCCTTTTTGACCCCTCCCATTTCTCATAAGCCCCACCCCTTATAGAATCAACCCAATCCATCCCCTGTATTCCACTTGCTTCCAACCATATAGTGTCAGGAGTACACAGCTTAGCATCACAGATCAGGGTATATAGATCAGCAGCATCACATATATGGTATGTGGATCAGCAGCATCACATATATGGTATATAGATCAGCAGAATCACATATATGATGTATAGATCAGCAGCATCACATATACTGATCTCGCAGCACACTGTCAGCACCCCCGCATTGGTGGAGGACACGATAACAGCACCCCCTGGATCGCAGCACACTGGCTCGGGGCTCTCAGGTCACACTGACAGCAATCCCCCCCCGCGGTGATCGAGGCACACTGATAACATCCCCCACCTCTGGGCTCACAGGACACGCTGACAGTACCACCAGCCAACCCCCTCCCCCCAGCTTGCAGGCAGGGCTGCTGTTAGAAATCACAGGGCCTCGTACAGTCTACCTTACAGGGTACTCCCCCCCCACCCCAAAAATATCAAATTACATTTTTGCTAAATGCGATGGTTGCAATGCGGTTTTGCAGCCATGCCAGAAATTATATCCTTGCTACAATCCCCCCCTGATTTTTGTTATATTTTTTAAAATTGCTGAATGGTAATTTTACATTGTGAGATTGCACTGCAACTGCGAGCCAAGTGTTTGGCTTGCAGTTGCAGAGCGGCCCCATTGAACTCAACAGGGAGTTTGATAGGTGATGCTGCCTTCCACACTCTGTAGCCTGTGTTAAAAGTGCCGCAGCTCTGTAGTAATTGCAGCCACAGCATGTATAAAACCCTGTCTGGCTGTATTTTTAGGATTTGGGTGTGTAGCCAGAGATGGTGGTAAATCCATGGCTCAGCCACCCATGTGAAAGAGTCCTTACGCCTTTTACATTTTGCATTTCCTAAATATGTGACAAAGTGCACAGGAAATGCATGCTTTGCAGTACATTTTATAAATGCACTGCAAACTCACATAGCACTTGTGGTGTCATTGTTAATGACACCCCAAAAACACTTAGCAGACTTGCGTTTTGTCATGTGGGAAACTTGCAAAGTTGCAAGCCTCAAAAGAGCATTCTATGGTGTGTTTGTCAAATGTAGGGCAGTCCATTCAAGTGAATGGGCTGTCCTATGTGTGAAAAACAGGCTAAAAAAAAATGTGAGCATTAACATGCATTCCCGCTATGCAAAGTGTGAATGGGGCCTCAGGGGTGGCATATAGAAATGGCCGATGCAGAGAAGTCTTTCAGGTGGAGGGAGAGGTGTATTCACTGGCCCCTACCTCCAGCATTGCAGTGGTAGTCAGGGTCTACCTGCAGGACAAGGCTGGCTCCTGGCACATTCTTCCCTTTCTGAAGCTTCACCTCACCCCCCCCACTCACCTTCTTCCAGCAGTAGCACTACACCATGCACCCATTTCAGATTATAGGACATACAGGGCACAGACAGTGTGGAGGTCAGCAGAGCCCAGAACTCAGGGAGAAGCAGGCAGAGAACTTCTTACCTCCATATTTCCTCCAAGAGATAACATTGCGATCACAGGGGGAGGGGAGGAGGAGTTTCTGGACCCGGCAGGCAGTGTAAACTGTTTGTGGAAAAGGCAGGGAGAGATTCTACAGCTGTCCCTGCTGTTCCAAGATGAGGAAACAGCCTGAGAACAAAGCCAGCATGGGAAAGCTTTCTAACTGAAGGAACTGTGGGCAGATATGTAGCATTGTTTCCCTGCATAGCAGCTGGGAGGAAGAAAGCCAGCAGAGCTGCAGGGGTTGAACACCCGCCACAATGCAGAACAGCGGCTCTCCTCTCCTGAAGGTGCCCGGCCCCCTTCTGGACTAATGAGGCTCGGCACACACTTATAGAACCCCCCCTTTCTCCACAGCGGGTCCGGCACTTACCTTGCTGTGGTGTCCTCTCCTCCTGCTGTGTCTCCTTCAGTTGGCAGCGGGCAGCAGCATCGGTGGAGGAGTCTGCTCCTCATGCTTCCTCCGCTTGGGCGCACTGGCACAGGGACCCAGAAGCGACATCTAACTCAAATGTCAATCAAAGCACCCGGCCGTAGTAACACATACTACGGCTGAAGCTGTTCGGTGCAATGGATTGCGCCGCAAGGCAGGTCAAAACCCCGCAAATGAAGTGTCTCGTCTGCAATCTTGTGATTGCATAGATGTGGCGCTTCCCATAGTGCACTGTGTCTGGCGCCCGAACACAGTGCACTTAAGGACCTTTTTTTCTATTTTTTTTTTTTTTTTTTGAAGGGCCATTTTTTATTTTTTTTTGTGACTGCCTGGAGGGGGGGGGGGGGGGGGCAGCGCCCGTGCGCCCCTATGGATGGGCCGCCACTGCCGCCTACAGTGTATTAGAAACAGTACACCACCGAATGCATTGTAGGCTACACTGGATGCAGAGTATATATACAGTATCTCACAAAAGTAAGTACACCCCTCACATTTTTGTAAATAGTTTATTATATCATTTCATGTGACAACACTGAAGAAATGATACTTTGCTACAATGTAAAGTAGTGATCGTACAGCTTGTATAACAGTGTAAATTTGCTGTTCCCTCAAAATAACTCAACACGCATCCATTAATGTGTAAACCGCTGGCAACAAAAGTGAGTACACCACTAAGTGAAAATGTCCAAATTGGGCCCAGAGTGTCAATATTATGCGTGGTCACCATTATTTTCCAGCACTGCCTTAACCCTCTTGGGCATGGAGTTCACCAGAGCTTCACAGGCTGCCATTGGAGTCCTCTTCCACTCCTCCATGATGACATCACGGAGCTGGTGGATGTTAGACACCTTGCGCTTCTCCACCTTCCATTTGAGGATGCCCCACAGATGCTCAATAGGGTTTAGGTCTGGAGACATGCTTGGTCAGTCCATCACCTTTACCCTCAGCTTCTTTAGCAAGGCAGTGGTCATCCTGGAGGTGTGTTTGGGGTCGTTATCGTGTTGGAATACTGCCCTCTGGCCCAGCCTCTGAAGGGAGGGGATCATGCTCTGCTTCAGTATGTCACAGTACATGTTGGCATTCATGGTTCCCTCAATGAACTGTAGCTCCCTAGTCCCGGCAGCACTCATGCAGCCCCAGACCATGACACTCCCACCACCATGCTTGACTGTAGGCAAGACACACTTGTCTTTGTACTCCTCACCTGGTTGCCGCCACGCATGCTTGACACCATCTGAACCAAATAAGTTTATCTTGGTCTTATCAGACCACAGGACATGGTTCCAGTAATCCATGTGCTTAGTTTGCTTTTCTTCAGCAAACTGTTTGTGGGCTTTCTTGTGCATCATCTTTAGAAAATACTTCCTTCTGGGATGACAGCCATGCAGACCAATTTGATGCAGTGTGCAGCATACGGTCTGAGCACTGATAGGCTGATCCCCCACCCCTTCAACCTCTGCAGCAATGCTGGCAGCACTCATACCTCTATTTCCCAAAGACAACCTCTGGTTATGACGCTGAGCACATGCACTCAACTACTTTGGTCACCATGGCGAGGTCTGTTCTGAGTGGAACCTGTTCTGTTAAACCACTGTATGATCTTGGCCACCATGCAGCAGCTCAGTTTCAGGGCCTTGGCAATCATCTTATAGACTAGGCCATCTTTATGTAGAGCAACAATTCTTTTTTTCAGATCCTCAGAGAGTTCATTGCCATGAGGTGCCATGTTGAACTTCCAATGACCAGTATGAGAGAGTGAGAGTGATAACACCAAATTCAACACACCTGCTTCCCTGAGACCTTGTAACACTAATGAGTCACATGACACTGGGGAGGGAAAATGGCTAATTGGGCCCAATTTGGACATTTTCACTTAGGGGTGTACTCACTTTTGTTGCCAGCGGTTTACACATTAATGGCTGTGTGTTGAATTATTTTGAGGGGACAGCAAATTTTCACTGTTATACAAGCTGTACACTCACTACTTTACATTGTAACAAAGTGTCATTTCTTCAGTGTTGTCACATGAAAAGATATAATACATTATTTACAAAAATGTGAGGGGTGTATATATATATATATATTACTGTATATATATTTTTTACTATACACCGCCTGAAGTGTATTAGAAACCGTACACCACAGAATACACTGTAGATATAGCCTACACTGGATGCAGAGTATTATATATATATATATATATATATATATATATATATATATATATACACGAGACTGTGTATATATATATATATATATATATATATATATATATATATATTAACCACTTCAGCCCCGGAAGGATTTACCCCCTTCCTGACCAAGCCCTTTTTTGTGATACGGCACTGCGTCGCTTTAACTGACAATTGCGCGGTCGTGCGACATTGTATCCTAACAAAATTCCCCCTGAGCCATGATTGGCCAAAGGCATCCTGCCTTTGGCCAATTATGGCTCTTTAGCAGAGCGCGCTGTGATTCGACAAAGCATGCAGGTCAGGTGCATGCTTTGGCCAATGACCATACAACAATGCACTGCGATCCCACTGCACCTGATGTTCGAGACGAACTTATGTTCGACCCGAACATCGAGCTCATCCCTAATCCTCGGTATTAAACACCAAAGTAATGACGTATATATACTGTGGGCGGTTGGCAAGGACGCTGTCAATTTTTAATTGTCTGCATATCCATTAAAGATAATGTTTAGACTATACAGTCCCTTTTCAATTGTTTTGACTTTTGAAAAAAGGTATTGCATATAAACATAGTAGTCAGATGAGATTTAGGATAAACACGTGGTATCACATTCAGACGAAATATAAAACCTTATGAACCTTAATAGGTTTTATATTTTTTCTAATATAACGCAATTTACATTTTTAAAGGTGCTAAATATAATAAAAGAAAGAATCTGTATTCATATTATGCTTATGCTTCACCCACCGTTGCCATGAATGCAGCACCCACTGTATTGCCATGAATGCAGCACCCACTCCATTGCCATGAATGCCGCACTCCATTGCCATGAATGCAGCACCCACCATATTGCCACGAATGCAGCACTCACCGTATTGCTATGAATGCAGCACTCACCGTATTGCTATGAATGCAGCACCCACCGTATTGCCATGAATGCAGCACCCACCGTATTGCCATGAATGCAACACCCACCGTATTGCCATGAATGCAGCACCCACCATATTGCCATGAATGCAGCACCCACCGTATTGCCATGAATGCAGCACCCACTCCATTGCCATGAATGCAGTACCCACTCCATTACCATGAATACAGCACCCACTCCATTGCCATGAATTCCACACCCCATTGCCATGAATGCAGCACCCACCGTATTGCCATGAATGCAGCACCCACTGTATTGCCATGAATGCAGCACCCACTCCATTGCCATGAATGCAGCACCCACTCCATTGCCATGAATGCAACCCACTCCATTGCCATGAATGCAGCACCCACTCCATTGCCATGAATGCCGCACCCACTCCATTGCCATGAATGCAGCACCCACCATATTGCCATGAATGCAGCACCCACCGTATTGCCATTAATGCAGCACCTACCGTATTGCCATGAATGCAGCACCCACCATATTACCATGAATGCAGCACCCACTCCATTGCCATGAATGCAGCACCCACTCCATTGCCATGAATGTAGCACCCACTCCATTGCCATGAATGCCACACTCCATTGCCATGAATGCAGCACCCACTCGGAGTGGTCTTGCCAACCCCTTGGTACGCCCCTGCCTACACCAACATATATTGTGTTGCGACACAATGAAATTCTAAAGAGCGTCTTTATGAATTCCTCTGATTGCATTATAACTGGTAGCTAAGTTTGAAAGTTTAAATTAATAGATAATATATTTAAAAAAATGTGTTACACATAGTTAAAATTAAACACAATTGAATAACACAACAAAGCTCTCTTTACTAATATTTAAAAAAATAAAAATAATTTTGTTAGATATTTAAAAAAATCTTGTTGTCAAGAAATGTATCAACATACTAAAGTTCTGTTAAATTAATACATTTATATAATGTACAATGGAAAATCTGAGACCACAGTATATAAAATGACATTCTTACAAAATCAAAGCTATAAACCTAAATCAAGCTTAGCATTTGAGGAGTCTGTAACAATATAAGGCAAGGGTCACCCAATACTTCTCGTCAGGTCTTATGGGTCCTAAAAAAAAAAAAAAAGTGCTAATGTGTTTTTCAGCTAAATTCCGGGTATTTGGATTCCTATATTCCAGCACACTTCTCACCTCCAGCACAGCAAATCCTCCAAAGAATTCGGGTGATGACACACAGGATACCATGCTAAATGGTATTCAGGGACCTCGGGAAAAAAACATTAGAAATGGGATGTTTTTGTTTTAGGTGCACTTAGTTTTTTTCCTCTTACTGCAACAGAGATATGAGGAAAGTAATACACATTTGATTTTTATTTCCTGAGCCATTCATTCTTTATTTTAATAAATGATTATTCTAAATAATTGTATTTGGCAAATCATTTTGTCATTATTTTTGTTATTCATTTAACATATATATCTATAAGCATACAATAAAACAAATTAATATCAGCGCAAATTTTAATAACCTTAATCACTAGGTAGTGATATGAGTAGTAGGTGATATAACAAAATCCCCCCCAAAAAATGAAAAATATCCCCCCACCTGGCTGCTGCACACACAGAAAATGTGCAAAGGATAATAACCTTAATTACTATGTATGTATGTATGTATGTATGTATGTATGCTGTTTTCACCACTTCCTGTTTCCTGTGTCAGCCCGGATGGGTGTGCCATGAGGCCTGGTTCAGCAAGGTGGGCCGGACCAGGAAGTGATGATGCAACACACTTGATTAGAGAGTATTAGTCTATTTAAACAGTGGTGAGACATCCAGTCTTCAACCCTTAGCCTCGATTCACACATGAGCAACACGACTTCAGCGCGACTTTGCAACGCGACTTTAACACGACTTCAACGCGATTTCAACGCGACTTGTAGAGATTTACAACACGACTTCAAGTCGCCCCCAGTATAGGCGACTTTGCCTGTGTATATAAAATAAGTGCAGCGCTAAACCATAACCATAAATCATATAAATGCCAAAAGAAATAATACATGTGAAATTGTGCGTGATATGGTAACTAACAATGAAGTGAATCAACACACATGATATAGTAACTAGTAATGAAGTGAATCACCACAAAGATTACTGAAGTAAGTATAAATATCTGTAATGTCATATGCTAAAATCTGTAACCAGAGTCCATAAATAAAGATGAAAGCAGTCTTCTCGAACAGTGGGAGTTCTTAGACACAGGGTGTTGACTTGAACCTGAACTGCACGGGAACCACAGGTAATGCGTCATAAACATCTAAGGTTGGACACTCTTACCAGATGTAGTGGAACATATCTGCCGTATGGCAGTACGTCTGACAGAGCCTGTGGAGGTAATCTCCCGTGGAATCCAGCAGATTATCCCTTCGGTCCCGGTCTCAGATGGGCAGGATGTGTCCCTTGGGTCGCGGTCACCGACAGCCCAGATGGTCCCAGATGGCGACTATCCCCTCACTACCACACTCTCCAGCACCAGATGGGTTCAAAAAGTCAGAGGCAGTCGGATCGTAGATGAAATCATGGAGAAAAAAGAAAAAAGGGGCTCCACATGGCATAGGTCAAAAAGTAAAGGGGTTTTATTAGATAAAAAACCTTACAAGATAAAAAAGTGATCACTGAATAAAATAATGGCAACGTGGGAAGCAAACGCCCTACGCGTTTCGACTGAAAAGCCTTCAACTGGGGCATGCCAGGTTTGTCTGTGTGCTAGCCGCTATTTGTTATAATATCTACACAATTTTATTTTTGGGCCAGCGCAGTTTCTTTTTTATATCATGACTTTGCCTGTGGCCAATCATAGCTAATCAGCTTTTGTGACATAATTCTTGTTCCTGTTCTCTTCCTGTTTCCAAGTCCCCTATTTACTGACGAGAATGTTGTCTTTGCGTTCTTTAATGACAGCTGTCATAACAGCTGGTATAGCAGTGTTGATGGAAGAGGAAGAGGAAGAAAGGAAGCAGAGGATAAGGATGAGAAGAAGACGTCGCTACTGCATACATCCAATCATTGTAAATAGAGATACCAGAGGCCAGTTCTGGGCCATGTTCGATAATTTGCATGCTTATGATGACAAGTTTTTCAATTATACCAGAATGTCTATCGCAAGGTAAGTAAATATGTTATATGTGGATATGCATATATTGTTTAAAAATTAAAAAAAAAAAGGTTTCATAGTTCGTTATATAATTTTGCAAAAGGTTAAATGTTCTCATTCAAAAAGATTTGCTGATGAGGCTGCACTGATGGGCACTGATGGGCATTAAAGGGCACAGATAAGGCGAGACTGAAGGACACAGATAAGGCGACACTGATAGGAACAGATAAGGTAGCACTGATGGGCACTGATAAGATGGCACTGATGGTTTGCATTAATGGGTGTCACTGATGGGCAATGATAGGTGGCTGTCACTGATGGGCAATGATAGGTGGATGTCACTGATGGGCAATGATAGGCGGCACTGTGAGGTGACACTGTAGGCATGGATGGGTAGTACTGTGGTCACTGGTAGGTGGCGCTGATGGGCGCTGGTTAACTACACTTTGATTTATATATTTGTTTTATACTCCTAGATAAAGTATTTCTGAGCCCCTAAATCTTAGATATCTGTTTTTTATCATTGACCCTAGAGAATAGGGCTGTGTGTGTTTTAAGATAGTAAATTACCATCTTTTTTTGTTAACAGTTTTGACAAATTGCTTGTTCTGCTTTTCATCCTTCTGGAACACATCATTTCGGAGGAGTATCTCACCTACTGAAAGACTGATTATTACACTAAGGTAATCTATATTTTATTGGATGCACAAAAGTAGCTGTGCTTCTCCAATGGGTCACATGCGTGCAATTCTTTTGCACTCCTGTGACCCCTTTTCAGCATACAGTGGTCAGAAGTCGGCTCTGCTATGACATCACCAAGATCAGTTCAGGCAGCGCATTATGTTGACTTCTAAACTTCTTTATCCACCAACTGCCTGAACTCCTCTTATCAAGCCGCTCCATGCTACTCCACAGTTCAGCGCTCCTAGGAGTCTGGAGGAGTAGAGCTGGAGACCTGCTGACTGAAAGTCAGCAGCTCTCTGCTAAGGGAGAGTAGAGAACAGAGCTATCGACAATGTTTGTTGACTCAGTTCTGTGTGAAGAAGCGGCAGTGGACAGATGCAACATCGGTGCGATGCTGCATCCACCTAGCTAATTATCATTCTTCCCAAAAACAAAAATGAACATTAATTGTACAATGTAGCACACAAACATCCATAAATTTCGTAAAACATTTTAATATAACAATAATCAAAGAATAAACTTTTTACAATAATCCAAACATTAGATCCATTTTGTAAATTTTAATATTTAATCATAATTGCTGATACGAGGGTTGATACTCGGAATAGGAGGTCGCACTGCTGGTGGAAGGGCTTTGGGATGGTGCACCAAGGGTGGAGGGAATCGGGGACGGTGATGGATATGGAATTGGTGGACAGGAAAAATTTTGCATATTGCCATTCTCATCCGAGTATGGCCTGAAGCGAGAGGCATAGTACTGTTGGGTTCTGGGTGGTGGGGGGTTGGAGTAATTATAATAAGGACCGGATAGATTGCTCATTTCTAAGACTGGAATCCAGTAGATCCATCACCGCTTTCTTTACATTGTTTCGTCTGTCTTCTGGAATTTTTTTTTACATTCCAGCCACCATGATCCCGAAACCATGCTCCTCAGACTCCAGATCGTCCAATTTCTGATTGAGACGATCCATGAGGTCTGCAAATCTCTCCATGTTGTCAACACGCCTTCCACGTGGTCTAGTAGTACGTGTTGATCTTGCTTGCGGTGGCTCAGGCCTTTGGACCTGACTAGGGCCAGCTGTCTCCTGTGTATCCAATGTATCGTCAGCGGGGTTCATCTCCTGGGTCATAGTTACATCTAATGAACACTGTTCCTGCGAGGTTCCGGAGGTGCCTCGTGACCTTCCTCACCCACTTCCCAACTGGATTGTGTTCTGTAATAAAGATATAATACTGTCAGGCACAACCTTCTTTATATAACTGTATAGTAGCACTTTTATAATATGAAAGATGTTATCTCACTCTCTCAGCTCCATGTACGGTCTCAGAAATTCCAGCTCATCTGCATGGACATAGGGTACCACCCTTTTAGAGCCCGATCCACTTCTGGCCTCCAAGATCTTGCGTAAATAACGCTTATAACAGTCTCTCAGGCCCTTCCATCTGATTTGTTTTGCAGACACTGCAAAAAAGAAATAGAAAAATAACCAATTATGTATTTTGTCTTTCAGGTACCTTGCAACCGGTCATTCTCTAGTTAGCCTACATTATCAGTTCTTGGTGGGCAGGTCGACAATCAGCTACATTATCCGAGAAACATGCCAAGTCATATGGGACGTGCTGAACCCAATTGTTATGAAGAGACCGACACAAGATAAATGGCAGTATATTGCAAGACTATTTTGGAGTCGTTGCAATTTCCCAAATTGAATTGGAGCCATAGATGGCAAGCACATACGTGTCATTAAGCCTGTTGGTAGTTGAAGTATGTACTTCAATTATAAAAAATATTGCTCTTTTGTACTGCTTGCCGTGGCAGATGCAAACTACTGCTTCAGCTATATAGATGTCGGATCATATGGAAGTAGCTGCGATTCCCGTATTTTTATAAATTCCTCTCTTGGTGAAATGCTAAGAAATAATCAGCTACATATTCCAGAGAACTGTCCACTTCCTGGCACTAGTGAAACCCCACTACCCTATGTGTTCATAGCTGATGAGGCTTTTGCATTGGGGCAACACCTAATGAGGCCTTACTCCAACAGGAATCTGAGTACACCCAAGAAAGTCTTTAATTATCGTCTCACAAGGGCAAGAAGGGTGGTTGAGTGCACCTTTGGAATTCTTGCCAATAAATGGCGTTTGTTACACACGCCTATTGCCTTAAACCTTGAGAACGCAATTATTGCTGTCAAAGCAGCGTGTGTGCTCCATAATTTTGTTCGGGTACGTGATGGGTACTGTTTAGAGGATTCCCTTATGCATGACCTGGAGAGTGCACACCTCAGTGCTACTAGGGGATCCAGCGATGGTAACAGTGTTCGAGAGGAATTTACTTCATACTTCGTTTCACCGGCTGGTGAAGTAGAATGGCAATTGGATGCTATTTCCTAACTACATTACTCAGTTATTTTAATATATAATTTTCTGATCTTGCTGTTTGCTGAAAGCCTGTATAGGTATTGAGTTTAATTTTGTAATAATTTTGTAATACTATGCTATACTGTGGATAATGTATCGCATACTATTAGTTGGTTTCATATAAATAAACTGTTATAATAAAATAAACCATACTTTGTTTTGGGTTGTATTGATATTGATCATTCATTATCTACATATATTAACAAAGATATTTAATTCTACATTATAAAGCTAACGATTACTAATCTGCAATAGGAATACAGATGACTGACTTTTCATCATGCGATCTGGGCCTGAAAAGTCGTATGACATGTGGTACCCGATGAATATAGTCACATGACAAGGCATACACCATGATTTGGCTATGTTTTCACTTGTGCGACTTTTCATGCGATCTGGGCCTGAAAAGTCGTATGACTTGTGGTACCCAATGATTATAGTCACATGACAAAGCATACACCATGATTTGGCTATGTTTCCACTTGTGCGACTTTTCATGCGATCTGGGCCTGAAAAGTCGTATGACATGTCGTACCCCAGTCGTACTCCATGAATTGCAATGAGTACCGTGCATATCTGTGCGACCTCAAATCGCAGCGACTTCAAAGTATGTCCCTGCACTACTGCGATTTGAGGTGCAACATTACACAGATATTGCTTCAGGTCGCAGTAACGAAACAAAAATTGATGGAAAAGCGCGCAAGTTTGAGGACACAATAGTGGTAACATAGTCGTCCATAGTCTGCCCTTCCAGTTGTTCGTGAACTCCAAGTCCCAGCAGGCCTAATGCCTTATGGAATGTTTAATTGCGCAACACCCGCATAACAGACATAAGAAAATTGTTAACTTACGTTTTTCACTACGTTGGTTGTTGGTCATCATGTCCCAACTTTCAAAGGACCCACGGCAGATCTCCAGATCTCTTTACTTGATCTCTATAAGTTGGATCATTTTTCTCATAAAGACATGGGCGCTGTCTCACAAGCCTTATGAGACTTTCGTTGTCTATGGGCTCGCGGTGAACCACCTCCCTGGCTCTGGTCGACATTCTGCTCACTACTACAGTCGGCAAGACAAAATGGCATTCAGTTCTTCAAGGAAGTGACATGTGACAGAGTGATGGAGGGAGGGAGGGAGGGAGGGGGCAGCATGTGTACTGTTGACCTTTTTTTTTCTATTTCCTGTCAAGTCGCTTGCATATAGATGGGGATCTGACTTGCAGGCGACTTCCATTGAATTGAATGGGTACAAGTCGCCTACACGTCGGATAGAAGTAGTACAGGAACCTTTTCTGAAGTCGGAGCGACTTCAGTAGTTTAAATTAAGACGCTCCCATTGACTACAATGCTAGGCTCAATGTAAAGCAACTTGGGGCGACTTGGGGTGACTTGAGGGCTCACAAGTCGGATCCCAAGTCGTTGTAGTGTGAACCGACCCTTACTGAAGAAGTCAAGGTGGTGTAGTAGCCCATTTGACGTAACGCGTATAGGGGGAAGAAGTCGCAGTGGCAACGTCATCCCGCAAGCATCTTGTCGTTTCTATGCATCCTGAGCCTGCACTGCTCAAGTGCTGCGTTTGTGAATAACGTTTTAATGTTTTTATGAGGAAATAAACCGTTTTGATATACAGAGAGCACTAGATTTTGCCTTTTCTGTTCCTATGTGCACCGGACCCCATTGAGGGAATCTGTACTGGCTGGTATCCACCTAATCAGCCGGAGGCAGCACGGACGGAATAAGAGCTCCATGACCAGCTGATTTGTTTATATCCCTGGGAGGGAACCTGCTTTTTTTGACCTTCTGGTGAAACAGGTGTCAGAGCGTGAGGTGAGCGGCTAGGACATTGAGGAGGAGGAGAGCACTTGCATTTTCAATGTTTATGCACTAGTGGTGTGTTTTGCGTTTTTGTGCAGAAGACTCTGAGGATTATTTTTGTGCATTTGGACTCATTTTTATTCAATAATTTTTTTGAGTGTGTGGACTTTATCTTTATTGTATATTGTTCATTATTCTCATATAGGGAACACGTATATTTCATTATTGTGTATTGTTCACTATTCCCAGTCTGGAAACACGAATATTTGATGGTGCACTCAATATCTTGCTTTATTGCAAGTTGATCATCTATTCTCTTTAAGGATATATTGGTAGTTATTTAAGAAGCGCAACACTGTTTTGTTATGTATATCTATAAGCATAGACTATATTGTTATATACATAATTATATACACAATATTATATATTATATACAGACCGGAAGATTTTCCCCCTTAATGACCAGGCCATTTTTTGCAATACGGCACTTTGTCGCTTTAACTGACAATTGCGCAGTCGTTCGACATTGTACACAGACAAAATTGACGTTCTTTTTTTTTCCCACAAATAGAGCTTTCTTTTTAGTGGTATTTGATTACCTCTGCGATTTTTATTTCTTGCGCTATAAACAAAAAAAGAGAGACAATTTTGAAAAAAAAAAACAATATTTTTTACTTTTTGCTATAATAAATATCCCCCCCCCCCAAAAAAAAAAAAAAAATTCTTCATCAGTTTAGGCCAGTATATATTATTCTACATATTTTTGGTGAAAAAATCGCATTAAGCATATATTGATTGGTTTGCGCAAAAGTTATAGCATCTAGAAAATAGGGGATAGCTTTATGGCATTTTTTTTTACTAGTAATGGCAGTGATCTGCGATTTTTAGCCAGACTGTGACATTGCAGCAGACAAATCGGACACTTTTGACCCTTTTTTGGGACCATTGATAATTATACAGCGATCAGTGCTATAAAAATGCACTGATTACTGTAATGTCAATGGCAGGGAAGGGGTTAACACTAGGGGGCAATCAAGGGGTTAAATGTGTTCCCTCCTGTGTGTTTCTAACTGTGGGGGGATTGGATTGACTGGAGGAGGAGACATATTGCTATTCCTAATCACTAGGAACAGTCTCTCCTCTCCTGTCAGAACGGGGATCTGTGTGTTTACACTCCTAAACCTTGTGGACAGCCTTCCCAGAAGAGTTGAAGCTGTTTTAGCGTCAAAGGGTGGGCCAACCCAATATTGAACCCTACAGACTAAGACTGGGATGCCATTAAAGTTCATGTGCGTGTAAAGGCAGGCGTCCCAATACTTTTGATAATATAGTGTATGTCAAGGTTAATAAAATGCTCCTTTGGTCTCACTCTTTAATTAATTGTATTTGTTAAAAATTGTTAATAGTCCAGTCCGATTTATACAAGTATATAACAGGAAAATTGTTTTTTAATTTTTTTATTTAATAATTTAAAAAAGTTTAATTGCTTAATTAATTATATAATTAGAAATTAGATTGATAAATCCCAAAAGCTTTAATCAATTTCCTTCTAAGGCATTACATTTTGTAGATAATTATAGGGGAAACAAAACATTGTATCACTGGGCACACTTTTCCCATGTAAAATATTATTTTAACGACAAAAAAAAAAATCCATGATGCTTTTCTAGCGTATCTACAAAGTTGAAAATTCAAACTAATGTAACAGGCAGAAGTTCAATGTTCCATGTCCATGGCAGTTGGTCCAGAGGCTCGTTACAATGGTAATGACCTGCTGGTACGTGATTTCCTATGGCAACAATACAATTGCCTCAGCTCACCTGCTGGGAAATATTTCATTATTTTCACATTCCTTCCTTAGAGATTTGTTTTGCTTGTTTCTTTTAAATTAAATTCACAAGCACATTATCGAGGCTCCAGAGTGCATTTCAGATACCAATCTAGAATTGAAAGCAAAGATAGCGAACTGTTTTTACTGCTTCTAAAAAAATCTATACATTGTATGAGTGGAGGTGCTTAGGGACCGTCTTCCACAACAACAAAAAAGACAAAAGATGCAAATAACAATAAAAAAATCCATACTTTATCTTAACTAATCATTATCTGAACATGTCTGTAATTTGACACATTTATGCCAAAAATGTTACATTACACTATAATTGTAGCTACACCTTTTTTTAGGAACAGTCCCCCAAGATTCATATTTTTGCTATGGATAGACGTTGGAGGGCTGAATTCTTATAGCCCTTCAAAACCTTAGGCAATTTTCTTGCCAGCGGAACTAGCCCTGGTCCAAATTCCATAAATACTACTATGTCAGTCTTTATAATAATGTAATCTTGGAACAATCCAGCAGGGACTATGAGGTCTGTTTATCAAAGCCATGCAGGTAAGTAGAGAAGGGAACATAGGAGCCAACATTTCACCACCAGAGATTATGAGACCTACCAGTTTTCACAGTAAGATTCTTTTTTTTGGGTGGACCGACTCTTGTAAACCCAGTCACTAAAATTTCCCATAAATTTTCCTTGTCAAAAGAAGTTTATTGAGTATACAATATTATAAAGATACATAAAGTAAGTTTACAAGGATCTATAAAGTAAGCTCATTGTTTTACAGTAGGGTTTATATAGGTAAATATCATGAAATTTCAAATATTAAACATTGGGTTCACGTAAACCTAAATTAAAGATATATATCATTTCCTTAGTTACTTTTGTAGGTATTTAAATGATTTATACCTACTATATATATTGTTTACAGGTAGAGTGTATATAGGTCAAATAAATTCTGATAATGAGCTTTAATCGTAAGGTGGAGAAAAGGAAAGAGAAAGAAGAAAAAGGGTAGAAAGGCAGAGGTATGGTCCACAAAGTTGTCCCGCTCGTCAGTTTATTATTCTTTTTAGTTCTCTTTGAAGCCTTAGAATGGGTGTCTCTGTAAGTCATTTAATCTGTTACCATGGCAACAGGACAGAGTCATTGAAATTTGACAGGAACTGTTGTTTTATCCAAGGATGCCAAAGTTTTTCAAATTTTGGAGTTTGATTTTGATCGATGGCTACCATCTTAGCATGGGACATTGTATTATTCATTCTGTGAATTGTTTCTGCTAGTACCAACGTAGGAGATTTCCATGCTTTGGCCACTGTTTGTTTTGCAGCCATTATTAGTTGGATCATAAGTTTGAATTGAGAGAGTGTTAACCATTCCGGTTTTAGATTAAGTAAAGTTATATATGGATCTGGTTGTATTATTTTTTAAAATATTTTAGATGCAATCACGAAGACTTCCTTCCAGAAGGTTTGGATTACTGGGCACGTCCACCAAATGTGTAAATGTGTGCCTATTTCTGGGCATCCTCGAAAACAAAGAGCTGAGGTATTAGGTGAATATTTTGCCACTCTAGCGGGTACAAGGTACCAGCGAGTTAGGACTTTATAATTTGTCTCCAGTGCTAAGATGTTGGGTGAAGATGACTTAGATGTGAGCCATATGTTAGACCAGTCCGTGTCTTCTAAAGTTCGTCCCAGGTCCTCCTCCCACCTCTGAACGTAAGAGGGTCTATTAAGATTTACTACTCCATATAATTGATTATAAAGTGATGAAATTGTACCTTTAGCAAATGGATCTTTTGTACAGATTGATTCAAAAATGGATAATTGGGATAATGGTGTATCCCCCTTTAGGAATGGTGTATAGAAATTTTTGATTTGGAGATATCTAAATATCTCAGAGTTTGGTAGATCATATTTTTCTCTAAGCGATGGGAATGAAAGGAATGATTTAGATGCTATGAAGTCATTTAGTGTCTGAATGCCTGATGTTGTCCAAGCTTTAAAAGAATTTGGGTAGATCCATGCCGGATAAAAGGCCGGATTTCTGATAAAAGAAAGGAGAGGATTGTGTGGAGATTGTAGCTGATATTTGGTTTTTAGTTTATCCCAGAGAGATAAGAAGTGTTTAGTTATGGGATTATGAATTTTAAAGCGGTCTTTAGGATCAAGCCATAACAAGTTTGATATTAATAGAGGGTCATTTTCTGAAGCCTCTATAAATACCCATAATGGGATTTCCTGTTTTGCATGGTATTTGGACAGACTGGCCAAATGTGCTGCTCTGTAGTAGTTAGTAAAATTAGGGTATCCCAGGCCTCCTTTATTTTTGGGAAGATGTAGTGTGTGTATAGGTATACGTGGTTTAGAAGAGCCCCATATAAATGAAGTTGCTCTTTTTTGTACTATTCTCAAAAAATAGGAAGGAATTGGAATAGGGAGGACTCTGAATAGATAAAGCAATTTGGGTAGAATAGTCATTTTGATTGCATTAATCTTCCCTATCCAGGATAAAGGAAGTTGCGACCATTGTTTTATTTAAAATTTCCCATAAATTTTAACATGAAAAATACATTTTCATTATTTTTAAATCTGCAGCTATCATTAAAATAATACCTGGCAATCCCACCATAAAGGTCCATGTTTGGGCATTTCCTGTTGTATTGTAAAGGCCGCTCTGTTCATATCTCCATTTGAGCTCCTTCATTGGCATCCAGCTTCCTATGTAGACCGTAAGTGGACATTTCTACACACATTACACAGAGATGGTCTAGCTACGTACCTAGTGGACTCAGATATCATAAACCAATATTAGCGCTAGCTACTATTCATATTCTTATAAGTGAAAACCGTTTATGAACCAAGTCCAAAAAATTAAAATTAAACCATTGGGACCAAGGCAGAAGGTGATGGGAAGTTCACAGTATACATGTGTTCCTGGAAAAGGAAGTGTGGAGGGATCTTACACTGTGGACACTTTTTTCGGTGATAGTTAAAAGGAAGGGAACTTCCTCGCTGCTTGAAGAGATTTCCTCTCACTTCCTGTTGTGCCTTTGAGATAGAGATGAAGGGAAATCACAACAATAGTCACAGCACAAAAAAAAAAAAACTGACAAGGATTTGATTTATTGCCTATTCTGCCCAAAACTAAAAATTTGGCTGTAGATACAGTTTAACCAAATCAGCTCCAGAAGGTTTACCCCCCTTCAGGACCAGGCCATTTTGTGATACGGCACTGCGTTACTTTAACTGACAATTGTCACTGTACTCTAAAAAAGACCGACAATTTTGAAAAAAAAAAAAAACAATATTTTTTACTTTCTGTTATAAAACATATCCAATAAAAAAATTTTAAAAATCAAATTTCTTCATCAATTTAGGCCAATATGTATTCTGCTACATATTTTTGGTAAAAAAAATTCCCAATAAGCGTATACCGCCTGTCAAACTCTGGATCCTGCCCTAAAAATGCTGCGGCCAAAAATGTTGCAGCCGCGTCATATGTACAGCCCCATCTGGCTAATTTAGGTGGACGGTTAGGGGAGAGGGGTGCAGCAAAACAACCTGTTTTTGACACCCCCCCAATCGCCCATCTGATAGAGACCTAATGGTAGCCATACATGCTTTGATAAATGATCAATTTATTTTTCGAACGATCTTTCCTCACAGGAACAATTGATCTATAGTCAAGGACCCATTCAATCAATATGACACACACAGGGAAATGGATTTGGATTTGATAGTTGGAGGATAAAGTCATAAGTCATTAATTATATATCTGTTTCCATCATGTATCCTCATAATCTGATTGTCCAAAATACAACTCAATTCATCAGTCACCACAACTTCTCAGCCAATTGATGCCAAACGATCAATAATTTTTCAACGTGGTTGATTGACTAATTTTAATCAAATCCAATGTAAATGAAGTCTAAATCAATCGAAAGGGAAGCTTTGCCTATTCAACTGTTTTCCAATTTGATTGTTTTGGTTGAATCTCTCATTGATCAAATCACAGAACAGAAGCGTGTATAACCACACCAAAATTGGTGTTAGCATTTTCTTCAAGTTTTACACTTCTGCGTGTCATATACAACAAGTTAAATACACACATAAAAAATTCTGTCAATACAATACTGAGTTAATTCTCAGTAGGACGGCTGATAAGTGCTCTTTTTCACAATCCTCGTACATCCCACCATGACAATCCTTTGTAATTACTCCATGTAAAGAAATAGTACTATTTTTTGGCAATTACAGCGCCAGTAAATCTTGTACTAGCCTTGGGAGAGAGTGCAGCCAGGCTTGAAATACATTGGCCAAGAGCAGACATCCTTGTTGACTGCATTTACCGTGAACAAAAAAAAAAAAAGAAAGTGTTGATTCATGTTTAAAAAATAGACACACTGTAGAACAATGCAATTCAGGAAGTCGATAAACACGGCAAGCAGCAGATAAATATTAAAGTCTACGTTAAAAAGCTCTCAAGCCATGCTTCAGATGTGTTAACAATAACACAGAATCCCTTTAATAAAAAATCACAAACACGTGGACCATGCCAGGAGAGACTTTTTCCGCGAAGGGAAGTCTAGTTAAATGCTATTCACTGCAAAGCCAATCCACATGGCTGTAACTTATAAAACATCAGGCTTCCGGCTATAACTTATTGTTATATTTATATCAAGAGCAAATCCTACTTTCATCTTCAAGGATTGTGGATACAGGTAGAAAAATGAGTTCTTTACTACAAATTCTCTGGAAGGCCTGGCTCTTCAAGTGCAAGCGGCCAAGAGGTTAGTACCACTGCCAAGAAAATTGCATTTCTGAAGCTATTTTAGAAAAATGTAGGAGCCCTCTTATCTCCATCAGCCTAGAGCTGGTCATAAACGAATCAAAAACTGAACGTTCAATTGAAAAACAAACATGGCGCATATGATTGTGCCTGCATAGGTTTTTAATCCAGAATGTTGGGGTAATGAAGACCCCTATGGTAATAGGTTGATATGACTTTTTTGGGGACTGAGACCTGGATGCTACAGACCTCCAGAATAATTGTGTTAATATTACTTATGATTGCAGATAAAGTGCTGACTGTTTTTGTTTTTGTTCTATTGAACATTTGAGACTTTAGTATTAATGGGGTCCTCGACCCTCCCATTCCCCCTTCCTCTTTTCCCTATCCCCTCTTTTTTCCGTTTCTGCCATTTCCCATACCCCCCCCCTTCCCTTTTTTCTCATTCCATGTCATGATCGGTGCACTGTTCCTAGTATTGTTTATGGGTGTATAGGCCTGGTTTGGTACACTGGTTTACATGGACAACCCCCCGTGTTATATGGGTATAAACAAGGTGAAGTCATATGATGTCTGCAACTGTATGTACCAATGCACTTTCTGAAACTAATGTTGCAGATTTGTGATTCATGGTTCATTACCCCTTTCTTATATTTATATTATACTGTATTATATTATATTTCTTATATCCCTTTTTTTATCTATTGTATATCATTCCTTTCTTTTTGAAAATTAAAATAAAGATAATATTAAAAAGAAAAAAAAAATCCCAATTGTTGGAACAGGCACTTTCGGTTGCGGCATAAAAATTGTGTATCGCAGCTAGCACACTAATGATGCGAAAAATGGACGACCTGACAATCGACAGGAATTTTCCTTCGGTTTTCGACTCATCTATGGCCTCCATAAATCTCCCCACCCCACCAAAATCTGCTGCTGGTGTCAAGAAGCAAGGAGAGGACACAAAAATTAACACCGGGATTCCATCAAATACTACACAGGTTCGATGAGGCAATTTGGTATTTTCCTTTTCACATAGACGAAATGCACATGCAGTTTCACAGGATGAATAACTCTGTGACTTTTATTTTATAAATGCACCCTTTGCAGCATTTGCATTTAAAATGACCAACAAGGTTAAACTGACTACAAGGTTTTTAGTTGGCCCATGCACCAAAACTATAAATGCACTCCAACCCAGGAATACAATGATTGCAGTACTAACCTGCTCCAGATCACTATTTTGAAACATTTGTACTTTTTTTAGCCTAATACATGAGGGCTAAATGTCGGGTGGCATTGGCCGGTTCAATAGAAACCCACTTGGCCCATGTGTACGGCAACCGGTCCAACAGAAACCAGCCATTCATCCGGCTTCTGTCAAAGGGTCATGACCGAAAAAGGTCAAGGGGCCAAAAACGAACTAAAGTTAAAATGAGATGTTAGTAACAGAGTTTACATTAACAGTACTTTATGCAACACAGTGGAGATGGTGATAATAGGAAATCTATACATATTTACTATGATCCTTAGCTCCATCTAGTAGCCATAATGTGGTATTTTCTTGATTCACTCTATTCTGTATAAATGAAAAACATTTGTCTTGGAGAGAAAATAGTCTAATAACATTTGTTTTTGCCTCTATTCACACAGAATGAACATGCATGCAGTTTCACGGGATGAAAAACTGATTTTTTTTTTCTTTTATAAATACACCCTATAGTGTTGTTTTTTGTTTTTTTTTAACAATACATTTTTATTTGATTTTGTCAAAAGAACAGTACAGAAAAATGTTTAAAAATCTTAACTGAATATCAGTTTACAAGCAGTAGTAATTATAAAATGCAAGTCACATAGATATCAAATGTTTGTTGAAACAACAATAGTAAATCCGGTAGATAGGTAAGCTTCAATTTATTTGATAAAAAACAATCCCTTCCAACTTTCAAGGCACTTTGTGTTCATAAAGTGACAATGTTCTGCCCCTGTCCCTCAAATGTGTTCCTGCATTGTCACACGGGCTTTCGATGGAGACTATGACAGGAAGTTCCACCACACTCACAAAGTAATTCTCTTCTGAAGCCACTCCACCGTCCCATCAGGCAACACAGGCATGGTCCACTGTTGTCAGAAAGACCTGCCCCTAGAAATGGGCAGCCATTGCTGTGGTGCCAGAAGGCAGGCAGTGGCTACGAAGAGGCTGCAGGGTACAAACAGATGAAAACACTTTTTTTTTTTTATATATAAAAAAAATGGTAATTGTTTATGATACACACATTTATGATACACACTGCTTTAGCATATTAAATCCAATGCAAAAAAGGGGCAACCAAGAGGTGCTGGGACTTTGATATGAGTTAAAACAAGGTAGTGAGAGGGCAAGAAACATTTGAAGAGCCCACTGGCTCAGGTTAGGCTGCTCACAACAGGCAAGGCTACCCTACCGTGGTTGCTCCAGCAGGTTACCAAGAAAAGACAGGGATATTTGGAAGGAGCGCCAGACCAAAAGATAAGCCCAAATTCATTTATTGAGGTTGTGATAAAAGACAGCCAACGTGGAATCTCTTACAGCACATCTTTCTGACAGAGTGGAGGGTCATAGGGTGGTTTGGGAGCTTTGGCACCTATGGAAGGACCTCCCTTGATAGCCATGTTGCCTCAGATTTTTCTTATCACTCAGTGTCTTCTGTCCTTGGGAGTGGAGGGCCTGGAACTTACCATTGCTCTGTTTCTTTTCTTTTCCTTTCTTCGCTCCTTGTTGTTTTACTCCTTATGTTTATGGTAGGAAGCCTGACAGGGCCTTCTGAAAGTAGCTGCCCTTGATTCTAAAGTAAAAACATACGCCGTACAGTTTGTTTCTTCGTTTTATTGGAGATAGATTTGTAGCAATTTCTCTTGAAGTATGTAGTTTTATGAAAAATAGAAAATTATTAAAATTGACCAGGGCTTCAGTTAAAAATGAGAACCCTGAGTGAACTCAAAGTATGGCTTTCCTGTTTGAATCTGTGCAGGGCAGCTGATTGGTGGTTAGGATTCCTGGTCAGCAGTGTCTGCAACAGCAGTCAAAATAAGACTTATTATTATATATTATATAACTGACCAGGAATCCTAAAGTCTTACTTTGAGTCCACTCAAGGTTCTCATTTTTAACTGAAGCCCTAATTTGAGTTCCGAAATTATTTTAACACAATATCAATAAATTAATTTGGACTCTTATCTTTTGGTCTGGTGCTCCTTCCATATCTGCACATCTTTTCTTGGCAAACGAAATGACTATGCTTGGAACGCCGCTCAAAGCCAGGGATTCTGTTCCCTTGATCCGCAAGTGATGTGTTGAAGGCTGTCAATATGCCCATCCAGAGCGTTGTATGCCATAAATAGAAAAAGCACCACTCTCCCAACCAGCCACCATGACATGAGTGTGAGTGAGATCCAATTTCAGCCTAAATGTCTCCTCCACGAAGCCATTCCACTGAAGCATTTTACGCAGCCCCCCAACCCACTGGGGCTTATTCATATGCAGTGGCGGCTGGTGCTCCATCTTTTGGTGGGGCGGCAAATAAACCACCCCCTGTTCGGTCGGTCGTTCGCTCAAACCCTTCACCCCCCGTCGCTCGGTCAATCACCAAACCACCCTGCCCCCCCATCGCTCGCCATTCGCCCACCAGCTCCACACTTAGCCAATCCAGGTCACGGGCAGCTTTGGCGGCTTTCCCATGTCTCCAACTCAGTGGCTTCCCCCTGCGTCTCCTCTTCGATGGTTTCCCCCCTGACTCTGCTCCCAGCCAATAGGGTCACTTCTCCTCTCAGCCAATCGGGTCTTAAGACCTTCTTCCTGATTGGCCAGGAGGAGAAGCAGGAAGACAATAGCAAATATTAATTCGCTATTGTCACACGACTGGGTGAGCCAGAGCCCACCCTTTTTGAAGTCTCAGGCTCTATTCAGGCTCTTCAAGAAAAAAAAAACAAACAATTGAAATCCCTGCGTCCGTTGCCCTGCATATAGATTAGGGGCTGAGGCATGGATTAGGGGAGTGGCGCCCCTGCGCGCCTTATGGAGCGGCCTCCACTGTTCATGTGACTAAGCCCCGGTTGCTTCTTGGCTTGTTCATGTAGGCTGAAACTGACCCTCAATCACATGTCAGGGTGACTGGTTGGGAGAGCTGCACTATTTTATATTTAGTAAACTAATAAATATTATCCTGTTAGTGTTTACATCTAATTTAGATCACTTTTTTTTAACAAAGGTGGAGCTTCAGAGCCAAAAATGAATCTGAATTTTAATGTAGCACACATACTCTGCACAATCTGTAATAAAAAATATTTAATGAGGCTAAAGTGAGATTCCATCCTTTTCTTCAGTTTACACATTACTTTACCTAAAGAAAGCAAGGCGAATTATCATTTCAGAGCCACATAACTGAGATTCCTACGGAGCATTAACATTCAGCGCTGTACCCGTACAAGATGTATTTTATTAATTTAGTAGACTTTGTATCTTGGTACAAGGTGCTTAAATATCAGAAGGGAATTAGAAGATGAAAATGTAGAGAGAAAAAACTAATGGCCTACATTCTGTGTTTTTGAGACATTTTCAATCTGTTTAAAGATTGAGCTTTACACGGACAAATGGGAATCGATATTACCATAATATATGCAGGGCAAACGCCGCTAATTGTGACAGCACATGAAAGAGGAGCAAATTTTGTTAATTTTCTACAGCAAACAAGTCGATGTAATCTGAACAGATTAATTTTCCTCTCTTGCCCCGGTTTATGGAGCAGCAGTCTTGCCATACTTATTGATTATCAGACAAGGCGACTAATCCCCCTTTGGTCATTAAAAGTACTTAATTAAATGGCAGTTAGCAAATGTCCCTTTACGAAAATAAGTGTAGCCCTTCACGGAAATCTATATTTACCAACAATATGTTGGTTATTAATAAAGATAAGGTTCGGGTTTGGCAATACCATGAGTTTGAGGCAAATTTATGGGGAATTTTGCTAAATCAAATTCTTTGTAACCGTAATGCCCTGCAAGGTCTTTGAACTTAGGTTAGCCAGCTTAGAAGGGCCACTAATGAGGGCCTTGTTATGTGTCAGCCCCCATTACAAAAGAGGGGGCACATAGCAGCCAAAGGTGTTGATTTACTAAAACAGGAGTGTGCAAAATCTGGTGCAGCTCTGCATAGAAACCAATCAGCTTTCAGGTTTTATTGTCAAAGCTTAATTTAACAAGCTGAAGTTACAAGCTGATTGGCTACTATGCACAGCTGCAGCAGATTTTGCACTCTCCAGTTTTAGTAAATCGACCCCATTGCGTCTGTGTATTGGAAGCAAGGAAAGATAGTGAAAGTTGACATATTGAATAGGGAGAGATTAGGGCAGTTAGGAAACTGTATTTTAATTCGAATTGCTAGCTCTTTGGGCAATAGCTGGCCTTTTCTTTTTTTTTCTGTTCTTCTTAATGTATTTAACTACAGTATATATTGTGATTGATTTAGGGTCAGTGGTTACTTTTAGCTGCTGTTCTCTTTAACCACTTCAGCCCCTGTTCTCTTTAACCATTTCAGCCCCAGAAGATTTTACCCCCTTTCTGACAAGAGCACGTCTTACAATTTGGCACTGTGTCACTTTACCTGACAATTACGCGGTCATGCGATGCTGTACCCAAAATTTGCATCCTTTTTTCCCCACAAATAGAGCTTTCTTTTGGTGGTATTTGATCACCTCTGTGGTTTTTATTTTATGCGCTATAAAAAAAAAAAAAGAGCGACAATTTTGAAAAAAAAAACAGTATTTTTCATGACTTAGCCTATTTCTGACATCTGGTGTTTACAAGTTAAAATCTGTATTTTTTGCTAGAAAATTACTTAGAACCCCCAAATATTATGTATATTTTTTTAGCAGAGAATCTAGAGAATAAAATGGTGATTGTTGTAATATTTTATGTCACACGCTATCTGTGCAGCGGACTTTTAAACACGACTTTTTGGGGAAAAAGACACTTTCATGAATTAAAAAAAAAAGAAACAGTAAAGTTAGCCTAATTGTTTTGTATAATGTGAAAGATGATGTTACGCCGAGTAAATAGATACCAAACATGTCACGCTTTAAAATTGCGCACACTCGTGGAATGGCGACAAACTACAGTACCTAAAAATCTCCATAGGTGACATTAAAAAAAAAAAATAACGGTTAACAGGTTAGAGTTACAGAGGAGGTCTAGTGATAGAATTATTGTTCTCGCTCTGGCGATCACGGCGATACCTCACATGCGTTAACACAGTTTACATATGCGGGTGCGACTTCCGTATGCGTTTTCTTTGCTGCGCGAGCTTGCGGGGACGGGGGGCGCTTTAAACATTTTTTTATTTTATTTAATTTCTTTTTATTTTTTACATTGTGTTTTTTTTTTTTTTTAATTTTGATCACTTTTATTGCTGTTACAAGGAATATAAACATCCCTTGTGACAGTAATAGGTGGTGACAGGTACTCTTTATGGAGGGATCGGGGACCCCCGCTCCCTCCTTTGCACTTCAAGTATTCAAATCGCCAAAAACGACGATTCTGAATACTGTATATTTTTAAAAAACCGGCGCCATTGGCAGCTGAGTAAACAGGAAGTAACGTTGTGACGTCACTTCCGTGTTTACAGAGAGAAGACTGGAACAAAGCCGTTTCCGGCTTCGTGCCAGTCTCTCGCTAGCCGCTGGATGTGGTGTATCTATGATCGGGATTCCCGGTGAGACGGGAAGCCTGATAAGAGCGGCGGAAGGCAGCGGGAGAGGGGTATGTCCCCTCCCGCTCCTCCGAGATAAGAACCAAGCGGCTTTTAGCCGCATCGTTTGTTACCCCTGGATAGCCGATCACCCGCTCTGAAAAACGGTACCAGGATGCTGCATGCAGCTGCGGGCATCATCCCAGAATAACCCCCGAAAGCCGAGGCTGTGTATCTGCGTACGCTTGGCGGCAAGGGGATAAATATCCCCCAATTTAAAAAAAAAAACACATTTCTTCATCAGTTTAGGCCGATATGTATTATTCTACATATTTTTGGTAAAAAAATCGCAATAAGTGTATACTGATTTGCACAAAAGTTATAGTGTCTACTAACTATGGGAAAGATTTATGGCATTTTTATGGCATTTTTATTTATTTATTTATTTTTTTACTAGTAATGGCGGTGATCTGCGATTTTTAACCGTACTACGACATTGAGAAGGACAAATCAGACACTTTTGACACATTTTTGGGACCACTGACATTTATACAGCGATCAGTGTTATAAATATGCACTGATTACTGTATAAATGTCACAGGCAGGGAAGGGGTTTACACTAGGTAACGATCAAGGGGTTAAATGTGTGTTCCCTCAGTGTGTTCTAACTGTATGGGGATAGGACTGACTATGGGAGGAAACATATTGTTGTTCCTACTTAGTAGGAACAAATGATATGTCTCCTCTCCCTTGACAGAACAGGGATTTGTGCTGGCTCTCGTGCACACGATCGAGCGTGGCCGGCGATCGCGACCACAGCCGCGCACATCGGATCCCCCGCCGTGCAGCAGGGGCGCCCTCTGGCAGCTCTCAAAAGGAACCCCTTACCCGTACGGGGTTTCGCGCAGCAGTGCCATTGTGCCGCAGTATATGTGCGTGAGCCAGTCGGTTAAAGCAACTTTAACTTTTTTTTTTAAGACTTCCCTTTAACCACTTGACCGCCGTAAGATTTACCCCCCCTTTATGACCAGGCCATTTTTTTGCGATATGGAACTGGGTTAATTTAACTGACAATTGGGCGGTCATGCGAAGCTGTACCCAAATAAAATTGTCATTATTTGCCCCACAAATAGAGCTTTCTTTTGGTGGAATTTGATCACCTCTGCGGTTTTTATTTTTTGCGCTATAAACAAAAAAAATATTAACAATTTAGAAAAAATAAACAGATTTTTTACTTTCTGCTATAAAACACATCCAGTAAAAAAAAAATTAAAAATCGAATTTCTTCAATCTAGGCCAATATGTATTCTGCTACATATTTTTGGTAAACAAAATTCCTAAAAGCGTATATTGATTGGTTTGCAAAAGTTATAGTGTCTACAAACTATGGGATATTTTAATGGAATTTCCATTTATTTATTTATTTTTTTACTAGTAATGGCGGTGATCAGCGACTTATACCTGGACTGCGATATTACGTGGGGACAAATCGGACACTTTTGACACTTTTTTGGGAATCAGTGACACTAATACAGTGATCAGTGCTAAAAATATGCACTGTACTAATGACAATGGCTGGGAAAGGGTTAACACCAGGGGCAATTAAAGGGTTAAATGTGTGCCTAGCCAGTGTGGTTGTACAGTGTGAGAAGTGCTTTTACTAGGGGAAGGCATGGATCCTTGTCTCTGCTTTGCAGAAACACAGGATCCATGCCTACCCTCCTGACAGAACGGCAATCTGCCTTGTATACATAGGCAGACTGCCTTTCTGCCTCCGTACCGAATGATCGGCCGGTGTCGGTGGACATCAAGTCCATGGTATCCGCCGATCAGCTCCCGCTATGTATAATCACAGTGGGAGCCAGGGGCCGGCGGCGTGCGAGCGCACCGCCCACCAGGATATGTCGGATCACATACTAGGTACGTGATTTGGCGCAGCAGTGCCACCTTGCCGTATATGCAAGTGGTTAAATACATTTTAGGGTTTTCATTTATTTTGGGGTATGTTGTTTATTTATTTGATGCTCCTTGCAAAGTACCCTTGTTCCAATGCTAAAGGACAAGGTCCTCTTCCTATGTCTGGTGACAGAAGAAGGGAGACCAGTGTATTTATATCACTGGATGGTATGATTACATTGCTGGATGCAGTGATTCACATGGAATTACTTCTAGGGACATTAATATAAGTTATTTGAAAAGCAAGTAAGTAAGTGATTGTGATTTATTTCAATTAAAGGGCTTGTTTTATTTGAATGTGTGTGTTTATTTACTTTTAAATCTTTGATTTAAACCTTTTTAAATCAATGTATGCATCTTAGAGAAAACAATATACAGGGATATTTGAAATTATTTTTCTACACACTCACCTACACAGGTTGAACTGGATGGACTGTCATTTTTATTCACCCTTACCAACTATGTATATGTAATTCAGCTGGCTGTCAGTTTTGGAGTGGAAGTGTTTTGAGATCACTTTCACCCATGCTGGAATGTGCCCCCCCCCCCCCCCACACACACACACACTTGACACCCCTTATCCCCCCACCATGTATCCTGGGATTCCCTGCTCTTGCTGTGCACTCAGGGCAGCCATGGCAGGTGTCAGCAGGGACAGTGGAGGGAAATCAGTCAACATCTGTTCTCTGGCTGTCCCTGCACTGAAGGAAGGCAGAAGTGGCAAGCATTTCCTCCCTTCTGATTTCATAGCCATTATTCTCCGTTGCTGGTGCTTCCATTTCTTCTCCAATTTCTTCTGGGATCTTCAGCCGCCGCAATTGGCTGGGCCAGGATGACATATCTGCTGCATTTACACAACCAGGGTTTTTTTTCATGCAGGCACCCACTTCTTGTTCACTGAGCTGCACTTGCGTAGATGTCGGTGGACAAATCAACTGGCAAGCAAAGGAAGACAGACAAAGTCTCTACTACCATAAATATCTATCTGCTGGCAGCTTTTTTTTATATTTCAGATTTAGTTTTGCTTTAACCACTTACAGACCGGAAGATTTAGCTTCTTAATGACCAGGCCATTTTTTTGCGATACGGCACTGCGTCGCTTTAACTGACAATTGCGCGGTCGTGCGACGGTGTACCCAAACAAAATTGACGTCCTTTTTTTCCCACAAATAGAGCTTTCTTTTGGTGGTAATTGACCACCTCTATGGTTTTTATTTTTTGCACTATAAACAAAAAAAGAGCAACAATTTTGAAAAAAAATCCAATATTTATTAATTTTTGCTATAATAAATATCCCCAAAATGGTTTAAAAAAACACATTTCATCCTCAGTTTAGGCCAATATATATTCTTATTTTTGTTTAAAAAAATCGCAATAAGCATATATTGATTGGTTTGCGCAAAAGTTATAGCGTCTACAAACTATGGGAAATATTTATGGCATTTTTATCATTATATATTTTTTTACTAGTAATGCCGGCGATCTGCGATTTTTAGTGGAACTGCAACATTGCGGCGGACAGATCAGACACTTATACAGCGATCAGTGCTATAAAAATGCACTAATAACTGTATAAATGTCACTGGCAGGGAAGGGGTTAACACTAGGGGGTGATCAAGGGGTTATTTGTGTTCCCTAGTTACTGTTTATAACTGTATGGGGCTGGGACTGACTGGGGGAGGAGACATATCGTTGTTCCTACTTAGTAGGAACAAACGATATGTCTCCTCTCCCCTGACAGTTTACACACACAAATCCCTGTTCCTGTTCTCGTGCACGTGACCACGGGTGGCCGTACCCATACAGCAATTCACGGGAACTAACCACTTTGCATATGGGTGTGAGCCGTTCGGTAAGTGGTTAAGCCCTCAACAAGGGTGAGTCCAACTCATCAAACAGCCATAGGTGAAAATAAAGAGAAAAAAGCCTGAAAAAGGAAAAACTAATGCAGCCACCACATCTAAGGCCTAAAGTTCACACTTGCTTTTTTGGCACATCTAAGCAGCTTCTATCCTGGATGCCTGTTTTTACTTATTTTTTTATTTAATTTTTAATTTCTTTTTTTCGTTTTGCAAAATGCCAAATTGTAATGAAATTAATGTTCTGCAATGGTTTGGCTTGCAGTTGGAGCGTAGCCCCATTGACCTCAATGGGGAAGTTTGACAGGCTGTGCCACCTGTCAACACGACATGCCTCATTAAATCTGTAGTGGTCGCAACACAAAGCATCATGGCTGCAGCATGTGACTAGCCCCCTCCAACTTTATGGTAGACTTTAGGTGGGTGGTTGGGGGGCATTAAAGCTGCAGGTCAACTGTCTGTTTTTTTGTGTGGAAGAAGCTTAAAGTGTAACTCCAGTTTTGTTGAGAAAAAAACATTTCCCTCTGGGTGATCTATGTACATTACAAGGATTATAACAAACTTTATTTCAGATTCCTACCTTTTGTTATCCTGAAGAAATCCCTGTGTGTTTGTCTGTGCCTCTGTTCTGAGTGGGTCTAATGGGAGTGGTTTCATAATTAACTGTCAGGTGTGCAGCTGCAGGGCTCTAATGAGGAAATCTGCTGGGCCTGCATCCCTTTAAACGTGCTCCTATTGAAAGTATCTCACCAAAAATGACATTTTTGTTGGAGGGGTGCCTGAAATCTGACTTGTATCTCAGGAAGACTTCTGGGAAACTTAAACTCGGTGAGCCAATCACACAAGCAGGAAATGATGTTTCTGGGGAGTGGTCAGTATACACTCTGTGACCAGAACAACTCCATGTAGCCATATTGCATTGCATTCTCAGAATATTACAAAATTACAAAATTGAAAAGGAAAGGTCATTTTTAATAACATTCAATTACAATATGATTTGTGTTGCAATTATATGCGCTATAATATTTTTTCTTGATTTGCTATCTTTTCCCCCACGAAAGTGGAGTTACCCTTTAAGATATTGTAAGCTGCAAATATATAACATTTTTGTTTTTTTTTCAGGGTTAGTTTCCTCTTAGCAGAGCTAAACCATGCCTCTTTATTTATTCATTTTAGCTAGCCATGCACGGTATATTTTTGTTCGATCATTCATAAGGAAATTTTGAAAAATTATTCTTCAGAACATTCTTTCTTGCCATCATTGAGACAACTAATTTAGTTTGAAAGCCCTTGAAGTTTCCTTCAGACCTGATATTTGGATGGAATCCCAGATGTATTAAAGAGGATTCATTGTACAGCAATATGTATGCTTTTTCCACATTCACAGATAGAATTTTGTTAGTTGGAAAAAAAATTTCCATCCTGCTTCTTCAAATTTTTCTCGTCAATATGGTCAAAAACATAACACTGATTTCATTCTACTAACCATTAGCATAGTTGCCAACAGTCCCGATTTGTCTGGGACATTCCGAGAAATCAGACTAATATCCTGGTCTGAGAATGTCCTGGGCAAAATCTGCCTCTGTCACGGACAGACATCCACATGTGACCATGTGGCGGGGCCTGGCGGGGGTGTGGTGGGGATGTGGCAGATGCAGGAGCAGATAGAGAGGCAGCTGAGCCGATCACTGAAGCCGCCACCACTGCTTGCTGAGCCTGCAGATGGTGAGTGGAGGTTTGGCTGGCATGGCTAGGACCAGACAGGTCCTTCTCACTACTAGATCTGCACTGACAAGACTGCTGTGATAAGACTGCTCTGATGAGGCTGCACTGACGAGACTGCTCTGATGAGACTGCTGTGACGAAACTGCTCAGATGAGACTGCACTGACAAGACTGCTCTGATGAGATTGCTGTGATGAGACTGCTCTGAAGAGATTGCACTGATGAGATTGCTCTGATGAGAATGCTCTGATGAGACTGCTCTGATGAGACTGTACTGATGAGACTGCTCTGATGAGACTGCTCTGATGAGGCTGTACTGATGAGACTGCACTGACAAGACTGCTCTGATAGGATTGCACTGATGAGACTGCACTGATGGGCACTGTTGAGACTGCTCTGATGGTAAAGGAGGACTCTTAGGGTAAAAGAGGGCTCTGATGGTAAAGGAGGGCTATGTTGGTAAATGTGGGCTCTGATATTACAGGGGGGCTTTAAAGGTAAAGGGTTTTTTTAACCAGCAGTCACTGAAGATAGAAGTAAAAGAGTGCTGTTAGCTGACATGTAGCACTGTCCTGACTGTGAGAAATTGGCCAGTGCAGTTTAAACCCAATTTCTCTTTGTTTTATATCCAGTTTCTCACAGTCACTCCTTGCTGTACCATCACTAAGGCCCCTTTCACACAGCGGGCCCCATCAGGTCTGCTGTCAATTTTTCAGGCAGACCTGATAGAAAAGTCCATGCATTCCTATGGACAGGCAGGTGTAAACGAGAAACAGACTCTTTTTAACCACACCTCTTTTTGTGCCATGCCCAGCGTAATTTAAACCACGCCCATGCTAAGCTTGCCGCTATTACTTTAAACAGGCGTACACGCCCCCCCAAAAGGTTACCCCACCCCTAATTAACATATTGCCCCGCCTACACTGGCTTTCTGCAAAAAAGCATCCCTAAAAATTTTTGGGAAATGTTGGCAACTATGCGTTAGGGTACTGATGTGTGCACATCAGATTCCTGGGTAAAAACATGAGGATAGGCTATATAGTAGAAGCACATATGCACACAAAAGTAAAATTCCTCTAGCTATTCTTGGGCTGTGTCATACTATCATACGTGCATATATGCGTGTTTTTGTGCATAAAATTTATGGTCCAATCTTTAGTGCAAGATTACTCACCTATGTGTACAAGAGCCCTAAAAACAATGGCCGTTTTTAGGCATCCAAGTGCAAGAGGCCTTAGAAACAAACCTTCTGAAAGCGGTTAGTTGAGATTTTACTGGCCGGGGGTGTACACAAGTAGAGCATCACAGCTGTGGCAGGGATAATACCCCCTGCCGATTTCAGCAGGTTCAGAACCCCCAGAACACAATTCATTCAGGTGAATGGGGCTTCTCTGCAATCGTCCTACAATAAATAGTGCTGTAGTACCATAGGTAGTGCTGTAGTACTGTAGTACCCTAAGTGATGCTGTAGTACCTTAAGTAGTGCTGTGGTACCATAAGTAGTGCCTTAGTATTGTAAGAAGTGTCACAGTACCATAAGTAGTGCTGTGGTACCATAAGTAGCGACATAGTACCCTAATTATTGCAGTAGTACCGTGTTTCCCTGAAAATAAGCCCGGGTCTTAAATTATTTTGGCAACAAAAGACACAGTAGGGCTTATTTTCGGGGTAGGGCTTGTCATGTGATGTCTTCTCTCCCCATCTCCCTCCCTGCCTGTCAGGAATCCCCAGTGGCCAGTGAATTTGAGTAAAAGTGGTTGTAAAATCCTAAAATGCACTGTATTACAGTATTATATAATATAAACTGTGCATGTTTCTGTAAACTATTTGTGATAAATACCTTCTTATAGCGCCGCTCCGAGCACTGCAGAGGGAGGTGGGCCCGAGATCCCCCCGCTGACAGCTGGGAGAAGAGGAGGAGAGCAGCGGGGGATCAGCTGGGCACCAAGTGGCGCTGTAGCTAAGGTATTTATCACAAATATATTACAGAAACATACACAATTTACATTATATAATAATGTAATACAGTGCACTTTAGGATTTTACAACCACTTTAAACTAGGGCTTATTTTCAGGGTAAGGCTTATATTACAGCCCTCCCCGAAAATCACAGTAGGGCTTATTTTTGGGGTAGGTCTTATTTTCGGGGAAACATGGTACCATAAGTAGTGCCATATCACCATTAGTAGTGCCATAGTACCATAAGTAGTACCAAAGCATCATATGTAGTGCTGTAGTACCACAAGTAGTGCCATATACCCTAAGTAGTGTCATAGTACCGTAAGTGTCATAGTACCGTAAGTAGTGCAGTGGTAGTACTGATGTAGATTCTTAAGTAGTGTCATAGTACTATAAATAGTGAGGTAGTACCATAATTATTGCTGTAGTTTTATAAGTAGTGCCAAAGTACCATACATAGTGCTTTAGTACCCTCATTAGTGCCATAGTAACATAAGTAGTGCCATAGTATCATAAGTAGCGCTGTAGTACCCTAAATAGTGCCATAGTACCATAAGTAGTGCTGTAGTACCCTAAGTGGCGCTATAGTACCATAAGTAGTGCCATGGTACCATAAGTAGTGCTACAGTACCCTAAGTAGGGACATAGTACTGTAAGTAGTGCTGTAGTACCATAAGTAGTGATGTAGTACCCTAATAATTGCTGTAGTATCATAAGCAGCGCCGTAGTACCATAAGTAGCGCCGTAGTACCATAACTAGCGCCGTAGTACCATAAGTAGCGCCGTAGTACCATAACTAGTGCCGTAGTACCATAAGTAGTGTCAAAGTACAATGTGTAGTGCTGTAGTACCCTAACTGGTGCCATAGTAACGTAAGTAGTGCCATAGTATCATAAGTAGTGCTGTAATGCCCTAGTACCATAGGTAGTTCCATAGTATTGTAAGTAGTGCCATAGTACCATAAGTAGTGCTGCAGTGCCCCAAGTAGTGCCATAGTACCATAAGTAAGTAGTGAGTAGTGGTGTAATACCATATGTAGTGCTGTAGTACCCTAATTAGTGCCATAGTACCGTAAGTAGTGCCATGGGGTTGATTTACTAAAGACAAATCCACTTTGCACTGCAAGTGCACTGCAAGTTCACTTGGAAGTGCAGTCGCTTTAGATCTGAGGAGTGGATCTGAAATGAGGGGAAGCTCTGTTAATTTGATCATCCAATCATATACAAGCAAAAATGCTGTTTTTTATTTTCCTTGCATGTCCCCCTCAGATCTACAGCAACTGCACTTTCAAGTGCACTTGTAGTGCAAAGTGGATTTGCCTTTAGTAAATCAACCCCATAGCATCACAAGTAGTGCTTTAGTACCATAAGTAGTGCTGTAATGCCCTAGTACCATAGGTAGTTCCATAATATTGTAAGTAGTGCCATAGTACCATAAGTAGTGCTGCAGTACCCTAATTAGTGCTGCAGTACCGTAAGTAGTGCCATAGTATCACAAGTAGTGCTTTAGTACCATAGGTAGTGCTGTAATGCCGTACTACCATAGGTAGTTCCATAGTATCGTAAGTAGTGCCATAGTAATGTAAGTAGTACCAGAGTATCATGTGTATTGTGATAGTAACCTAAGTAGTGTCGTAGTACTGTAAATGACTTGGTTTAAAGATATAAATAAAAATTCTTTTTCTGTTCCAATAGAGATTTGAGAAAATAATGAGCTCCAGTTGACAGCGGAAAATCTCCCCCAGCCCCGCACACCCTTCAAACACTCAGAGTATGCTGCAATGTACACGATTGCAGTGCGCTGGTGTGGGTTCAAGGGGTTAAAGCAAGCAGTTAGGAGGCGATGTAACACCTCCTCACCACCTGTCAAATACTCTCTGAAGATCGATACAAACGCGGATCACTCTTCAGAGGGCACTGTTAGTGTGAACAAGCTGTATATCTGTAGAATTTTCTAGTGCTAAGCGTTCTCTGTTAGTTTCCAGCCTGGAGTTCCACTTTACAACCACCGGTATCTGTATCTGTGGAAAGCGACAATGCCGAGGATAATTACTGAAGAATAACGCAGATACTTAATTTTCTTTTGTTTTCACTGGTAGTAGAGGAAATAATGATTATTTACCATTTACTTAATGCCGGTACACTTGAGCTATGGCTGAGTCAATGGACGATGCCTGTGCCCCTAAATTATTTACAAACGCCGGATAATACAATGGGATTTCATGCCGTTGGGATATTTGCAAATTATTCATGAATGATTATGATATGCAAGCCTTTCCTGCCACCACCTCGTAATTGGAAGCGGCCGCCGTGAACTCTGTCACTCTTCAGTCATCCGCCGAGCGAGAATATTTTTGCTCGCAGTTCTTTGGCGCAACTTTATTCCATGCAAAATAAAGAGAAAAAAATAAATATGGACAGAAAGGTTAATTCCCAACAATCTGGAGCTGCAATTACTGAGCTTTTCATCAGTTTAAGTAGGGCGCCGGTCACAAAAAGGAAAAGAAAACTTTTTGGGAAGTTAGTTTGTCCAATGAACGGACAAACATGAGACTCCTTATTTCTGAGGCTCCAGTTATTTCTGGAGGAGGTCGCAGCTCTGCCTCTTGAAACCTTCCGACCTGAGCCTGATTTTAAGGTTCAAACCTAGCCCACATTTTGGACAGAGTTGGAAAAAGTAAAACAAGGCCCAGTCAAAAGTGGCAAGATAAAAATGAATAGCCCATTATCAGATAAAATAACAAAACCGCATAATGCCACATTCAGCTTCAGTTCACAGATTTTCTATGCAGTACCTATTTTCTGCCAGTAGATGTCCTTAGTCATTATTTAACCTACTTGGACCCACCCCAACCTGTGACTGAACAGTGAAAGGAGAAGCAGCACAGAAAAAGAGCTCCCTGCTCTCTCCTCCTATCAGCATGCTTCTTGCCAGCAAAGGAGCTGATTGGCTCCTTGTGCTGCACCTTCCTCTCACACTCCAGCCCTACTACACAGGCACTGCGAGAGGCTGATACCAGGTCAGATTAAAGTATTTACACTGCTAGCATTCATAGAATACATTTAATGAGATATTTATGATTACAGAGCTACATTAACCATTTGATAACCAGGCCAATTCTGATATTACTCTTGCTAGAAAATTAATTAGAACCCTCCAAACATTATATGTATTTTTTTAGCCGAGACCCTAGGGAATAAAATTGTGGTCGTTGCAATTTTTTATGTCACATCTTATTTGTGCAGCAATTTTTCAAACGCTTTTTTTTGGGGGGGGAAATAAAAATATTTTATAAATTAGAAAAAACAAAACACAATATTTACCAAATTTTTTTGTATAATGTGAAAGATGATTGCGCCTGGTAACTATATACTTAAAGTGATGTTCCACCCAAAAAAAAAAAAAAGCATGAATGTGCCCGAAAAAAAAACAAAAAAAAAACATTTGGAAATTTTTTTTTTAACTCACCTCTAAATGGCTGTTGCTAGGGGGTCCCTCGTAGTCTGCCTCCTTCAGTGCCTGGGCTGGTGACATCACTTCCCCCTCGGCACAGGAAGGGCTCAGCTCTGCTCCCTCCCTCTTGTCAATCATCTGGGACACATTACAGGTCCCAGATGACTGAGCGGCCAATCACGGCGCCGCTCACGCATGCACAGTGGGTGCCCGGCTACAGCCGGGCGCCCACAGTTGCAATGCCGGCACCGCCGAATGGAGGGGGAGATGAGTGGAGCTTCGATCCCCCGCATCGCTGGACCCAGGGACAGGTAAGTGTCCGATTATTAAAAGTCAGCAGCTGCAGTATTTGTAGCTGCTGACTTTTAATTTTTTTTTTTTAAATGGGAACTCCTCTTTAACATGTCACGCCTAAAAATTTTGCATGCTTGTGAAATAGCGACAAACTACAATACATAAAAATCTCCGTGACGCTTTACATTTATTTACAGGTTATCAGTTTAGAGTTCCAGAGGAGGTCTTGGGCTAGAATTATTGCTCTCACTCTAATGTTCGCAGCGATACCTCATATGTGTGCTTTGAAAAAAAAAAAACGGCAGTGTTTACATCTGCCGTCACCGGAAGTCTGACTCCGAGGGTCATAAAGATGGTCAGGGACCATCTGGTCCACAGCCAGCTCTATGGTAAACCACCAGTGGTTTCATTCTCTGGTTCTTTGATTGCATGGGAGAAACTGGAGAAGTACCGGAGGGTGGCGGGAGGGGGAGGGAGGGAGGAGCGTCCCTTCCCACCGCCTGTAAAAGCAATCAAGCGGCTAAACAGCCACTATGATGGCTTTTACATTGCAGGAAATTGACGTCTGAAAAAAAAGATATGCGGTTGCAGGCATCATTCAGATATCTCCACTTAAAGTCCAGGAGGCCATAAGACGGCTTACGGTCGCCAAGTGGTTAATGTGTGTTTTTTATATCTAGCTAGAGTAAAAGCGATCTTCACTGCATCTGAGCACCACAAACCAAAACACGATTTCATTCATTTTTTATATTTAAAGTAAACTCTCCCATCCATTCATGTCTCTATGCTTTATTTTGCTGAGAAATCATTTTGAAAAACACCCCCCCCCCAGCATTTTTGGCCGTGGCCATCTTGAGTAAAGGCAAATGTTACATGTAGCATTTACTTCCTTAAATCCATCTGCCCTTAGCTCAAACATGCATGCAGGAGAGTGTGCTTAGCTGAGAAAACCCATGCTCCCCTCCTGAAGATTCCTGGGATGTATTCAGTGTGCTGTTACTTCTTTAATGCCTAATCAGCGGACTTGGATTGCGTTCTTGTACACACCGTGCTGCTGATGCTGCAGATCCAGGGCCTGGTTATGCTATCTGGCAGATTGCTGCAACGAATAAAAGGCAGAGGAAAAAATAGAAGATAGGACAGTTATTTTATATACATTACCCATGTGTGTGTGTGTGTCTTTATGTGAAATATATTACTGTATATTGGTATATATTGGAATATACAGCACTGTGCAAAAGTTTTAGGCAGGTGTGAAAAAATGCTGTAAATGAGCAATGATTTCAGAAAAAGAAGTGTTAATAGTTTATTTTTACCAATTACCAAAATGGAAAGAAAATGAACAGAAGAGAAATCCAAATCAAATCAATTCTTCTAGGTACACTTGCACACAGTTTTTGAAGGAAGTGGACTGGTAGGTTGTTCCAAACATCTTTGGGAACTAACAGATCTTCTGTGGATGTAGACTGCCTCAAATCCTTCTGTCACATCATGTAATCCCAGACAGATTCAATGATGTTGAGATCAGGGCTCTGTGGGGGCCAAAAAAAACTCCAATTAGAATATTAAAAAACAATTAAAATATATATTTTTGAAAGCATTCTTACATTACAGCACCTGCCTAAAACTTTCGCACATACAGTATATCAATATATACTGTATAAATGTGTCTGTATTTACAAAAACTTGCATAGGAATTTATCCAGTGAAAGTGCATGTGTATTTGAATGGTTTTCATTGATACAAAATGAAAAAATACCACATGTGTCCTCTAGATGGCACTAAGTATCATAGGAAACTCCTATAATAATTAACGCAAAGAAAATAATTATTACAAAACAATTAATATATATATTTTTAAAAGCATTCTTACATTTCATCATATCTTCACACCTGCCTAAATCTTTCGCACATATACAGCATACATTTACAGAATATAAGGATATAGTATATATATATATATATATATATATATATATTTATAGATAGATAGATAGATAGATAGATAGATAGATAGATAGATAGATAGATAGATAGATAGATATAGATATATACTGTATAAATGTGTGTGAAAGTGCATGTGTATTTGAATGCTTTTCATTGATTCAAAAGGGAAAATACCACATTTGTCCATTAGATGGCACTAAGTATCATAGGAAATTCCTATAATCATTAGCGCAAAAAAGAAAATATTACAAACCAATTATTATATATACTGTACACTCGTCACATTTTTGTAAATATTTTATTCTATCTTTTCATGTGACAACACTGAAGAAATTACACTTTTCTACAATGTAAAGTAGTGAGTGTACAGCTTGTATAACAGTGTAAATTTGCTGTCCCCTCAAAATAACTCAACACACAGCCATTAATGTCTAAACCACTGGCAACAAAAATGAGTACACCCCTAAGTGAAAATGTCCAAATTGGGCCCAATTAGACATTTTCCCTCCCCGGTGTCATGTGACTCATTAGTTTTACAAGGTCTCAGGTGTGATTGGGGAGCAGTGTGTTAAATTTGGTGTTATCGCTCTCACTCTTTCATACTGGTCACTGAAAGTTCAACATGGCACCTCATGGCAACGATCTCTCTGAGGATCTGAAAAAAAGAATTGTTGCTCTACATAAAGATGGCCTAGGTTATAAGAAGATTGCCAAGACCCTTAAACTGAGCTGCAGCACGGTGGGCAAGACCATACAGCGGTTTAACAGGACAGGTTCCACTCAGAACAGGCCTCACCATGATCGACCAAAGAAGTTGAGTGCACGTGCTCAGCGTCATATCCAGAGGTTGTCTTTGGGAAATAGATGTATGAGTGCTACCAGCATTGCTGCAGAGGTTGAAGGGGTAGGGGGTCAGCTTGTCAGTGCTCAGACCATATGCAGCACACTGCATCAAATTGGTCTGTGTGGCTGTCATCCCAGAAGGAAGCCTCTTCTAAAGATGATGCACAAGAAAGCCTGCAAACAGTTTGCTGAAGACAAGCAGACTAAGGACATGGATTACTGGAACCATGTCCTGTGGTCTGATGAGACCAAGATAAACTTATTTGGTTCAGATGGTGTCAAGCGTGTGTGGCGGCAACCAAGTGAGGAGTACAAAGACAAGTGTGTCTTGTCTACAGTCAAGCATGGTGGTGGGAATGTCATGGTCTGGGGCTGCATGAGTGCTGCCGGTGTCTTGCCGAGAAAGTTCCCTCGGCGGATAAGTTCCCCCCCTGTACTGCGCAGGTGCAGCGCCTGCGCAGTACGAACTACTGCCAGCTGCCGGAAATAGCCGAAGCTCAAACTTTTCAATCAGCTGTACACGGCGCCTGCGCCCTAGGTCCAGGTTCCTTCCCCACCATCCAAGTGGACCTAGAGGGGGAATCAAAAAGAGCAGAGCGAAGCGAGGCCGTGCCCTAAGCGTGGCGAGCGAAGCAAGCCCGCGAGGGGCCCTCTTACAGGCGCCGTGTACAGCTGATTTTCAGCTATTCACCTTCGGCTATTTCCGCCGGATCCTACTGCGCAGGCGCAGTATTTTATATATATATATATATATACACACAGTAGGGCTCAAAATTTCCAGTCTTGAGCTACTAGCCAGGCCTAAAGTGTTACTTGCCACCAGTTGCCCCACCCAACCCCCACCATGCCCCGCCCCTAATTCCGCCCCTAAACACGCCCTCCTAAATAATCTCATGAAATGACACTTTTTATTTTATGCAGAATTAAATTAAAAAAATGATTTTGAATAACAACTTTATCAGTGCCTATCAGTGCAGCCTCCCCGTGCCTATCAATGCAGCATGGCCAGTGCCCATTATTGCAGCCTCACCTGTGCCCATCAATGCAGCCTTACATGTGGCCATCAATGCAGCCTCATCTGTGTCCATCAATGCAGACTGACCAGTGCCCATCAATTCAGCCTCACCTGTGCCCATCAATTCAGCCTTACCTGTGCCCATCAATGCAGCCTCACCTGTGCCTATCTATGCAGTGTGACCAGTGCCCATCAATGCAGCATGACCAGTGCCCACTAATGCAACCTCACTTGTGCCCATCAATGCAGCCTCACATGTGTCTATCTACGTAGCCTCACCTGTGCCCATCCATGCAGTGTGACCAGTGCCCACTAATGCAGCGTGACCTGTGCCCATCATTGCAGCGTGACCAGTGCCCACCAATGCAGCGTGACCTGTGCTCATCATTGCAGTGTGACCAGTGCCCACCAATGCAGCCTCACCTGTGCCCATCATTGCAGCGTGACCCGTGCACATTATTTCAGCCTCGCCTGTGCCCATCATTGCAGCGTGACCTGTGCCCATCATTGCAGCCTCCCCTGTGCCCATCATTGCAGCGTGACCAGTGCCCACCAATGCAGCATGACCTGTGCTCATCATTGCAGTGTGACCTGTGCCCACCAATGCAGCCTCACCTGTGCCCATCATTGCAGCGTGACCTGTGCCCGTCATTGCAGCCTCGCCTGTGCCCATCATTGCAGCGTGACCTGTGCAGAGAAAGAGAGAGGGCGGCCGGGTCATCACAGAGTGGGGATTGCTCGCCGTAACAGCTTACATTTGAATTGCCGTCCGCTTGCGGTCACACACAGTCCCCCCTCCTGACCCGGCGTCTGTGACAGACAGAACACAGGTCCAATGCTGGGATGTGATCTCTCTGTCACAGCCGCTGGGTCAGGAGGCGGGGTTGTGCGTGAACGCGAGCGGACGGCAATTCAAATGTAAGCTGTTACAGTGGCCAATCCCCGCTCTGTGATCCGGCCAGCTCGCCTCTTCCTCCACTCTCTCTTCCCCCGGGGGGCGATCGCTGGGAGAACAGCTCCCATTCAACCCTGCCTGCTCACCCCCCGCTCTCAGGCAGCCCACGCTCGCCAGAAACCATTTTCCACTTGCAAGGTAGGCGAGTGGAAAATTTGAGGGCTGCATACAGGATAGATAGATAGATAGATAGATAGATAGATAGATAGATAGATAGATAGATAGATAGATAGATAGATAGATAGATAGATAGATAGATAGATAGATAGATAGATAGATAGATAGATAGAAAGTCCATGCATACCTGAATAATTTTCATTGATTCAAAAGGGAAAATACCACATTTGACCACTAGATGGCACTAGGTATCATACAAAAATTCCTATGATATTTAGCGTCATCTACTGACCAAAGGTAGTATTTTTTCCATTTCAAATTGATGAAAAACATTTGACTAGCACAGGGAATAGCCTAATAACATTTGTTTTTGTTTCTTTTTTTTTCCATTTGCACATAATGTACATGCACTTTCACTAAATGAATGGCTATTCATTTTTTTTTAATAAATATTCTCCATAGTATTGACAGGCGCCACTGTGTACACTCCCAGGCCCGGAGGGGGGTGATTCTCTGAAGTGAACCTCACTTTAAAATAATCCCTCTGAAAAGCATGGGATTTTTTTACTGGTTACAGCAGTATACAAAGGAATTCTGGAACAGAGGGAAAAACTCTTGAAAGCATCTATGTAAATGTTCAAATATACCGTAGTTTTAAAGAGTTTTTTTTTTCCTCTCGTAATTGTTATTCTTTACCGGTGTTAATATTTCATCCGTAGTACCGTAAATGACTAGGTTTAAAGATACCATAAATAAAATTTCTCTTTTTGTCCCACCAGAGATTTGAGAAATTAATGAGCTCCAATTGAAAGCGGAAAATCCCACCCAGCCCCGGCTCATCCGCACACCCTTCAAACGCTCCTCTCCGGAGTAAAACACAGCAATTTCTACTGACAAGCTACAAAGTACTTTCAGATGGCCTAAGGGGTAAAAATTTGCTTTTCACTCCGGGCCCCAAGAGGAAGGTAAGTAATAACCAATGCTAAAATTCTCTCTCTGAACAATAGCAAAACCTGTACAACATCTGCAGGCAGACTATGATTAAAAGACTGCATAGCAATGAATTTACCGCCATGTTACAAAATGTGTTTACAAAGTAAACTTTTCCTGTAAGAGCGCGCACTTTGGATAGCGTCCTCGACACCCTGAGATATGCTACATATGGATCAGGAGCTGGTACTCACATTAGGGCACATTAGTACTCACATTAGGGCTACAGCTACACAGAATTAAAATGCATGTAAACCCTGACATAAACTTTTGATCTTTTAAAGCAGTATTAAACCCAAACGTAAACATTTATTATGTTACAGCTTACCAATTCTTAGTTGTGGTGGCTGCATTTGTTTCTTTTTTAAGGCTTTCTTTCTTCTATTTTCAACTAGTGATCCAGTCAGTAAGTCTGTTGTTTTTCACAAGCTCAAGCTCTCCAGCAGAATGTATTTGTTCACATGGATGAGACAAACCACTTAACCACTGATAGGGGTGATTAAAATGACCAGCTTTTATTTATTCATGCAAAACCTCTATCCAAAAGTAAAAACTGCTGTAACTAATTATAGTGTGAGCTGGAGTTTAGCTTCAATTTGTTAGTGTATCTAAATCTGCTATACATTTAACACTACTCTCCCCTCCCAGACCGACAATGCTGTGCTCATTCCTCAGTTTCAAACTGACCATGCTAGGCATAGAAGCTCATCCATCCAAGAGTGGTATGTTTTCTGGCTGTGCTGGGAGCTCAGCCTACCTGTCTTCACCGAGGTCTTCAAATGCGGTGAGACGCCTGGTAAAACGTGCAGGGTCCGGGGGGAACATAGAAAACAAGACAACTGTAATACCCTGTACACACGGTCAGATTTTCCGATGGAAGAAGTGCAACTGGATTGTGCTGTCGGAGATTCCGATTGTGTGTGGGCTCCATCGGAATTTCCGACACACAAAGTTTGAGAGCAGGATATAAAATTTTCTGACAACAAAATACGATTGTTTAAATTCCGATCGTGTGTAGACAAATCCGACGCACAAAGTGCCACGCATGCTCAGAATAAATTAAGAGACGAAAGCTATTGGCCACTGCCCCGTTTATAGTCCCGACGTACGTGTTTTACGTCACCGCGTTCAAAACGATCGGATTTTACGACAACTTTGTGCGACCGTGTGTATGCAAGACAAGTTTGGCCCAAAATCCGTTGGAAAAGATTCGATGGATTTTGTTGTCGGAATGTCCGATCAATGTCCGACCGTGTGTACAGGGCATAATAGTTTCTATCTACCCAATGCTGAGCTGGAGAAGGATCCATAAAGACCTGAAAGTTGAGCCCAGCCCGAGGGGCGTAATAACGTAGATGCCTGGACGATATTCGAATCTGTTCGGATTCCAAAGTCCTTGTCTGTGTAGCCTGGGGAGAAATCTGGGTGGCCTATAATGGGCGAAATTGGTGAGGGAAAACTGGTTATGTTTGCTAAACTAAAATACCTTTTAAGCTCTAATAACATTGGTTCTATTAAGGGATGGGATTGATGAAGAAAAGGGAGGTGGATACCTGCCCAGGGGATGCCAACTAAAGGAAACGGTATTGAGTCCTATTACAGAGAGACCCAAAGCTTATGGGAGGAGTGCCTGCATGAAGGGACCTCTTAAAGTGGTTGTAAACCCTTTTTCAACTACTTTTTACTACAGGTAAGCCTATAATTAGGCTTACCTGTAGCTACACTGGATATCTCCTAAACCTGCACGGTTTAGGAGATATCCCCTGTATTTGCATGTGCCAAAGTCATCGGCACATGCGTGCTTAAGCAAACTGAAGAAATGGCACGTACATGCCGTTGCTTCCATTAGTGTGCGATTACTGGCACATGCACAGGAGTGACATCATCACGGCTCCGGCCTATCACAGCGTCGGAGCCACGATACCCGGAAGTAACCCCCCGGGAGAGATGTCGGCCGCCTGGGCGATGAACGAGAATCGAGAATCGATCTCAGGTAAGTAATTCATAATGAGCTAGTATGCATACCATACTAGCTCATTATGCCTTTGTCTTGCAGGTTTTTTTGGAATTTTTTTTTTAGGGTTTACAACCACTTTAAGGCGTCAGCATACCAAGACATTCTGGACAATTTCATGCTCCCAACTTTGTGGGAACAGTTTGAGGATGGCCCCTTCCTGTTCCAACATGACTGCGCACCAGTGCACAAAGCAAGGTCCATAAAGACATGGATGAGCAAGTTTGAGGTGGAAAAACTTGACTGGCCTGCACAGAGTCCTGACCTCAACCCGACAGAACACCTTTGGGATGAATTAGAGCGGAGACTGTGAGCCAGGCCTTCTCATCCAACATCAGTTCTTTACCTCACAAATGCTCTTCTGGAAGAATGGTCAAACATTCCCATAGACACACTCCTAAACCTTGTGGACAGCCTTCCCAGAAGAGTTGAAGCTGTTATAGCTACAAAGGGTGGGCCAACTCAATATTGAACCCAACGGACTAAGACTGGGGTTCCATTAAAGGTCAATGTGTTTATAAAGGCAGGTGTCCCAATACTTTTCGTAATATAGTGTATATATAAAAAAAATATTTATAGTGGTTTTTCTATATATTTATTTATACACAGATGTTTTGCCTTTCATTTCTATTTTAAACTGAATGTTTTGGTGAGGGTTCGCATATACCTTAAGAACCTCAACACAATATGATAGCTGTGAGTCCAACCTTTTAACCACTTGCCTACCAGGCACTGTAAACCTCCCTAAAAAGTATATATTTTTTGAAAACAGAGACTCTAGAGAATAAAATGGTGGTAGTTGCATTTTTTTTATGTTGTATAATATTTGCGTGGATATTTATTAACCACATATTTTCAGAATAAAATACTCTAAAATAAATTATAGTGCAAACAAACATAATATTATACCCACATTTTTTTGGGTAAAATATAAATAGTTGGGTAACATCGAGTAAATAGATACCAAACATGTCAAGCCTTAAAAAAAGCCTTATTTTTTTACTGCAGTTTTCATTAAAATTATACCTGGTGAGGGTTCTTGTTCACTCTCTTCCTGTTATGAGGCGACAACTCCTGATTGTGCTTCTGCGTTGTTACCCTGCCACATGCCCCCTGGTGGGAGATACAAGCAGTCTTGCCGTCACACATTGCCTAGGCATGGTCTACCGCTGTCACTATCACTAAGCCAGGCCAGTGATGTCCAGTCAATGCTGGAGAGTACATGTGAACAGGAAGTGAAGGAAGATGGAGGAGATCAACAGCAATGAGATGCAACAAAGGATGAAGGAGGTAAAAATAGTGCTTTATATATATAAATATATATATGTATATAGTATATATATATATATATATATATATATATATATATATATATATATATATACAGTTTATATGGTAATTGCTTATGATATAAAGTGCTTAGTGATTTAGCAAATGAAACATCATTAATTTAGGGTTTAGCTCTACTCTACTCTTTAGCAAACGACCTTTTACATTTTTTGCATACGATCCCTTTATAGAAATGATTCATGTACTATTATTTTATCCTGTGTGCTTATCTTGCCAACATACCTCTGGCCTACTTACCATCAGAATCGTCACCTTGATGATTTCATAAATTGGCCTCAAAGGACTTACGGAGAGCAGGGATCACGTATAGCTCCCAATGTGGAGAGAGGCTCGCCAATCAATTAGTGAGAACAGTTGTCTCTCCTCTCTGCTCCGTCCACACCATATCCTCCTGGACTTCATGATGAAGACATTCCCTGGTAGTTAGCATTTTGTCCCCTCTAATTTTTATCTGTATTGATTGTAAGTCACATGGCTGATTTCCTATTTAAGCTGTGATGAAACACCTGCGAGGTACGTTTTCTAATTTAGCAGTCCAGAGGATATAAATGTGCTGTGTGGCTACAGTTCCCATCAATAAGGGCTGCTTCACAGCATCCTTAATTATTTCACTCCTGGAGAGAAGCTGAGATAAAGAGAAACATTATAGAAAAATGCCTGCACAGGATGATATCATAGGGATGTGTCTGGGCTCAGGGCCTGCTTCAGGTTCTCCGGAGTCCAACATTTTCCTCATCAATGAAAGAAAGTACTGAGCATTCTTCTTGTAGGTTCTGGAGCTATACCACTTTGCAAAAGCTGTTTCAATTACCTTTTATTATTATTATTATTATTAATAATATGCAGGATTTATAAAGTGCCAGCAGTTTGCATAACGCTTGACTAAGGTACCCCAGATATTCACTGCTTCTTACAAAATACCCCTTATTTACCCATCACATTACACCATCGAACAAATAATGAAAATCACACCAATATGAAGAAAATTTGGCCGCAGTGGCCATTTATTAACAATAACAAAACAATTTTAACATTCCCTTAAAACATATAATGACAATAACACAATAAGACTCATAATCTAAAGGTTGTTGGCCTTGGGAGGCACCACTAACCAACATCTAGTTTGTATCTGTGTGACTAGTAAAAACTCACAAGCCGCGCTACACTGGCTCGGGGACAACCCACCTTTCGCAGATACTTACTATTTACCACTTCCCAGTTAACCATTACCATTAACTGGGATACCACAGAGGACTACATACCTTAGATGGGTATCCCACAATGAATTAATAACTGAAAAATTTGAACGCCTCTGAAGACCCAGACCGGCGCTAAAACGTTATGATCAACATACAGAGATCCAACAGCGGGCGTGAGGGTGGGAAGTTTCTTCACCTACGTTGGCTCCTAAGGGTTGCCGCCTATACAGATCCCCACCCTGTATACCCCCCGAAGCCCCCTTCCTCTCTCTAAACTGACCAATCCAGGTGAGTAGCATCCCTCCTGCTATGTTAAATTATATCCTAGCCTGTTCCACTGCCCCCCTCATCATGCAGGGCTCCGCTTACTTTTCATTGTTTTTGCTTACAAAATGAAGGCAGACAGTACAGTTACAATTCTATATATTGTATTGTACAGTTATAATACAATATAATAGACTAGGAATCAGAGGGACCTGCACATTAGAGCTTACAAACTGAAATGGAGGGTCAATTGATACAAAAGAAATAACTGTAGGGCAGGGGTCTCCAACCACTGGGCCGCGGCCCACTACCGGGCCATAGAGCCTCTGCAGCCGGGCCGCGGCGGGCGGGCATGAAATTGCAGGTGGATGAGAGAGCCTGGTGAATCAGAGAGGCAGGCGGGTGGGCGGAGAAAGAAGCGGGTTTGCGACCAGAGATTACATCATCTCTCTCCGCCCGCCTAGCATCACCTCTTTTCCGCCCTCACAGAGTGCAGAATGTCAGAGGTGTGGCGGGGAGTAGAGAGATGACATCATCTATCACTGCCCGCCGCGCATCACCGCTCTCCTGCCCTCACTCAAGAACGACCACTGCACAGAAGCCTGCCTCTGTGCTAAATGAACCAGTGCCAGCAATGCAGTGACAATACACATCTCGTGGCACTGGCAGGTGACGTGGCAAGTGGTATTCCTCATCTGGTGGCAGGCAGCATGGCAAGTGACATTTCTCATCTGGTGGCAGGCAGCCTGGCAAGTGGTATTGCTCATCTGGTGGCAGGCAACGTGGCAAGTGCCATTCCTCATCTGGTGGCAGGCAGCGTGGCAAGTGGCATTCCTTATCTGGTGGAAGGCAGCCTGGCAAGTGGTATTCCTCATCTGGTGGCAGACAGCGTGGCAAGTGGCATTCCTCATCTGGTGGCAGGCAGCGTGGCAAGTGGCATTCCTCATCTGGTGGCAGGCAGCATGGCAAATTGGCATTCCTCATCTGGTGGCAGGCAGCGTGGCAAGGGACATTCCTCATCTGGTGGTAGGCGACATGGGAAGTGACAAGCTGCATCTAGTGGCAAGCGACGTGGCAAGGGACACACTTGGGGCTCCCATTGATTCGGCATTATGGTGAGTTGAACTATTTAATTTATATTACAATGTAATATAAGAAATAATGCGCTTCAATCATTCTGACACCATACCAATCATGGTGCCATGAAGATTGAAGCGCCCACACCAGAACACCAGCTATTGCCCCGATAAATTACCCGCAAAAAGTCGCTTACCCCCTGTGTGCACTCCAAACCCCCGGGCCTTGGCACAATTTTCTTCCACGCAGCTGGTCCCGGTGCCAAAAAGGTTGGGGACCACTGCTGTAGGGGATGAGCTGATGGAGAAAAATAAACATTTAGCTATTAGGTAGAAGCAGGATAGGCTTCTCTTCATCTAAGAGATGGGTTTCAGGGATCGCTTAAAGGTGGATAGAGTAGGATTAGGGTTGCATCAATTTTATCAATTTTGTTTTTTTATCGGCGAGTACAGGTATTGATACTTTCAGTCAAGTGCTCAATACAAAACTAATAGGCGCAAATCGCACTACAAAGAATCACATTCCTGTTCGAATCGCATGCGATTTCCCACACCACTCCTGTGTGTGTGCTGTGTTTTGTAAATAAGTAATTTTTCTCCTTCACTAATGTGCGCTGATGAGGCGGCACTGATGAGGCTGCACTGATGGGCACCGATGAGGCGGCACTGAAGGGCACTGATGAGGCGGCACTGAAGGGCACTGATGGGCGGCACTGATGGGCAGCACTGATGGGCACTGATGGACAACACTGATAGGCGGCACTGATGAGCAGGTTCTGATGGGCACCGAAAGGCAGCACTGACTGGCATCACTAATGGGTACTGATTGGTGTCACTAAAGGGCACTGATTGGTGTCACTGATTGGTGTCATTGATGGGCACTGCTGGGGCTGTACTGTAGTTTTATATAATTTTATATAATATTATGTAGTATTTGTATGATTTTATATCTATATGACTATATGTCTGTATTCCTTTACATGAATAAACCATACATTTCTTGATGCAAGCGTCTGATCACCCGCCTTCCATCCACCTCCTACCAAACAGGGGCTGTATTGTAATCAGGGCACTGATGATCTGTTCAGGTCTCCCCTGCGAGGAGATGCCGCTGATCGGCTCTCCTCGCCACACACTCTGTCAGTGTGAGCCGAGGAGAGCTGATAAACAACACTTCCTTGTTTACATGTAACCGGCTGTGATTGGACACAGCCGATCACATGGGTAAAGAGCCGCGTCATCTGCTCTTTACTGAGATGGGGGTCGCACTGTGTCCTAGGAACACGCTGTATGCCCCTGCACGTGGGAAAGGATACATTTCCATCCTTTATAATAGCCCTTCTGATATCGATACTGGTAACGGTGCATCCCTAAGTAGGAGATAACCATAGAGATTGGGATAAGGAGTTCCGGAGAATGGTAGAGGCTCTGGAGAAGTCCTGCAGGAGGCGACGAGGGAGCTAGAAAGCAGGAGGTCTTGGAGGGAGCGAAGGTAACAGTTTTGTTGGTATTTTGAGACAAAGTTAGCAAAATAGCTGGGGGCAGAGTTATGGGTGACTTTGTAAGTTGATGTTAGTATTTTGAATTATATGGGTTTGGTGAGCAGAACTCCATGGAAGGTATTGGCAGAGAAGGCTGGCAGACACCAAATGGTTGGTAAGGTGGATGAGCCTGGCAGCAGTGTTCATTAAGGATTGAAGGGGGGTAACCTTCAACCTTTCATTATCTGCAAATCAGACATTTTTATACTACGCAATGGAGTTGATTTACTAAAACTGGAGAGTGCAAAATCTGGTGCAGCTGTGCATGGTAGCCAATCAGCTTCTAACTTTAGGTTCAATTAAGCGTTGACAATAAAACCTTGAAGCTGATTGGTTTCTAAGCAGAGCTGCACCAAATTTTACACTCTCCAGTTTTAGTAAATAAACCCCACTGTGTTCTCTCTGTCCTTTCCTTATGATTTATGAAAAAAATTGTCATGACCATGAAGAGGGAAAGAATTAATTTCCATCCTTTATAATAGCTTTTCTGATACTGACTCCACAAACAAACTTTCCTACATGATTCGTTAGGAGGAAGGGATTGGAAAACAGTTCTTGAACCAGGAGTGGGAGACCATGTGATGTAACTTAAGGAAATGTACCAAGTCAATAACAGTTAGTGAAACTACACTCAAACTTTTCACCCTCCTAGCTGGGACTAAATAAATTTATTTTATTTAGGTAGGATTTCAGGTCTTCTCATTGATGTTGCTAGCCATTTTGGAGTATCCTAATCCTTGTTCTGTTACCAGTTCTACATGCAATAAATTACAAAAAACAACCCCTAGACCAGTGGCAGCTGGTGCTCAATATTTTGGAAGGGGCGGCAAACAAACCTGCCCCCCCCCCCCCGCAGGAGACAAATGGCGGCGATCAGTGCCCCCCCCAGCTCCCAGTAAGGGAGACGGACGGCGCCGATCAGTGCCCCCCTGCAGGAGATGGGCGGCGGCAAAATGTGCTCCCCCCAGCCCCCCCCCCCCCCGGAGATGGACGGTGGCGATCAGTGGCCTTACCTTAGGAGGCCAATGCTGCTCTGAGGGAAGAGCCGGGGCTGTTGCTTCTCCTCCCGGCTGAGAACCGATGTGCCCTGGACCCACTTCCTGATTGGTCGGGAGGAGAATCAGGAAGACAATAGCAAATATTAATTTGCTATTGTCACACAACTGGGTGGGCTCAGGGTGCAATGGTCTGCGCCCCAAGCCCACCCTTTTTTGAAGTCATTTAGAGCCTCAGGTTCTAATCATGTGCTTAAAAAAAACAAAAACATTGAAATCCATGCATCCCGCGCCCTGCATGTAGATTAGGAGCCGGGTGCATGAATTAGGGGGGCGGTGCCCCTGTGCCCCTAATGGACGGGTCGCCACTGCCCTAGACTGTTTATTGGAGCCAAAGTGAATGGACTGTTGTTTGGGTGACTGGTGGTCTCTGTGCTGTTTGGGAAAGAACCAGTTAATATCAGCGGCCCCTGTGGGGCTAGCACTAAATATATTTTGTGAATGTGAGAAGTGAGTTTATGTCTGGCAGGAGGTATTTAACTTGTCTACTAAATTGGTTGGTAAACCCGTTAACCTGACCTGGACAAATAGCCCACTATTTACTAATATGTCTGACCTTCCAAATTTTTTTGAGAAGTTAATTTGCAAGATTTGTGTTGCCGTGCAATGGGCTATTGCATTCAACTGGAAATCCATGGAGGTTCCCTTTCTGCAAGTAATTTTTAGAGTAGATGCCATTATGCTAATGGAAAAAAATATTTCATACTATCTATGACTCCATATCTCGTTTTGATGATAAATGGGACTCCTGGTTCTTATATCATCTTTTTGCCACAGATTGACCACTATGGTCTATGATTCCTCTTCTGATTTATATTAAGCCTCCAATTTTATTATATACCATCTTTCTTATGTTCAAATTATGTAACTATATGGTAATTTTCATCCTATATGAGCTTTACAACAGTACCTTTTATTTTATTCTTTTTCTTTTGAACTGTATTATTTTTGTTTTTACCACAGTTGTCATGTACAGTATCTCACAAAAGTACAAGAGTACACCACTCACATTTTTGTAAATATTTTATTATATCTTTTCATGTTACAACAATGAAGAAATGACACTGTGCGTGTTCAGCTTGTATAACAGTGTAAAAAATTAGGGGCAGGGCATGGTGGGGGTTGGGTGGGGCAACTGGTGGCAAGTAACACTTTATGCCTGGCTAGTAGCTCAAGACTGGAAATTTTGAGCCCTACTGTATATATATATATATATATATATATATATATATATATATATATACTGTATATATACAGTATCTCACAAAAGTGATTACACCCTCACATTTTTGTAAATATTTTATTCTATCTTTTCATGTGACAACACTGAAGAAATGACACTTTGCTACAATGTAAAGTAGTGAGTGTACAGCTTGTATAACAGTGTAAATTTGCTGTCCCCTCAAAATAACTCAACACACAGCCATTAATGTCTAAACCGCTGGCAACAAAAGTAAATACACCCCTAAGTGAAAATGTCCAAATTGGGCCCAAAGTGTCAATATTTTGTGTGGCCACCATTAGTTTCCAGCACTGCCTTAACCCTCTTGGGCATGGAGTTCACCAGAGCTTCACAGCTTGCCACTGGAGTCCTCTTCCACTCCTCCAATGACATCATGGAGCTGGTGGATGTTAGAGACCTTGCGCTCCTCCACCTTCCGTTTGAGCATGCCCCACAGATGCTCAATAGGGTTTAGGTCTGGAGACATACTTGGCCAGTCCATCACCTTTACCCTCAGCTTCTTTAGCAGGTCAGTGGTGGTCTTAGAGGTGTGTTTGGGGTCGTTATCATGTTGAAATACTGCCCTGTGGCTCAGTCTCCGAAGGGGAGGGGATCATGTTCTGCTTCAGTATGTCACAGTACATGTTGGCGTTCATGGTTCCCTCAATGAACTGTAGCTCTCCAGTGCCGGCAGCACTCATGCAGCCCCAGACCATGACACTCCCACCACCATGCTTGACTGTAAGCAAGACACACTTGTCTTTGTACTCCTCACTTGGTTGCCGCCACACACGCTTGACACCATCTGAACCAAATAAGTTTATCTTGGTCTTATCAGACCACAGGACATGGTTCCAGTAATCCATGTCCTTAGTCTGCTTGTCTTCAGCAAACTGTTTGCAGGCTTTCTTGTGCATCATCTTTAGAAGAGGCTTCCTTCTGGGACGACAACCATCCAGACCAATTGGATGCAGTGTGCGCTGTATGATCTGAGCACTGACAGGCTGAACCCCCACCCCATTCAACGTCTGCAGCACTGCTAGCAGCAGTCAAAGGTCTATTTCCCAAAGACAACCTCTGAATATGTTGCTGAGCACGTGAACTCAACCTCTTTGGTCGACCATGGCGATGCCTGTTTTAAGTGGAACCTGTCCTGTTAAACCTCTGTATGGTCTTGGCCACCGTACTGCAGCTTAGTTTCAGGGTCTTGGCAATCTTCTTATAGTCTAGGCCATCTTTATGTAGAGCAACAATTCTTTTTTTCAGATCCTCAGAAAGTTCTTTGCCATGAGGTGCCATGTTGAACTTTCAGTGACCAGTATGAGAGAATGAGAGCGATAATACCAAATGTAACACACCTGCTCCCCATTCACACCTGAGACCATTTAACACTACTTAGTCACATGACACTGGGGAGGGAAAATGGCTAATTGGGCCCAATTTGGACATTTTCACTTAGGGGTGTACTCACTTTTGTTGCCAGCGGTTTAGATATTAATGGCTGTGTGTTGAGTTATTTTGAGGGGACAGCAAATTTACACTGTTATACAAGCTGTACACTCACTACTTTACATTGTAGCACAGTGTCATTTCTTCAGTGTTGTAACATGAAAAGATATAATAAAATATTTAAAAAAATATGAGGGGTGCACCCACTTTTGTGAGATACTGTATGGTAATTAAGGGTAGATTTAGATGTGCGTCTAAATCTCCCTTTCCTGCCTGTGAAACATGATCAGTGCTCAGATCACACTTCAGAGGTTACTGCCAGGTAGTGAGGAAGTGATGTGATGCCTCCTCACTGCCTGTTTAAGCCCTTTTTTTGCTGTCTAATGCAGCGGCGCGTCCCTGTTTGCCTCAGTGTGTCATGTTCGCTATATATCAGGTAGATTTTTCCTCAGGAGCGAAGCATCGCAAACACTGCATGTAAACACCCCCATCCTCTGCCTATTGCAGCTTAAGGGTGGTGGTTGGCGGATGGCAAAAACACAACTCAACTGTGCATTTTTGCAGCCCCTCAACTGCATGGAAATTAAGTCTAACGGTACCCGCCGGTATATTTTTCTATACATTCAGTATATGCTATGTGTCATTCCTTTGTCTCAGAGGGCAGTCAGGTGTAAACAGACAGTGGAGCTAATTTACACTCAGCCGCCCATAGAGCAGGACGGACTCCATCTGTGTCCGCTCTGCATAAACTGAGCGGAAACGGACAAGTCATCCCCTGTTCTGCTCTGATCAGCAGGAGATCAGCAAACAGATCCCCTGCTGATCAAAACGGAATCTGCCTCATGTGAAAGGGGCCTTTATTTCATGATACATTTCTCATCCAAATGTTCAGTTCCAATACATATCCAATGAACTATATTATATCTTATGATTTTTTATTTTATCTAATATTATTATTTTATTGTTGTTTCAATCTGACTGGAATGGCTCCATTTTCTGTTCTCTTTATTATATAGCTCATAGAAACTCACAATTATTACCTGTCAGTAGCTAGCACCATATTAAAGGATAGGTTCACCTTTAGGAGCGTGTTACATGTTACACCAATATTTAGGTTGCTCCTATTGCTCCTATTCACCCGCCTGCTGCTGGCAGAGCGCCTCTCCCTGTGGGAGTGGTGTGGATTCTTCTGCTTGCACCTGCTGTCACATTTTGAAAATGGCGCAGCTGTGTGAAGTCCACCCACACAGTCGAATCATTCATTAACAATGATTGGTAAATTAATAAACAGCAAGTCTTATCTGCCACTGCAACAGACAGACTTGTAGTTTCAATGAACCATGAGTGTGCTGATCAGCATGCTTGTAGTCCATCTATACTGCTTACAGCTCTGACACTGAAAGCCCATACAGTGGTACAGGATACAGAGCTGCAAGCAGTGTGTGCAGGAGCCTGGCATTGAACCCGTGATCCACTGATGGTTGCAGTGATCTGCAGGCTCTTGTGAAAAAAAATAAATAAATGCACATTTTTCCTTTAAAAATATGTTAATTTATTTATTTTTTTCACAAAGGTGGACTTCAATATTTTTCCATAGTAACATTGATCCAAGATGGACCAATGTAAAAATATCCCTACCTGGAATTCAGCTTCAAAATCCTGTGCAATAATTCTTGTGAATTGTGTTCTGTGTACAAAAGATTGGAATCGATAGGGAATAAGTACAGCGCTGCTCCGATGGTGTTATAAAGATGGTTACACAATAAGCAGCTAACACACCTCTAAGACACAGGTAGAAGTAAATTAACAAAAAAATATATATAGTGTAGCGCTGTGTGTGTAAATGGTAAAGGGTATAAAAACAGTGGGTTAGGCTCGAGCCATCTCTTAATGGCCAGCAAATAGACAGAAAATACTTCAAAATTAAATAAAAGTGACTCAATACAATCAAAAGTTCACTATATGTTATAAAATGACATGTAAATTATAATAATTACAACAAACCAGTGATTAATGGTGAACAAGAACAAAGGCAAAGGCAAAGAGGAGGTGCTGCTGATTTGCCGGTTCCTGGTTCCTGCCTGGTGATCTACAGTCATCTGCTTCCTGCAAACATCAGCTGATGCTGCTTGTTACACCGGCCCTCGTGCCACTCTGTGTCTTCACACCTTCTGTCCTCATTGCCAGGAGTTTTGGACAAGAGGAGTAAGGGAAGCCCCCTCTCCAGCTGGATCTCCACCAGCTGTGCAAGGATTTTCCTTTCCCCCCCATTTGAAGTTGTGGACACCCGATGATCCATCTTGCCAGCCCTGGCGGCTCATTAAGCTTTCTGAGACTTGTAAGACGTATGTCTTTTCAAGTCCCCTGCTTCCGGTAAGCCTCCTCAGATACTCTGGTGATGGTCCTGTCTTATATTTAGACGTCTCATTTCATTTTGGTGCTCTACCTTTTCATCTACCAGAAGCTTTCCATCGTTGTTTTCACCAGTTGACCCTCAGAGACCTTTCGGTGGTGGTTTTTGATTTTTATCAGGAACACATTTTCTAATATTTATGGACTCTTTTGGCTGAACTTTTATCTATATATAATTTGTTCTTGTTCACCATTAATCACTGGTTTGTTGTAATTATTATAATTTACATGTCATTTTATAACATATAGTGCACTTTTGATTGTATTGAGTCACTTTTATTTAATTTTGAAGTATTTTCTGTCTATTTGCTGGCCATTAAGAGATGGCTCGAGCCTAACCCACTGTTTTTATACCCTTTACCATTTACACACACAGCGCTACACTATATATATTTTTTGTGTACAAAAGATTGGCTAAATTTGTGCTGCTTGAAAGTAGATCTAAAGGCAAAACTTTTTTTTTTCATTTTGGATCATAACTCCTGTAAGGTATATTATTGGCGTCTGAGTCCCATGGGGGAGATTTCCCTTCACTTCCGTCCCATTGCCAAAACAGAAAATGAGAGAAAATCCCTGCAAAGTGAGGGAATCCCAGGTTGTTACCAGAACCAATGTCCCTATTGGAAGCTTTCCCTCTATTACTGTTCTGGGGACAATCCATAATTTGCTGTTTTATTTTACTTTCACTTTTAGTGATGATGATAAACAGGACAAATATAGTGGGTGAATCTCCCTAATGGGCACAGAGAGCAATAACAACTGACTGGTATTCTAATCCCTCTCCACTCTATCCAAAACATAAGAAAAATAATTCTGCCTTTAATTATGCGTTAAAGCGTTTGTACATCTTTAACCACTTCAATACCAGGCACTTTCGCCCCTTCCTGCCCAGGACAATTTTCAGCTTTCAGCGCTGTCGCATTTTGAATGACAATTGCGCGATCATGCAACGCTGTGCCCAAACTAGATTTTTATCATTTTCTTCCCACAAATAGAGCTTTCTTTTGGTGTTATTTGATTACCACTGGGGTTTTCATTATTTGCTAAACAAACTAAAAAAGACCGAAATTTTTGAAAAAAAAAAACTGATGGGCACTGATAGGCGGCACTGATGGGCACTGATAGGTGGCACTGATGGGCACTGATAGGTGGTACTTCTGGTTCGATGGTAGGTTCTATCGTCAACTTAAGGGGGTCGCGATGGGAGCTAAGTTTGCTCCTAGTCTAGCCAATCTGTTTATGGCCAAGTGGGAGGAGGATGTCGTCTATGCCATGAGTAACCCACACCTCCTGTTGTGGGCTCGGTACATAGACGACATCCTCCTCCTATGGACTGGTAGTCCAGATGATTTGGTTGATTTTATGGCGACCCTTAATAATAACAACAGGAATATTGTCCTGTCATTTGAATCAAGCACTACCTCTGTCCATTTTTTGGACTTGGTGATTGAAAGAAAGGAAAGCCAATTTATTTTCAGTACACACTTTAAATCTACTGATCGGAATGGGTATATACCCACCGATAGTTGTCATCACGTGCCTTGGATCAGGTCTATTCCTAAAAGCCAGTTCCTGCGACCCTTAAGGATAGGTTCCTGGAAAAGGGGTATAACCCCTCCGATTTAGATAAAGAGATTAATAATGCCTGCCTTATTGATCGCCAATCATTACTAGAGGATAAACCTCGACAAACAAATGAGGACTTCAAATGGTCTTTCCTGGCGTCTTTTTCCATCCAACATAAACACGTTAAAAGAATTTTCGAACACCATTGGGATGTCCTTAAAACTGACAAGGCCTTGGGCCCTTTGTTGCCCAGAACCCCCAAGGTGGTTTTTAAAGGCGTTCCATCTCTTCGAAACAAGTTGGCACCCAATGTCATTAACCCCCCCCGAGTAAACCTTCTTTTTTCCATAATTTGATTGGATTCTACCCCTGCAAGAAATGCTTGGTTTGCCAGTACAACACTAGTGGCAGGAGGGCTAGCCACAGTTTTTCTTCTACTGTTACTGGCCGTTCCTACAAGATTAAACAATTCTGTACTTGCGCCACTACAGGGGTTGTTTATCTCCTGACTTGCCCATGTGGTAAGCAGTATGTGGGGCGTACTATCAGATCTTTTACAACACGAGTATCTGAACACATTAACCTTATTAAAGCAGGTAGTACCAAACACATCGATGGGAGATGGGAGCTAAGTTTGCTCCTAGTCTAGCCAATCTGTTTATGGCCAAGTGGGAGGAGGATGTCGTCTATGCCATGAGTAACCCACACCTCCTGTTGTGGGCTCGGTACATAGACGACATCCTCCTCCTATGGACTGGTAGTCCAGATGATTTGGTTGATTTTATGGCGACCCTTAATAATAACAACAGGAATATTGTCCTGTCATTTGAATCAAGCACTACCTCTGTCCATTTTTTGGACTTGGTGATTGAAAGAAAGGAAAGCCAATTTATTTTCAGTACACACTTTAAATCTACTGATCGGAACGGGTATATACCCACCGATAGTTGTCATCACGTGCCTTGGATCAGGTCTATTCCTAAAAGCCAGTTCCTGCGACCCTTAAGGATAGGTTCCTGGAAAGGGGGTATAACCCCTCCGATTTAGATAAAGAGATTAATAATGCCTGCCTTATTGATCGCCAATCATTACTAGAGGATAAACCTCGACAAACAAATGAGGACTTCAAATGGTCTTTCCTGACGTCTTTTTCCATCCAACATAAACACGTTAAAAGAATTTTCGAACACCATTGGGATGTCCTTAAAACTGACAAGGTCTTGGGCCCTTTGTTGCCCAGAACCCCCAAGGTGGTTTTTAAAGGCGTTCCATCTCTTCGAAACAAGTTGGCACCCAATGTTATTAACCCCCCCGAGTAAACCTTCTTTTTTCCATAATTTGATTGGGTTCTACCCCTGCAAGAAATGCTTGGTTTGCCAGTACAACACTAGTGGCAGGAGGGCTAGCCACAGTTTTTCTTCTACTGTTACTGGCCGTTCCTACAAGATTAAACAATTCTGTACTTGCGCCACTACAGGGGTTGTTTATCTCCTGACTTGCCCATGTGGTAAGCAGTATGTGGGGCATACTATCAGATCTTTTACAACACGAGTATCTGAACACATTAACCTTATTAAAGCAGGTAGTACCAAACACATCGTGCCCCGTCATTATAGGGAATTTCATGATCGAAATCCCGAGGGCACGCAATTTCTTATTATTGATAAATATGTTGCCCCCTGGCGGGGTGGTTCGACCCTTAGGGGCATCTCCCGTTTTGGATTTACGAATTGGGATCCCATTTTCTTCAGGGTATTAATGTGGAGTGGGATATCAATTCTTTTATTAACCAAGCATAGTCATCTAGTTCATGGTCTCTTCTTTATAAAAAATATTTTTTGATAATTTTTTGATAAAATATATATTTTTTTAAATAAATATATTTTTTAATTCTACTTTTTATCTTTATGATAGCACTAATATCAAATCTGAACTCCCATATAAACATACATTTAGATTATAATCCTGTATAGTAATATGTAATTACGCATTATCACCATCTTAGTACATACTTAGTTTGTACAATGAACATTATATAAGGATGTCTTCTCATGTTGAGATCCGGTTTTGTCTGCTCTAATCCTTATTATGTTATGTGATGCCCCACACTGGCAGTGTCATTTTAACTTTTATTAAACATCTTCAATTATCATTCGGTCATGAATGATGCTTTGATTATTTCAAGTTGTTTGCCCCCTCATTTATGTTGTTATGATAACATCTAAACATTATTTTTATTGAAGTCCTTCTCTGCTGACACTTGTAATGTGGTGTCATGACATCACGCCCTCTCCCGGCCCCCTCCAGCCTATCAGCGCTTTGCTCTCTAGACTGGAAGTGTTGCGGTCGCGGATGTGTGAGAGAGGCTTGGTTTTCCAAGTGGAGCGCACTAGCGCCGCATCAGCAAGACGTATGACGTCATTGCGCACACTCTGATCACGAGGCCGGATCCATTGGACGGAGCGGGATGGCTCTTTGACCAATCGGATCTGGCTATATCGATAGTGAGGCTTGGTGCGCACTCGGTCTAGTTCCGAACTAGCCGACCAAGCGGCCAGTCTAATTTCTATTACATTATTTAAATTTCACATCTGCTAGTGATAGCGGTATAATACCGCTCATTGTCCCTTGTATTTTTTGCACATTTTCAAAGCTGAGTACCATTATTTTAATTACCCAGGAAGTGACAATAATTGCGCCACTTCCGGTATTGTGACACTCCCAGTGGGGGTCATTTTATGTTTAAATAGCGGTGAGGTAGGGGGGCTCCACACCCCAGATGAAGGCTGAGTAGCCGAAACATGTCGGGTGGACCCCTCACGATTACCGCAATTGATTCTATATGAGCTGTTTTTGATCTCCTACCATGTGAGTGTTTTTTATTAGTTTAATAAATTGATGTTTTTAAAACGTTATTATGCCATGTGAGCTTTATTTCTCGCATGATATTTGAAACATCTATTGGGCCTGTTGGACTGTCTTGGGGACGTTTGAAGCTGTGGTGAGACCCCTCCCTTCGTTTTGGAAGCCGAGGATAATCTGATGATTCATCTCGCCAGACCTGGTGGTCATCAAGCTTTCTCTGACTTGTAAGACGTATGTCTTTTTCAAGTCACCTGATTCTGGTAAGCCTCCTTTGCAGCTTTGGTGATGGTCCTACCACCTATCTAGACCCTCCACCCATCTGTGATCTATTTGAACCATTCCGTTCTTGAAGACAACCCGGGAATTTTTATTTTTAATTTTAATTTTTATTCTTTTAACATATAACTTTTATAGACTTTTGGTGGTGGTTCTTTTTTCCCATATGTCATTACCATCATGATTACCAATCTTTATGGACTATAATATTTGATTTGTCACACTTGTACGGTTTTCTAGACCCATTATTTATTTTTTACCACAGATTTATGGTATTTACCGTAGTCACTTTTGATTGCCAATTTGTATCACTTAGTGTTGTTTCAATACTTGTTTTTTCCGTAAAGGACATATTGATTTACTATTCATGTTTATTATATCCAGAATTTATATATACACATAGCGCTACACTATTTTTTATTATTTGTACTTTTGCCTTTGTCTAGAGGTGTGTGAGCTGCTAACTGTATATTAGAATTTTCCCTACCAATATTGTCTGGCGCAGCGCTGTACTTATTTCCATATGGTACTGATAGATGGCACTGGATAGGCAGCACTGATAAGGGGCTACTGACAGGCATTACTGAATGGCATCTGAAGGGCACTGACAGGCATTACTCATGGGGCACTGATTGGCACATTTATGGACACGGACAGGCGCTCTTTATTGGGCACAGGCTGACAGCTGATGGGCAGTGATTTGCAGCTGATGGGCACATCTCATGGGGCTGTGCTGATAATCAATGTGCTGATTATCAGCACAGACCCCCCCTTGATAGAGGGAGGGTCCACCGAACGGATCTCCCTGTCAGCGTGAACCGAGCAAAGCCATTTACCGGAACTTCCTGGTTCATGCGATGATCAGCTGTGACTGATCACAGCTGATCACATGGTAAGAAGCCTCCGTCAGAGGCTCCATACCCACGATCGGAGTTGCGGTGTGTCAGACTGACACACAGCACTTTCGAATGCCGGGCGCGCGCCGGCTTGTTATCCTGATCACGTCGTATGATGTCCGCTCAACCACTTTGCCGATATATTGCTTTATGGCAGGCGGCAAGTGGTTAACAATGACTAATAATGTGATGCTAAAGTCTCGTTTTTTTCAGTTTAAAAATAACAAACATGTTATGTATTATATGTAAAAAGATATATATAGAGCAAAGAGATGGTCAAATCCACAAACTTACATCCCATTGGAACACTGAACTCCGAATAATCCCGGTGTACAGGGGTCACCATATCAAGCCTACCCGGGAGCTGAGGTATAGAAGTCCGCTCATAATCAACAGGCCCACACCGAAAAACTTCCCCAACCAGGGAACAAATGTAGTATATTGGGTATTGTGCCAATAGTGGCAAGTAAATCTGTAAGATAATTAAAAGTATTTTATATGATACACCCGGCAGCACTGTCAGGCACAGAGAAAATAGGGATACATGGAGGAAAAAAGGTAAAAAGAGGGTGACAAAAGTGCAGGATGGGGTGTAGGTAGTAATATACCTACTGGATAGTGTGCAAAGCAGAGATAAAGGTGGGATGTAAAAGGGACCAGTGAGAATTCTGAAAGAGTAAGTAAGCAAACACTGGGAGCGTGCTTACAGAAAAGAAACCTATTAGGTGATGTTCATGAGACAACGATACAAGTGTAGAGTGAAAAAAAGGTGAAAAAGTGGAATATAAACAAGCCGTGACATATAGAATTACCCTGTAGTACCAGGTATAGGTTATACGTGTGCAGTAAATCAAGCAGTGCAAGCCAGTCATCTGGTCAGTTGTAAATGGGGACTCCCAGGTGGGCCGGTCAAATAGGGCAGACAATACCAACGTCACGCAAGCGTGATGATGGGTGGGAAGAGTCTGCCCGCCAATGGCGCCAGACCTAATCCCTCCAATGTATCAGCCAGATGGAGAAACCGCGAAACCAGATGGCGCCAACTAAGGACGTCACTGGTGCGGCATGCGTGGCGTCGATACGCACGAGGCTATCCATCCCCATGACACCCGTCAATAGCAAGGGTGGCAAGGGGCGGCGCCTGATGCAAATCGCAGCTCCCGGGAAATGGAAGACAAAGGCAACCAAAGCAAAGCAGGCACGATGAACAATATCCACTAGGGGTGAAAAGACTGTGGAGCATAAGTCGGTACAAAAAAGGGGGGGGGCATATCTAAAACCCCACGTATCGCAAGTACATAAAAATAGTACATAACATCCAGAGGTTGAGGATTATAAGGTCCCATCAAACCCTCGGGTAGATATATGAGTATAAAAGGGGTAGCTACATGCTACCCATTGTGTAGGAACTCTGCCTCCATTCCAGTTTCAACATACAACAGAGAGGGGGGGGGGGGTGTATATCTCCATATACTGGAACTTTAAATGAAGCGCACAAGGAAAGGGGGGGTAGTGCGCCTCCATCCCTAATTATAAATTCAAAAAATAATAAAAGAGTATGGGACTTTAAATGAGGCAGGTTCAAACACAAATTTAAGAATAAAAATAAATATTTTTAATGTACATAAGTATCAAGTTGCGTAATGTTATATATAACAAAAAATTGCTCAGTGCATATGCAGACATCTTGGGAAGTAAATTGCATACATATAAACAGAGTGTAAAACATGATTGCCATAACAGGGGGACAATAATACATATTTCATTAGAATAACTTGTAGTATACAGTAAAATTCATAGTAAAATTCATAAAAATCTTGGTGGAAATGTAAGGGGTTACATCCTCAAAAGCTCAACCCGTTTTGTCGGTAAGCCGACTCATCAGGAGCGGATATTGAATATCTGTAAATAATGGAGATGTTCTAAATCAAAAAAATGGGGCCCATGATATGGAAAGTATTATATGTAAAAATATATATATAGAGCGAAGAGATGGTCAAATCCACAAACTTACATCCCATTGGAACACTGAACTCCGAATAATCCCGGTGTGCAGGGGTCACCATATCAAGCCTCCCCGGGAGCTGAGGTATAGAAGTCCGCTCATAAGCAACAGGCCCACACCGAAAAACTTCCCCAACCAGGGAACAAATGTAGTATATTGGGTATTGTGCCAATAGTGGCAAGTAAATCTGTAAGATAATTAAAAGTATTGTATATGATACACCCGGCAGCACTGTCAGGCACAGAGAAAATAGGGATACATGGGGAAAAAAAGGTAAAAAGAGGGTGACAAAAGTGCAGGATGGGGTGTAGGTAGTAATATACCTACTGGATAGTGTGCAAAGCAGAGATAAAGGTGGGATGTAAAAGGGACCAGTGAGAATTCTGAAAGAGTAAGTAAGCAAACACTGGGAGCGTGCTTACAGAAAAGAAACCTATTAGGTGATGTTCATGAGACAACGATACAAGTGTAGAGTGAAAAAAAGGTGAAAAAGTGGAATATAAACAAGCCGTGACATATAGAATTACCCTGTAGTACCAGGTATAGGTTATACGTGTGCAGTAAATCAAGCAGTGCAAGCCGGTAATCTGGTCAGTTGTAAATGGGGACTCCCGGGTGGGCCGGCCAAATAGGGCGGACAATACCAACGTCACACAAGCGTGATGACGGGTGGGAAGAGTCTGCCCGCCAATGGTGCCAGACCTAATCCCGCCAATATATCAGCCAGATGGAGAAACCGCGAAACCAGACGGCGCCAACTAAGGACGTCACTGGTGCGGCATGCATGGCGTTGATATGCACAAGGCTATCCGTCCCCATGACACCCGTCAATAGCAAGGGCGGCAAGGGGCGGCGCCTGATGCGAATCGCAGCTCCCGGGAAATGGAAGACAAAGGCAACCAAAGCAAAGCAGGCACGATGAACAATATCCACTAGGGGTGAAAAGACTGTGGAGCATAAGTCGGTACAAAAAAGAGGGGGCAAGCAGCTTGCTATGGGGGGCACCCGAGCCAAAGCTCTGCTCTGTATGTCCATTCAGACACGAAGATGCGGCTCGACCCCATACCCTCTCTCCTCACTGACTTTAGTTGACAGCAGTGGGAGCCAATGGCGCCTCGCTGCTGTCTCAGCCAATGAGGAGGGAGAGGCACAAACAGTCAAAATTCTTGTGCAACATCGCTGGATCGAGATAAAGCTCGGGTACGTACTAGAGGTGCTGAGGAGGGCTGCTGCACACAGAATGTTTTCTACCTCTACCTAAGATAAAAAAACCTTAGACTCTAGAACCACATTAACCACTTCAATACTGGGCACTTCCACCCCCTTCCTGCCCAGACCAATTTTTGCAAATAAGTAATTTTTGTTCATAAATTTGGGCCAAAATTTATACTGCTACATATCTTTGGTAAAAATATATTATTTGGTTTGTGTGAAAGTTATAGAGTCTACAAGCTATGGTGCCAATCATTGAAAATTGATCACACCTGATGTACTGACTCCCTATATCATTTCTTAAGGCCCTGAAATGTCAGGAAAGTACAAATACCCCCCCGAATTACCCCTTTTTGAAAAGTAGACAGTCCAATGTATTTAGTAAGAGGCACGGTGAGTTTTTTGAAGTTGTAATTTTTTCCCCACAATTCTTGGGAAAATAAAGAATTTTTTTTTTGTTTGTTTTACACACAATTGTAATAATAACAAGTTATTTCTCACACACAGCACATGCATAATTCCAATTACACCCAAAAATACATTCTGCTACTCCTCCTGAGTATGGTGATACAACATGTGTGGGACTTTTTCACAGCCTGGCCACATAGAGAGGCCCAATATGCAGACGGTGTACCATCAGGCGTTCTAGGAGCATAAATTACACATAAAATTTCCTAACAACCTTTTACACTTTTGAAGGCCCTGGAGCACCAGGACAATGGAAACACCCACAAAATGACCACATTTTGGAAAGCAAACAGCCAAACATATATTCTATGAGGCATTATGAGTCTTTTGAACGGTTCATTTTTTTCCACAAGTCTTCGGAAAACATGGAAAGAAAATGAAAACTTTTTTTTTTTACATACAATGGTCAATTTATAGGATATTTCTAACACATACCATGTATTTAGCAAAAATTACACCCTAAAATACATTCTGCTACTCATCCCAAGTATGGCGATACCACACGTGTGAGACTTTTACACAGCCTGGCCACATAGAGAGGTCCAACATTGATGTAGTAGCTTCAGGCGTTCTAGGAGCATAAATAATGCCGCGCACACACGGTCGGACTTTTCGTCTACAAAAGTCCAACGGACGCTGACGGACTAAAGCTGGCTGGTAATCCGATCGTGTGTGGGCTTCTCCGGACTTTCAACGGACTTTTTCAGCCTCAAATCCGACGGACTTTAGATTTGAAACATGCTTCAAATCTTTCCGACGGACTCGAGTCCGGTCGAAAAATCCGCTCGTCTGTATGCTAGTCTGACGGACAAAAACCCACGCTAGGGCAGCTATTGGCTACTGGCTATCAACTTCCTTATTTTAGTCCGGTGTACGTCATCACGTAAGAATTCGACGGACTTTTGTGTGATCGTGTGTAGGCAAGTCTGTTCGTTAGAAAGTCCGCCGCAAGTCCGTCGAAAGTCCGTCGAAAGTCTGTCGGACAGGCTGTCGGACTTTTGTAGCTGAAAAGTCCGACCGTGTGTACGCCCCATTACACATCTAATTTCATTCCTACCTATCACACTTTTTAAGGTCATGGAGCACCAGGACAGTGGAATTACCGACAAAATGACCCCTTTTTGGAAAGCAAACACCCCAATGTATATTCTATGAGGCATGGGCTGCAGATAGGTACTCGGGTACTCTGATGGGCTGCAAATAGGTACTCAGGTACTCTGATGGGCTAGTGACAGGTACTCAGGTACTCTGATGGTCTGGTGACAGGTACTCGGGTACTCTGATGGGCTGATGACAGTTACTCGGGTACTCTGATGGGCTGGTTACAGGTACTCTAGTACTCTGATGGGCTGGTGACAGGTACTCAGGTACTCCGATTGGCTGGTGGCAGGTATTTGGGTAATCTGATGGGCTGGTGACAGGTACTCAGGTACTCTGATGGGTTGTAACAGGCACTCGGGTACTCTAATGGGCTGGTGACAGGTGCTCAGGTACTCTGATGGGCTGGTGACAGGTACTCGGGTACACCGAGGGAATGGTGACAGGTACTCTGATGGGCTGGTGACAGGTACTCGGGTACTCTGATGGGCTGGTGACAGGTACTCGGGTACTCTGATGGGCTGGTGACAGGTACTCTAGAACTCTGATGGGCTGGTGACATGTACTTAGGTACTCCGATTGGCTGGTGACAGATATTTGGGTAATCTGATGGGCTGGTGACAGGTACTCGGGTACTCTGATGGGTCGTGACAAGTACTCGGATACTCTAATAGGCTGGTGACAGGTACTCGGGTACTCTGATGGGCTGGTGACAGGTACTCAGATACTCTGGGCTGGTGACAGGTACTCAGGTACTCTGATGGGCTGGTGACAGGTACTCGGGTACTCCGATTGGCTGGTGACAGGTATTTGGGTAATCTGATGGGCTGTTGACAGGTACTCGGGTACTCTGATGGGTCGTGACAGGCACTCGGGTACTCTGATGGGCTGGTGACAGGTACTCGGGTACTCTGATGGGCTGGTGACAGGTACTCGGGTACTCTGATGGGCTGGTGACAGGTACTCGGGTACTCTGATGGGCTAGTGACTGGTACTCTAGTACTTTGATGGGCTAGTGACAGGTACTCAGGTACTCCAATTGGCTGGTGACAGGTATTTGGGTAATCTGATGGGCTGGTGATAGGTACTCGGGTACTCTGATGGGTCGTGACAAGTACTTGGGTACTCTAATGGGCTGGTGACAGGTACTTGGGTACTCTGATGGGCTGGTGACAGGTACTCAGGTACTCTGGGCTGGTGACAGGTACTCGGGTACACTGGGCTGGTGACAGGTACTCGAGTAATCTGAGGGGTTGTGACAGGTACTCGGGTAATCTGATGGGCTGGGGACAGGTACGCGGGTACTCTAATGGGCTGGTGACAGGTACTCGGGTACTCTGATGGGCTGGTGACAGGTATTTGGGTAATCTGATGGGCTGGTGACAGATACTCAGGTACTCTGGGCTGGTGAGAGGTTATTCGGGTACTCCGATTGGCTGGTGACAGGTATTTGGGTAATCTGATGGGTTGTGACAGGTACTCGGGTACTCTGATGAGCTGGTGACAGGTACTCGGGTACTCCGATTGACTGGTGACAGGTATTTGGGTAATCTGATGGGCTTGTGATAGGTACTCGGGTACTCTGATGGGCTGATGACAGGTTCTCTACTCGGGTACTCCGATTGGTTGGTGACAGGTATTTGGGTAATCTTCTGGGTTGGTGACAGGTACTCGGGTAATCTAAAGGGGTTGTGACAGGTATATGGGTAATCTTCTGGGCTGGTGACAGGTACTCGGGTAATCTAAAGGGGTTGTGACAGGTATTTGGGTACTCTGATGGGCTGGTGACAGGTACTTTGATGTGCTGGTGACAGGTCCTCTTTATTACTGGGGGGGCAATCAGTGTGTGTTGGTGTGCACTGTAAGTGGTAACGAGCTGTTACCGCAATCTCCTCTTCACACACGATTGGTACTGCGGTTTGTTTACATTCTGTGACCGGCTGTGATTGGACACAGCTGGTCAAGTGGTAAAGAGACAATTTGATTGGCTCTTTACCACAATCGGGCATGGGCTGTGTCAGGGTAACAAGCCTCGTCTCCTATCGCCGTTACGCTGTAACACTCCTATGTGAACGAGGCCTAAGGTTGCTTAACTGCAGTAAAAATAAGGTCTTCTGCCCTGCTAAATGAAATTGTGCTGTAAGGCAGAGCTGTGTAAACGTTAGAACTGAATAGACAGTTGTGATCAAGTGCTGAACATGAGACATGTTGATAGGAGGAGAGAACAGAGTGAAAAAAGATGAACTCTTCAATTTGCCACTTCTCCATTCACTGTCCATTGAGACACAGAGAAGGGCAAATAGACAGATGGGTTGCATGACTACAGAGAGGAACAAACCAGAAAAGGGTTGAAATTGTAAGGGGTTGTAGGCCTTACCTAATTGGAGGTTCAAGGTCAGATGGGCAAGGTGGAGCCGCAATGGTTGAATGAGCGGAGGAGGTATTCAATCTGGAAAGAAAGTGTCCTCACCTACCTGCCCTAGACTTGCAGTTCGTTGAGGGTCAAGGGTTGTGGGAAGGTAATAAATAATAAAAAATAAATATATATATATATATATATATATATATATATATATATATACAGTACTTGAGTTCTTACAAAACTGGGGGGTCCACTGAGGGTATGGCATTCCCACTTGATTGTTTATGAGTGGTTCTCCCAGGAGATCAGTCCCATGGGGAAAATAGTAAATGTGCTAGTTTGTAACATCTTCAAGCCGGTTGGAGACCACCCAAAGACCCCTTCCTGGTTGCATTGTCAAAATAGTTTAGTGTTATGTTAATCTTATATTATTTATTTCAATTTGTAAATAAAATGGCAGCTGTGGCCATTTAGGCTCGGTTCACACACACAGCACTACTTCAGCGTGGCTTGCAAGTGACTTCTTTGATAGAAGTCAATACAAGCTGCTCTGAAGTCACCTCCAAGTAGTGCAGGAACCTTTTTCTAAGTGGGTGCGACTTGAGTCGCACCGATTAGAACAGTTCCATTGCACTGAATGGAGCATTACTTGTTAAGTGACTGTGTCGCCTGACAAGTTGCCCCAGTGTGAACCAAGCCTTAAACCCATGTCATGCAATCTATGGCACTGTTTTAAAGAGTTAGTAAAGGACAGAGGTTAGAAAAACCTTTAGTCGAGTCAAAGGCTGGGAGAGGGACGGGACCCTCCTAAGTGTTACTTAACCACATCAATACTGGGCACTTTCACCCCCTTCCTTCCCAAACCAATTTTCAGCTTTAAGCGCTCTCGCACTTTCAATGACAATTGCGCGGTCATGCAATGCTGTACCCAAATTAAATTTTTATCATTTTGTTCACACAAATAGAGCTTTCTTTTGGTGGTATTTATTCACGACTCCGTTTTTTTTTTTTTTTTTGTGATATAAGCGAAAAAAAGAGCGGAAACTTGGAAAAAAAAACCAATATTTTCTTCTTTCTATTTTAAAAGAAATCTAATAAAATCGAATTTTGTCATAAATTTAAGTCAAATTGTATTCTGCTACAAGTTTTTGGTAAAAAAATCCCGTTAAGTGTATAATAATTGGTTCGTGTGATCACGGACAGATGTACGCAAATGATCATGTATAGATGTGCGCAGGTGATCACGGACATATGTGTGCAGATAATCATTGGAAGAAAAATATTACAGTGCACACATGCAAAAAAACATTCACCTCCAGCAAGGCTAGTTTAAAAACACCTAAACATTCTCAAAAAGACATTTTCAAAAATATGGGGATTTGGTCACACCATATTGCTATATGGTGCTAAGCCCACTTACTGCGACAAAGTACCCCATGATTAGTGGGTCCTACACTATCCATAGATTTGTGAGATCCTGCTTCTCTGAACCATGAGAGCTACACTCTTCTAAATGGGAGAATTTAAAGGTCTCCACCTATGACACAAGTGGACACTAATGAGAGGTACTTAATGAGGGAATAGGGTGCTCCTATCCCAAAAGGATTTGGTCAGAATCCATACAATACACAAACAAGATATTTGGGGGGCACACCTTCACATTAAAGCTGGTGCAGCCATAAGACCATACAATAGAAGAAAAATATTACAGCGCACACATGCAAGAAAACATTCACCTCCAGCAAGGCTAGTTTAAAAACATCTAAACATTCTCAAAAAGACATTTTCAAAAATATGGGGATTTGGTCACACCATATGCCCCCCAAATATCTTATTTGTGTATTGTATGGATTCTGACCAAATCCTTTTGGGATAGGAGCACCCTATTCCCTCATTAAGTACCTCTCATTAGTGTCCACTTATGTCATAGGTGGATACCTTTAAATTCTCCCATTTAGAAGAGTGTAGCTCTCATGGTTCAGAGAAGCAGGATCTCACAAATCTATGGATAGTGTAGGACCCACTAATCATGGGGTACTTTGTCGCAGTAAGTGGGCTTAGCACCATATAGCAATATGGTGTGACCAAATCCCCATATTTTTGAAAATGTCTTTTTGAGAATGTTTAGGTGTTTTTAAACTAGCCTTGCTGGAGGTGAATGTTTTTTTGCATGTGTGCGCTGTAATATTTTTCTTCTATTGTATGGTCTTATGACTGCACCATCTTTAATGTGAAGGTGTGCCCCCCAAATATCTTGTTTCAGATAATCATTGGGACATGTGATTTTACTGTTACATATGTGGGGGGCAGGTGTTTTTACTATGTGGGGACATGTGTTTTAGGGACATGTGTGTTAACTTTGTGCGTTTACACTGTGGGGAGACTAGACTGGTGATCAGTGAGTAAAAAGCTGTAAAAAACAACTCATATTCACTGATCACCAGCCGGCTGCAGCGATCCGCTCTCCTCTCCTCACTGACAACTTCTGTGTGAGGAGAGGAGAGCCGATTGCCTAGCAACCGGCTCTGTATTTACATCACATGACGGCTGTTATTGGACACGGCCGTCATGTGATCAGGAGGGCCAGTCACAGAGCCCTCCTGCCGATCGGATATGTGCTGTGCCCGGGTGACACGAGCGCATCGGGGGAGCGCCCCGCTGCACGAGCACGCGCGTGCGCGATCCCCCTCCTTCTGAGGAACGTTCCTGAACATCCACTAAGAAGGAGAGAGTGCCCACCTGGCCGTTTATGTACAGTGGCTGGGTGGCATGTAGTTAACATCCGGTCTCAATCCCTGCCAGAGAGGGTTGTACTGTGTAAATCTTAAAGTTGGTAAAAAATACAAATCTGTTGGCATGTAAGCTTCCTTATATGTATTTGGTCTGAGTATTTAGCAGTCTGCCCTGAGCTCAGTGTTAACATGTTCAACTCCTTTCTCATTCCACCTTTGTGTTGGAATTGCTTTCAGATTATCCATTTTTTTTAATTTTCATGTAAGCAGTTCAGTGTTTTTTCATACCTTTTTATGTAAAAATGAATTTATTAAGAGCTAACGCCAGTCATTTAATATGCCTGCCGTGCTTTTCGTCCCTAGCCTGTCTCCTTCGCTTTTTTTTACCTTTTGTATTCATCTCTTATCTAAAAAAAAGACCACTACCCACACTTACTCATTAGAGGGAAATTTCCGAACAATGAACGTGCGGCTATGAATTATCATTTTAAGGCTCTAATCAATTCTTCCTGACATTGGACTTGTATTACAATGTATTTCAAAGACATCAGTCAACCGGACGCGTTGTCCCAGTGCGTAAAGAGCAACGTATGCAAAATATAATATGGTAATCATCGGTAAAGGCAAATTCGAATATTGTTTTAGGAATTATCTCCCACATTAAGAGCTGGTAGAGATAACTGTTCAAAAATAATTTCCTTTTTTTTCCCTCACTAGTAGTCAATAGTATAAATTTCCTTGGGGTGCTACAGTAATATGTCTGGCTGCGAAAAGAAAAAAAAATTCTCATTTTTAATACAGATCCCAATTTCAATTAATAAGGGCAGCACAATGAAGCTAATTTCCATCTTTTGTGCATTGTTTTAAATGACGGGCAGTGAGATGGAAGTGTTACATTGTAATTTTAAGATATGTGTATGGAGGCGGACAGCGATGGAGGTGCATCACTTTAATTAAGTGGAGGGTAGTCTTAAAGGAATCATTAATTTTCTGTTTTTGCTGAATTAATTGGACTGGAACGATTCACAGGGAAATAGCGTTCAGCAATGTCCAATAGCTGGAGACCAAATGGGTGATAGAAGATTGACAGCTGCAAGCATGGATGGTCACTTGGATGTGCTGAACACATAATGAAGTACTGGGCCAAACTGTACAAAACAATTCATTATGGACATAGGGCTGCAAGATCTGATTCTGTACACAACTTCTGTGCCACTAATGTGCTCCATGTGATCCACAAAAAAAAGTGTTAATAGGGTTAGAATCAACCCGCAAAGTGCACAATGGCAACAAGTGTGTGTTTTATGGGATGTGGCTGGATAACATACATTATTAGGATTTTTGGTTCTTTTTTTTTAGTTTTTTTTAATGCTTATTTCTTTTTGTATGGGACACTGAGGTTTATTTAGTATAATTGGAGAGTGCAAAATCTAGTGCAGCTGTGCGTGGTAGCCAATCAGCTTCTAACTTCAGCTTTGATGAACAAAAAACTGGAATCTGATTGGTTTCTATGCCGAAGTTACATTTCCCATGCAGGGCAAGTTGACTATCGGGTGGAATTCCTAAAGGCAATAGACTGCGCACTTTACAAGTGCAGTTGCACTAATTTTCCACAGAGCTTAGTGAATGTGGTAAAGCTCTGCTGATTTCCATCATCTAATCATGTGCAAGCAAAAATAAATGCTGTTTCTTTTATTTTCCTTGCACTGATTGGATATTCTTTACAAATTGAAGCTTCACCACATCAACTAAGCTCTGGGGAAAATGAGTGCAACTGCACCTACAAAATGCATAGTCTATTTGCCTTTAGTAAATCCACCCTATTGCGTCTGGGCATATCCAGACCTCTTTCTACTCACCTTACCTGCAACTCCTCACTGCTCCTCCACCTCCTCTGAGATTAGTTGTATTTCTTGACCTGAGGGAGCAGTGATGTATCTCTCCCATGTGACGTTGTCATATGACTCCCAGTTATGTGTTGGTGTAGTGATTACCTGCTAGGCATGGGCACCATTACAGGGTAGCAGATCACATGCTCCTCCATTACTGGAAGTGCTGGGTATTCTTTTTCAGCTGCAGAGAAGCTGCAAGTGAGTGTAGGTAAAGAAGGTATACGAGGGTTGAGGGAAAAGAGGGTCCAGAGAGCCAGAGACACTAATAGTGTCTCTTAAAATTAGAGACACTATAATTATATATCTAGACAAATGATAATGCATGATTGGTAAGCTATTGCAGACTCCTGTCTGACTGAAACTGTAGAATGAGTGACTACAATATGTCACTGTTCTAATAACACATAGAGTTGTGTTTGTGAATTTAAAGGGGTTGTAAAGGTAAAAGTTTTTTCACCTTAATGCATTCTATGCATTAAGGTGAAAAAACATCCGACAATACCGCCGCCCCCAGCCCCCCCATTTTACTTACCTGACCCCTCGAAAGTCCCGCGCTTGCTCCCGACATCCTCTTCGCTGCTCAGCCTGGCTGCTGATTGGTTACAGTGAATGGATTGAAAGCATTGCAGCCATTGGCTCTCGCTGCTGTCAATCACATCCAATGACGCGGTGCGCCAAGGCCGAGTGATACAGTGAGCTGCTATAGCCGCCGGCTGTATCACGGGGGCGCGCCCGCAAGCACTCCACACCATGCGAGGGAGCTCGCATTAAGGTGTTGAGTCCTTGCGGGGAGGAGCTGAAACAGCCGCCGAGGGACCCCAGAAGAGCAGGTTCGGGGCCACACTGTGCAAAACAAGCTGCACAGTGGAGGTAAGTATAACATGTTGGTTATTTAAAAAAAGAAAAAAAAATACCTTTACAACCCCTTTAGAAAAACAAGAGAAGGAAAGCGCCTCTGAGTGCAAGTATTTAATGAAAAATAATAAGCACGTATTCACACTTACAGTGTGAATAAATAGAGTACAGCTCCAGTGAAGAGATCATCCTAGGTCAATCCTGCCCTTGATAAAGGAGCGCGCATGCCCATTGTGAGCCTCGTGCATGCTCTGAAACGCGTCGTGTGTTCCCTTCCATCTCAGTCATCCTGGTGACGTCACACGCCCACAAGCGCCTTGCCGGAACACGGAAGCTTCCATCCAGCTTAGCAGCTCAGCAGCGTGTTACTACGTGCGGAGGTCCGCGGCTATCCCCTCGGAGCCACATCGCAGCTTTCTGCAAATGGACGCAGGACTGACCTAGGATGATCTCTTCACTGGAGCTGTACTCTATTTACTCTACTGTAAGTGTGAATACGTGCTTATTATTTTTCATTAAATACTTGCACTCAGAGGCGCTTTCCTTCTCTTGTTTTTCTATGGTTGTTTAGAGAGCTGACTTCGCTCATCATGAAAGCTACCCTTAGCGCTGGTGTCTACTAAAGACTTTATTTGTCACCACATCCATCAATTACCACAGACTTTTTATAGACTTTCTGATACTGCTCTCAGCAACCATCATTGGACAGTATGTAATTTACAGATATATTTAATATGATTCATGCCATTGGTCCTGAGCGCTGATACATATATATGTGTTTACAACCCCTTTAGGTTTGACTTACTGAGAGCATTAAATAGCAGATGTTTTTTTACGCGTGGTAAAGACCTAGAAAAAAACATGTATGAAAGGTCCTGGAACTCCAAATACTGGCTAAGAAAAATAACAGAACATTGATATATAGGTGCATTTCAAAAAATTTGAATATCATTAAAAAGATCATTTATTTCAGTAATCTGAAGTAAACACACAAATCCCAGTTCTGTCAGGTGAGAGAAGACATATCGTTTGTTCCTACTAAGTAGGAACAACAATACGTCTCCTACCCCAGTTAGTTCTATCCCCATACAGTTAGAACACATCTAGGGAACACATATTTAACCCCTTGATCGCCCCCTAGTGTCAACCCCTTCTACTAGTAAAAAAAAATTAATAATAATAAATGTGAGATGAGCTGTCAGGTCCCACACAGCAGAAGTACAAAAGGAGCAGGCAAAAGCGGGGTCAAACAAGCCGGGGTCGGGTTCAGGCAGCAGTCAGGGAGATCCAAGAGGCAAGCGGGGTCGTACCAGGTCAGAACTTCAGAGATACGGAACACAGAGAGGATCACGGAACTTTGGCAAAGAGCTGTTGATCAGGCAGCACCGATCAGGGATAGAGGCAGACCTAAATAGGCAGATTGGCGCCAAACGCCACGCTCGTACGCGCGCCGAGGCGCCCACGCACCCGCACGTGCCCGAGCGCGCGCCTGAACACCGGGGTGCACGCCAGCACCACCAGGTGCGCCTGCAGTAACGCCCATAGGCGGACGCGCGCTAGCCCAGACGCCACCCCGCACACCATAGCCGGCCGGACTAGACATGCCAGCGCCCCCAGGAACACGCGCCCCAGCACGCACAGGAACACGCGCACCAACGTGCTCCGGCGCACCCCAGCGTGCACCGGCGCCCAACCAGGTAACCTCTCTGACAGTGCCCCCTCCTCAAGGACAGACTCCGGATGCCCAGCTGGGCCATCTTCGAGGCATGAGAAGCTTTAAATGACTGTAGTAGCTCCCTGGTGTGCAAGTTGCTTTCTGGTTCCCAAGAGTTGTCTTCGGGCCCATAGCCCTTCCACTTTACGAGGTATTGGACTTGGTTGCGTCTTCTTCTGCAATCTAAAATTGCCTCCACCTCAAACTCCTCTTTGCTGTTAACTAGGATAGGCTTGGGTGGACCGATACTGCGGCCAACAAAGGAATTGGGAGTGACCGGCTTCAAAAGGGACACATGGAAGACTGGATGTACCTTCAGGGCGTTAAGTAGGTCAAGTTCATAGACCACGTTGTTAATTTTCCTTTTAACCAAGAAAGGACCCAAGTATTTAGGGCCTAGTTTTCTGGACGGACAGGCCAACTTTAGGTTAGTGGTGGAAACATAAAAACAGCGGGTTCCCCTGTATGGACTTTCCCGGCACTTGCATAGAAGTAAAGAATATGAGAGTATAGACTAGTGTGAAATATATAAAAAATAGTAATTTTTATTTACTGAAAAAATACATTTTAAAAACACTAAGGATATCCTAGATAGCATAGCAATAATACATGATAAACATAGTAGACATCATACAGTAAGCAATGATGAAATGTACAGAGAGACTCTTTTCAAGCCCGACGCGTTTCGGGGTACTTAATGTTTGTACAGTCCTTCTTCAGGGGCATATTTGAAAAGAGGAATTCATCTGAGAGGGTATCATTGGTTACTTCTGGAAAGGAGACTTATTAAGAGGCCACATGAAAAGGCAGGGTGGGATGGTGGACAGTGGTGGTGTAGAGGATATAGGTGCTGTTCTTAGGCAGTGAGAACTAGTTGTTAATAAACAATAATTTCCACAGGGGAGTATGTGTAACTGGTCACCTGTCCCGCCCAGCCCGGGCTCGCATGCACCAGAGCGATATGCTGGGGTCGAGAGAAGCACCCCTGGAGTAGATTTGTTTTTAGGTTAGGGCCAACCACGCATCCCAGCATCCGGCGTGCAGAGCTCTGTACATTTCATCATTGCTTACTGTATGATGTCTACTATGTTTATCATGTATTATTGCTATGCTATCTAGGATATCCTTAGTGTTTTTAAAATGTATTTTTTCAGTAAATAAAAATTACTATTTTTTATATATTTCACACTAGTCTATACTCTCATATTCTTTACTTCTATGCAAGTGCCGGGAAAGTCCATACAGGGGAACCCGCTGTTTTTATGTTTCTGATTATTGGATGTGGCACGGCCCTTTTTTTTCCCTATTCCTAGGCGAGTTGGTCGCTCTTTCTGTCATAGGTTAGTGGTGGATAACCAGATTGGGTTGCCAGGTTCCAGGACGAGCTCTCCACGTCTCTTCCTGTCAAACATCCTCTTGTAATCTTCCTGAGCTTTGGCCATGGTATTCTGCAGTAATTTGTTGTTTGTTGAAAAAAAGTCCAAGGTTTCGGATACTGCAGGGACGGAGCACTCGGGTATTGACCCAGGCAAGAAGAATGGATGGAAGCCGTAATTAGCATAGAATGGTGATTGGTTGGTAGCTGAGTGCAGTGAGTTATTGTAGGAGAACTCTGCGATGGGAAGCAGAGAAGCCCAGTCGTCCTGGGAAAATGCAGAGAAACAGCTGAGGTATTGCTCCAAGGTCTGATTCGTCCTTTCAGTTTGTCCATTTGACTGGGGATGATAGGCCGAAGAGAATGCCAATTCAATCTCCAAGGAGCTGCAGAGGGCTTTCCAGCCTGTCTACCACAACGAAGATAGAAGAGAAACCTTCTGATGGGGGGAGTTCAACGATGAAGTTCATTGAAATCATGGTCCACGGCCTCTCTGGGACCGGTAAAGGTTTTAACAGACCCCATGCCCTTGCCCTGCTATTCTTGCTTCTGGCACAGGTATTACAAGACTCAACATATTCCTTGCAGTCCTTAACAAGGTGAGGCCACCAGAAGGTACGTTGTACCAGATCGATTGTCTTTCGTGCGCCAAAGTGACCGGCCAATTTGTGGTCATGGCACAAGTTTAACACCCGTACTTTTAGCTCCTCAGGGACCACAATTTTGTTTTCGTACCAGAACAGCCCGTCTTTGGTACAAGCTTCAGCAGGTGGAGCCATTCCCATAGAGGCCCGTCTAATCTGAGAGACCAGATCTTCTTGCAACAGCAGGAAATTCCCAGAAGGGAGGATGGTGTCTGGAGGTAGGGTTTTTTCTGAATCAAGGAACATGCGGGAGAGGGCGTCAGATTTGACATTCTTGGATCCGGGTCTGTAGGTGATGTGGAATAGGAATCTGGAATAAATAAGTGCCCATCTGGCTTGCCGGGGTTTTAGTCTCTTAGCCGTTCTCAGATACTCTAAATTTTTATGGTCTGTGTAGACCAAAATGGGGTGAGCAGCACCCTCCAAAAGATAATGCCATTCTTCCAAAGCCGCCTTAATGGCTAGAAGTTCCCAATCTCCCACGTCGTAGTTTCTTTCAGAAGATAAAAGTTTACGTGAAAAAAACCCCACAGGGTACAGGAGCGCTTTGGCGCCTTGTCTTTGTGAGAGCACGGCTCCTATGGCAACTTCGGAGGCATCAACTTCTAATATGAAGGGTAAGGCTGGATTGGGATGTTTAAGAATGGTGGCTGAAGTAAACAAAGCCTTGAGTTTTTCAAAGGCCAATTGTGCCTTAGGGGTCCAGCAAAACCGGGTTCCTTGTTTGATGAGTTCAGTAATGGGAGTTATTATAGAAGAAAATCCTTTAATGAACTTCCTATAAAAATTGGCGAAGCCAATAAAGCGCTGTACTCCTTTTTTGTCTACAGGTGCAGGCCAATCCAAGATAGCGGATACTTTTTGCGGGTCCATCTTGATACCCTCAGGAGAGATGACCAGGCCTAGGAACTGAATAGATTGGAGCTCAAACTCACATTTTTCGAGTTTGGCATAAAGCCCATATTGTTTGAGTCGGGTAAGTACGTTTCGTATGTGTCTGCGGTGGTCAATCAGGGAAGCAGAGAAAACCAGGATATCGTCCAGATAGACGATGACGTACAGGTCCAGGAAGTTACGGAAGACATCGTTGACGAAGTACTGGAAAGTGGCTGGCGCGTTACACAGGCCAAAGGGCATGACGAGGTACTCGTAGTGCCCAAATCGAGTACGAAAGGCCGTCTTCCACTCGTCCCCCTCTCTTATGCGGATCAAATTGTAGGCTCCGCGGAGATCCAGCCTGGTGAAGACGGTAGCGGATCCTACCCTTTGAAATAGTTCAGGTACTAGAGGTAACGGATACCTGTTTTTTATAGTAATCTTATTTAATTCCTTGTAATCGATGCAAGGACGTAAAGAGTGATCCTTCTTTTCAACTAAGAAAATGCCCGAACCTGCTGGAGATATGAAGCGACGAATGAATCCTTTCTTAAGGTTTTTGTCGATGTAGGTTTTCAAGGTGTCCAGCTCCTGCTCAGTTAGGGGAAAAATCCTCCTGAAGGGAACTTCAGTTCCGGCTAAAAGCTCTATTGGGCAGTCGTAGGGTCTGTGTACCGGGAGAGTCTCTGCCCCTTCTTGCTGAACACATCCAGGAAATCCCGGTAGGGTTCGGGAAGAGTTTGGTAAGACTTGGCATCCGAGTCTAAGCAAAGGCACTGAGAAGGTGTCGCGGGTGTTACCAACAAGCGGGTGTTACCAATAATTGGACAGAAACTGGATCTTGCCTGTGGACCAGTCGATACTGGGATTGTGAGCTTGTAGCCAAGGCATTCCCAAGATGATTGGAAAGAGAGGAGAGGAGATGACATCCAGGCGTAAGAGTTCCTGATGTTCCTGGCCAATAGTGGCCAGTAAAGGAACGGTCTCCTGGGTAACTGGTCCGGAGCTGAGGGTGGAGCCGTCTGCTAAGAATACTGTCAATCCCTGGGCCTTGGGTTGGATAGGAATATTATGGTTTTCAACGAAGGTTCGGTCAATGAAACTGCTGCATGCTCCAGAATCAATAATGACCGGTACTGGGATGTTCCTTCCAGGTAGCTGTAACATAACAGAAAGTGTTAAATGGTTACCGGATCTGGGTGAGACAGGTGCACACAAAGAAGAGGACAGCAGGCACTTACGTCTCTTGTTGGGACAGGCCCTTACAAAATGTCCTAGTTCTCCTCAATACAGGCACAGATTGAGCGTGCGTCTGCGCGTCTTCTCTTCTGGGGTCAGAGAGGGACGGAGCAGCCCTAGCTGCATGGGTTCTAGAGCTTCCTGGGCCGGAACAGATGAGACGGGAGAAGCTTGATTCGGGGCACTAGGAACCCTGGGCAACATCCAAGTGGGACGTGGGTGGCCAACGGACCTTTCAGAACGTCTCTCTCTAAGATGGCGGTCAATCTGGATTGACAGGTTTATGAGCTCATCCAGCGTCTGAGGTATCCTCACACGTGCCAATTCATCTTTAAGGGGGTTGGATAACCCCAACCGATATTGGTGAAGCAAGGCAGCGTCATTCCACTCCGTATCAGGGCTACAGCGTCTGAACTCTACAGCGTAGTCCTCGGCCGCTCTGCGACCTTGCTGCAGAGAGTGCAAGGCGGCTTCTGCAGTAGCCGTTAGTTGGGGGTCCTCGTATAGCTGAGACATCGCTAAGAAGAGGTCATCCAAGGAATCCAGAGATCTGGATTTTTGCTCCAGTAGACGGTGGGCCCAGGTCTGAGGCTCGCCGGTCAGGAGTGATATAACGAACCCCACCTTAGTGGCTTCCAGAGAAAACGTACGGGGTTGTAAGGCAAAATAAAGCTCACATGCGTTGAGGAATGGCCGGAACTTGCAATGTTCTCCAGAGAATTTTTCGGGTGTAGGCACCCTGGGCTCCGGGGGGAGCATTACTACAGAGGGTGCTGTGGCAGGGCCGGCAGGTGCTGCTCCTTGAGGAGACGCTGAGAGGGCTTGGACCTGTCCTTCCAGTCTTGTATAGCCTTCTTGTAGGCTTTTAACCGCCTGGGTGAGGCCCGCTAGGTGCCTGCAAAGTTCATCCATGGGGGAGGCCCCCTTCCCGGAATCAGTCATGGCTGCCTGATACTGTCAGGTCCCACACTTACCAGACAGGTGAGTCCGCTTGGGCAGAGGGTAGGCTCCCTTACGTATCCGACTCGGGGCCCCTGATAGAGCAGACAGGAAGCCCGCGAGTACGGAGTGGTATGAGGGCCTGGAATATGTATCCTGGAGAGAGGTGGTCTTTCAAGCAGCAGGTAGAACTCAGGAACACTGGAACTGATGCTGAGCAGGAGCTTACTAGGCTGGTCACACACAAGCAAAGGTCGGCAATGGGCTGGCAGCAGAAGTACAAAAGGAGCAGGCAAAAGCGGGGTCAGGTTCAGGCAGCAGTCAGGGAGATCCAAAAGGCAAGCCGGGTCGTAACAGGTCAGAACTTCAGAGATACGGAACACAGAGAGGATCACAGAACTTTGGCACAGAGCTGTTGATCAGGCAGTACCGATCAGGGATAGAGGCAGACCTAATTAGGCAGATTGGCGCCAAACGCCACGCTTGTGCGCGCGCCGATATGCCCAGACGCCTGAGCGCGCCCCCAAACACCGGCGTGCATGCCAGCACCACCAGGCGCGCCTGCAGTAACGCCCATAGGCGGACACGCGCTAGCGCGAACGCGTGCGCGCCCGGACACCACCCCGCACACCATGGCCGGCCGGACTAGACACGCCAGCGCCCCCACGAACACGCGCCCCAGCACGCACAGGAACACGCGCACCAACACACCCCGGCGCGCACCGGCGCCCAACCAGGTAACCTCTCTGACATGAGCCTTTGTGTTCTTTTTGGTCGGCAGTGGCTTTGGCCTTGAAACTCTCCCACGGATGCCATTTTGCCCAGTATCTTTCTTATTGTTAAATCATGAACACTGATCTTACCTGAGGCAAGTGAGGCCTGCAGTTCTTTAGATGTTGTTCTGGGTTCTTTTATGACTTCCTGGATGAGTCGTCGTCATGCTCTTGGAGTAATTTTTGTAGGGCGGCCACTCCTGGGAAGGTTCACCACTGTTCCACATTATTTTCATTTGTGGACACTGGCTCTCCTCGTGGTTCCCTGGAGTTCCAAAGCCTTAGAAATGGCTTTGAAACCCATCCTAGACCGATACATGTTTGTTTCTAATCTGTTCTTAAATGTTTTTAGATTGTGGCATGATGTGTGTCTTTTTGTGATCTGTTAGCCTGCTGCACTTTGTCAGACAGTTCTATTCATGGGATTTCTTGATTGAATGGGTCTGGCAGGATCAGGCCTGGGCGTGGCAAGTGAAATTTAACTCAGCTTTCCAAAAAATTGTGGTTAATCACAGTTCATTAGTGATTTAGCATGGGAGGGGGCAATTACTTTTTCACATAGGGCCAGGCAGGTTTGAACAGCTTTTTTCCCCTTAATAAATGAAATAATCATTTAAAAATGTTTTACAGCTAGTGAAAACCCAAAATCCAGTATCTCAGAAAATTAGAATATTACATAAGACTAGGGATGAGCCGAACACCCCCCGGTTCGGTTCGCACCAGAACCTGCGAACGGACCGAAAGTTCGCACGAACGTTAGAACCCCATTGACGTCTATGGGACTCGAACGTTCGAAATCAAAAGTGCTCATTTTAAAGGCTAATTTGCATGGTATTGTCCTAAAAAGGTTTTGGGGACCCGGGTCCTACCCCAGGGGACATGTATCAATGCAAAAAAAACTTTTAAAAACGGCCGTTTTTTCGGGAGCAGTGATTTTAATGATGCTTAAAGTAAAAAAAAAAAAGTGAAATATTCCTTTAAATATCGTACCTGGGGTGTGTCTATAGTAGGCCTGTAAAGTGGCTCGTGTTTCCCGTGTTTAGAACAGTCCCTGCACCAAATGTCATTTTTAAAGGAAAAAATCTCATTTAAAACTGCTTGCGGGTTTAATGTCATGTCGGGTCATGGCAATATGGATGAAAATCAGTGAGACAAACGGCATGGGTACCCCCCAGTCCATTACCAGGCCCTTTGGGTCTTGTATGGATATTAAGGGGAACCCCGCACCCAAATTAAAATAAGGAAAGGCCCTATATACTCTGAACAGCAGTATACAGGCGGTGCAAACAAGACAGGGACTGTAGGTTTGTTGTTAAGTAGAATCTCTTTGTAATTTTGAACGGGTAAATTTTTAAAGCGTTTAGCTCCAGCCAAAAAATCTTTTTTAAGCTTTTTGGAAAACATAGGGAAGGGTTATCACCCCTGTGACATTTGTTTTGCTGTCTTTCCTCCTCTTCAGAAGATTTCACCTCACTTTTTGTCCCAATGAAAAATGTTTTTTGAAAATTTGGGTTTTTTGTGGAACAAGGATTGGAAAGCATCAGTGGAAAGGAGAAATTGTTTTCCCATATTAACTCTTACAGGAGAGAATTTCCCTTCCTAGGGGTAGATTTCATCTCACTTCCTGTTGTCTCCTTCCGTTTGCAAGTAGGAGTCGTTTGTAAGTTAGATGTTTGAAAGTAGGGTCCTGCCCTATATACTCAGCAGAAATTTGGGCCTTAGGTGTTGCTGTGGCCACAACACTGTAAGCCCTCACAGGGCCCTGCTGTGAAATATTAGATCAAGAATTGTAATTACATGCCCCTGTTGAACAGGAGCTGAAAAATTAGGCCTTAGGCACTGGTGCTGGTGCCACAACACTGCAACCCCTTACAGACACTCTAGTTGGAACGCAGGAACGAGCCCTGCTGCAAAGTATTGCATCAAAAATTGTAATTACACGCCCCTGTTAGACAGGGGCAGAAAAATTGGGCCTTAGGCACTGGTGCTGGTGCCACAACACTGCAACCCCTCACAGACACTCTAGTTGGAACGCAGGAACGAGTCCTGCTGCAAAGTATTGCATCAAAAATTGTAATTACACGCCCCTGTTAGACAGGGGCAGAAAAATTGGGCCTTAGGCACTGGTGCTGGTGCCACAACACTGCAACCCCTCACAGACACTCTAGTTGAAACGCAGGAACGAGCCCTGCTGCAAAGTATTGCATCAAAAATTGTAATTACACGCCCCTGTTAGACAGGGGCAGAAAAATTGGGCCTTAGGCACTGGTGCTGGTGCCACAACACTGCAACCCCTCACAGACACTCTAGTTGGAATGCAGGAACGAGCCCTGCTGCAAAGTATTACATCAAAAATTGTAATTAACACGCCCCTGTTAAACAGGGGCTGAAAAATTGTGCCTTAGGCACTGGTGGTGGCGCCCAGAACCAAAAATGTTCTTACAAGCTATCAGCGTGATGATTGAGGAGGAAGAGGATAATTACTCAGGGATAGTCACTCAGCATCAGCATAGGCAGTCTTTGAAGGGATCTGAGATTTAAAAAAAAATTATTCGGTTACATCAGCATCAGGTGCTTGGTAGCTGGTGGTGATCCAAGACTCATTCATTTTTATGAAGGTCAGCCGATCGACCGAGTCGGTGGACAGACGCACCCTGTGATCGGTTACCACGCCTCCAGCAGCACTGAATGTGCGTTCCGAAAGAACGCTGGATGCAGGACAGGCCAGTAGCTCAATTGCATACTGTGCAAGCTCTGGCCAGTGATCCATCCTCAAGACCCAGTAACCCAGAGGATTTTCGGTGGGAAAGGTGTCCAAGTCTGATCTTGCCCCTAGGTATTCCTGCACCATGTAAAACAGACGCTGGCAATGGTTGCTGGAACCGATCATACCTTGGGGCTGCGGACCAAAAAATTGTCTGAACGCATCGGTCAGACGGCCACCTTCTCCACCGCTCCTTCTTTGACTGACCGAAGCCTCAGCAACACGTTGTCCAGAAACAGGAGTTTGTAACCTCCCAGTCTCTGGGAACGCATTGCACAGACCTTTCTGCAAGGCCTCCCGAAGATGTTTCATCCTCTGCTCCCTCTGCGATGGCAAGATAAGGTCCGCAACCTTACCCTTGTAACGTGGATCAAGGAGGGTTGCCAGCCAGTATTGGTCCTTCTCCTTGATACCACGAATACGAGGATCCTTACGCAGGCTTTGCAGGATCAGGGAGGCCATGCAGCGTAGGTTTGCTGAGGCATTCGGTCCGGAGTCCTCTGGGTCACTAAGGACGACAACGTCCGCAGCCACCTCCTCCCAGCCACGTACAAGTCCATGTGTTTCTTGGGACTGATCCCTTAAAGACTGCTGCTGATGCTGAGTGCCAGGCTCCACCTCCATACTGACACAATCTTCCTCCTCCTCCTCCTCCTCCTCGTCCTCTTCCTGTGTGATCGGCGGGCACGCAGGAACACTGTCTGGATAAAGGGGGCCTTGAGAGCTAAGGAAGTCCTCCTCTTCCTGCCTCTGTTCTGCCTCAAGTGCCCTGTCCATTATTCCACGCAGCGTGTGCTCCAACAGGTGGACAAGGGGGACAGTGTCACTGATGCATGCACTGTCACTGCTCACCATCCTCGTGGCCTCCTCGAATGGTGACAGGACAGTGCATGCATCCCTGATCATGGCCCACTGGCGTGGGGAAAAAAAACCAAGCTCCCCTGACCCTGTCCTGGTGCCATAGTCGCACAGGTACTCATTGATGGCCCTCTGCTGCGTGTGCAGCCGCTGCAGCATGGCCAACGTTGAGTTCCACCTGGTGGGCATGTCACAGATTAGGCGGTTCTTGGGCAGGTTAAACTCCTTTTGGAGGTCCGTCAGCCGAGCACTGGCATTATATGACCGGCGGAAATGCACACAGACTTTCCTGGCCTGCCTCAGGACATCCTGTAAGCCCGGGTACCTGCCCAAGAACCGCTGCACCACCAAGTTAAGGACGTGAGCCAAACAGGGCACATGGGTCATTTGTCCCTGTCGGAGGGCAGAGAGGAGGTTGGTGCCATTGTCGCAAACCACCATTCCTGCCTTAAGTTGGCGTGGCGTCAACCACCTCTGAACCTGCCCCTGCAGAGCTGACAGAACCTCTGCCCCAGTGTGGCTCCTGTCCCCCAAGCACACCAGCTCAAGCACCGCATGGCATCTTTTGGCCTGCGTACTTGCGTAGCCCCTTGAACGACTACGGAGCACCGCTGGTTCCGAGGAAGAGGCCATGGAGGAAGAAGAAAAGGAGGGGGTGGAGGAGAGAGGTGTGTCACAATCAGCATTTTGGAGGCGTGGTGGCGGAACAACCTCCAACACTACTGCACCTTGTCCTGCATCCTTCCCAGCTGCCAGCAGAGTCACCCAATGTGCCGTGAAACTTAGGTAACGTCCCTGTCCATGCCTGCTGGACCATGAGTCAGCGGTAATATGCACCTTACCGCTGACCGCCCTGTCCAGCGAGGCATGGACATTGCCTTCCACATGCTGGTAGAGAGCCGGAATCGCCTTCCGTGAGAAAAAGTGGCGTTTGGGTACCTGCCACTGAGGAACCGCACATTCCACAAACTCACGGAAGGGGGCAGAGTCTACCAACTGAAAAGGCAGCAGTTGAAGTGCTAGCAATTTTGCCAAGCTAGCATTCAACCGCTGGGCATGTGGATGGCTGGGAGCAAACTTCTTTCGGCGGTGCAGCAGCTGGGGCAGGGAAATTTGCCTGGCGTCGGTGTACCAAAAGCAGATTGCCCACAAGTACTTGGCTGTGACACACCTAATTCTACACCTTCATTCCTCTCACTGCAGGTCTCAGAGAGGACTGGAGGTCTAGTGGGGTTGGAAATCTCAGCTGATGAGGAGCAAGGAGAGATCCTCTTTGTTCTTTGGTGTGGGTCTTTTAGATACGCTTGCCAACGAACTGCATGGCAGGTCAACATATGTCTGGTCAAGCATGTGGTACCCAAGCGGGAGATGTTTTGGCCACGTGAGATACGCTTGAGACATATGTTGCAAATAGCAGCGGTGCGATCTGATGCACTCGTCTCAAAAAAGGCCCACACCAAAGAACTTTTTGAATAACGCGCAGAGACTGCAGCGCCCTGCACATGTGGAGCTTTGGGGTGTGATGCAGTCAATGTGCTGCCCTTAGGCTGGCCCCTGGAGGGCATCCTGCCTCGTTGGTGATGTGCCGCCTCCTCCTCCTCCTCCTCTCTCCTATCAGGCACCCACGTTGAGTCAGTGACCTCATCATCCCCTCCCTCCTCATCACTGGAGCAAACCTGGCAGTATGCTGCAGCAGGGGGAGCATGACTGCCAGATTGCTGTCCTTCTTGGGCACCCCCTCTGTCCGTGCTCATGTTACTGCCTTCATCGAGCTCAGTATCATCATCAGAGCCTTCCAAACGCTGGGCATCCTCCTGGAGCATGTACCCAACACTGTGGTCAAACAGTTCGAGGGAATCCTCATGAGGACATGGTGGAGCTAGGGAAGGAGTCACTGATGACATTGAGCTGAGGGAAGAGGCCGCTGCTTTGCCAGACAAAGCACCCTGGGCATGGGTGAGAGAGGATGAGGAGGATGAGGACGGCTTGGTCATCCACTCGACCAAGTCTTCCGCATGTTGCGGCTCAACACGGCCAGCTGCCGAAAAAAAGGCCCAGCGTGTCCCATGGCCACGTGCTGATGAGGATGCACCGTCTCCACGACCAGCACTAGACACAGAGCCTGCTTGCCCTCTCTTATTGGCTTGTGACTGTCTGCCTCTCCTTCTTGGCCTTCCAGACATACTAATGGCCTGTAGCTGCACTAAGCTGGGATAGAACACCAGTAATTTTCTTCAGGTAGCTTTATATACTGTAACCAGACAAGCCTGCCTGTCAGTAGGAAGATAACAGGAACGGATCTAGCTGAACACTGTGAGCAGGACGCACTGTACTAAATGTAAATAGTCTAGCTGCCTGACCGTGGTACTAATAGGATCAAATAGAACACCAGTAATTTTCTTCAGGTAGCTTTATATACTGTAACCAGACAAGCCTGCCTGTCAGTAGGAAGATAACAGGAATGGATCTAGCTGAACACTGTGAGCAGGACGCACTGTACTAAATGTAAATAGTCTAGCTGCCTGACCGTGGTACTAATAGGATCAAATAGAACACCAGTAATTTTCTTCAGGTAGCTTTATATACTGTAACCAGACAAGCCTGCCTGTCAGTAGGAAGATAACAGGAACGGATCTAGCTGAACACTGTGAGCAGGACGCACTGTACTAAATGTAAATAGTCTAGCTGCCTGACTGTGGTACTAATAGGATCAAATAGAACACCAGTAATTTTCTTCAGGTAGCTTTATATACTGTAACCAGACAAGCCTGCCTGTCAGTAGGAAGATAACAGGAACGGATCTAGCTGAACACTGTGAGCAGGACGCACTGTACTAAATGTAAATAGTCTAGCTGCCTGACCGTGGTACTAATAGGATCAAATAGAACACCAGTAATTTTCTTCAGGTAGCTTTATATACTGTAACCAGACAAGCCTGCCTGTCAGTAGGAAGATAACAGGAACGGATCTAGCTGAACACTGTGAGCAGGACGCACTGTACTAAATGTAAATAGTCTAGCTGCCTGACCGTGGTACTAATAGGATCAAATAGAACACCAGTAATTTTCTTCAGGTAGCTTTATATACTGTAACCAGACAAGCCTGCCTGTCAGTAGGAAGATAACAGGAATGGATCTAGCTGAACACTGTGAGCAGGACGCACTGTACTAAATGTAAATAGTCTAGCTGCCTGACCGTGGTACTAATAGGATCAAATAGAACACCAGTAATTTTCTTCAGGTAGCTTTATATACTGTAACCAGACAAGCCTGCCTGTCAGTAGGAAGATAACAGGAACGGATCTAGCTGAACACTGTGAGCAGGACGCACTGTACTAAATGTAAATAGTCTAGCTGCCTGACCGTGGTACTAATAGGATCAAATAGAACACCAGTAATTTTCTTCAGGTAGCTTTATATACTGTAACCAGACAAGCCTGCCTGTCAGTAGGAAGATAACAGGAACGGATCTAGCTGAACACTGTGAGCAGGACGCACTGTACTAAATGTAAATAGTCTAGCTGCCTGACCGTGGTACTAATAGGATCAAATAGAACACCAGTAATTTTCTTCAGGTAGCTTTATATACTGTAACCAGACAAGCCTGCCTGTCAGTAGGAAGATAACAGGAACGGATCTAGCTGAACACTGTGAGCAGGACGCACTGTACTAAATGTAAATAGTCTAGCTGCCTGACCGTGGTACTAATAGGATCAAATAGAACACCAGTAATTTTCTTCAGGTAGCTTTATATACTGTAACCAGACAAGCCTGCCTGTCAGTAGGAAGATAACAGGAACGGATCTAGCTGAACACTGTGAGCAGGACGCACTGCACTAAATGTAAATAGTCTAGAAGATAACAGGAACGGATCTAGCTGAACACTGTGAGCAGGACGCACTGCACTAAATGTAAATAGTCTAGAAGATAACAGGAACGGATCTAGCTAAACTGAATACAGTGTATATATATATATATGCAACACCTGGGATGTATATATATACACAATACACTGTAAGTGCAGCTAACTGACTGACTGTTCTGCCTAATCTATCTAACTCAAATCAAATGACACTGTCTGTCTCTCTCTCTCTCTCAATGAACGCCGGAACACACACTACACAGGGCCGCCGTGCAGGCGGCCTTATATAGTGTGGGGTGTGTACTAAATCCCCTGAGCCATAATTGGCCAAAGCCTCCTTGGCTTTGGCCAATTATGGCTCTCTGTTCAGGCGGCGCTGTGATTGGCCAAGCATGCGGGTCATAGTGCATGCTTGGCCAATCATCAGCAAGCAATGCACTGCCATGTCGCAGTGAATTATGGGCCGTGACGCGCCACACGAATTTGGCGCGAACGGCCCATATCGTTCGCAATTCGGCGAACGGGCGAACAGCCGATGTTCGAGTCGAACATGGGTTCGACTCGAACACGAAGCTCATCCCTACATAAGACCAATATAAAAAAAAAGGTTTTAAAAACAGAAATGTTGGCTTACTGAAAAGTATGTCCATGTAGAGTATAGTATGTACTCAATTTTTGGTTGGGGCTCGTTTTGCATGAATTACTTGCAGCCTTCAGCACATATGCATTGTTGGGTCTGGTGTCTCATCTTCCTCTTGACAATACCACACAGTAATTCTCTATGGGGTTTAGGTCAGGCAAGTTTGCTGGCCAATCAAGCACAGTGATACCAAGCTCATTAAACCAGGTATTGGTACTTTTGGCAGTGTGGGCCGGTGCCAAGTCCTGCTGGAAAATGAAATCAGCATCTCCATAAAGCTGGTCAGCAGAGGGGAAGCATGAAGTGCTCTAGAATTTCCTGGTAGAGGGCTGGGCTGACTTTGGACTTGATAAAACACAATGGACCAACACCAGTAGATGACATGGCTCTTCAAATCATCACTGACTGTGGAAAATGTTGCATTTCCTTTGCAAATCAAGGTCCCAGAGTCTGGAGGAAGAGTGGAGAGCAGGGTGGATATAAATCAATGATATTTAAAAAATAAATATAAAAAAAATCTGATTTATTTTAATTAAATCGGATTTTTTTGTTTTAAATCAAATTTATTTTAATAAAATGCTTTTGGAGTAAAACATCTATCTAAAGATAGTTTTCTATTTAAGATACATTGATAATTTCGTTTATTCAGCATTAAATGGAGCTATGTAGCATGAGGCTGTATATTCTGCAATATTTACATTTTTGGTAAACTCATTCAATGAATGCAAGCTGAGATAACATGCACTGCATTGATGCATTCGCACAATTTCACAGTAACCATGAGCTAAAACAAAGTTCAGGAATATTTCTTTATCCCATTGTTTTGCAAATCTATGTACACTACAAACTGTATGATTGAATCGTTCTGATATCTCTGTTTTACTAACCTGACAGCTTATTATTATAAATAGGAAACCTTCATTTTGTTTGCAAATATTAAAGATTCTAACTACCAGCAAGAATAAGTCCATTCATTTAAAGAGCAACTGTCATTTCAGATCCATCATGGCAGCGCCTGTTAGTGGGCATCCACTCGCCTGCTGCCGCCACGTCCCTCACCTTGTTGTGTCACTGCCGCATCACCAGCCATCCCAGTAAAGTGAAGGGGAGTGAATGGGACTGTCGGTGAGTCAACAGCGGGTCAGAGGAGGATCTGCTGTGGGATAGAGATGACAGTTGCTCTTTAAAAATTATGATTTAAATCGACTTGATTTAAATCAAATCCCTGGTGGAGAGGCACAGAATCCAAGTTGCTTTAAGTCCAGTGTGGTTTCCACAGTCAGTGGAATCAGTGACACCAGATCCAACAATGCCGATAAGCTGAAAACCACTATCAAAGCAACCTGGGCTTCCATAACACCTCAGCAGTGCCACAGGCTGATCACCTCCATGCCACGCCGCATTGATGCAGTCATTCATGCAAAAGGAGCCCCGACCAAGTATTGAGTGCATCCTATATTGTACATGGACATACTTTTCAGTAAGCCAACATTTCAGTGTTAAAAATCCTTTTTTGTATTGGTCTTATGTAATATTATAATTTTCTGAGATACTGAGTTTTGGGCTTTCACTAGCTGTAAGCCATAATCATCAAAATTAAAAGAAAGAAATGTTTAAAATATATCACTATATATATATATATATTAAAAAATTTGTGTTTCACTTTTTGAATTGAATTACTGAAAAAAAAATTTTTTTGATGATATTCTACTTTTATGAATTGCACCTGTACAATGTTTTATATTTTTCATGGTTAAAAAAGGAAAAGAAAATTATAAATTGTGTTAATTTGTGAAATATTTACCAAAATAATCAATGAAAGAACATATGTACAAAACCTTTATGCATTCCTTTAGCCTAAATTATGCTTATTTTAGCCTATATTGTATTCACATGGTGAATTGATTATTCCTTTGTGGCCTTAAAAGCACCTAGATATATAAAAACTGTACCAGAGTAAGGAAAGGGATGATCTGCACTCAGGATGACGTCCAAAAAAAATAGTATTTCTTTATTCTGTACAATGCTCTAAAACATCCTATTCGTTTCGGACATTAGTCCTTAGTCATGGCTGACTACTGTAGATTCTCACCCCTCCAGAAATCCAGCATTCACTTCTCCCCCCTACCAGTGGACCACACACACATTGTGACTGATTCCTACTGAACTGGCTGAAATTCAAACCATGGGCAGCCCTGTGAACATTACCTGACTGAGCAGGGTGGAAAATATTCAGATGAACAGTGACTATTTTCTATCAAATGTAGTCTCTATTCCGATATTCGGGCAACAGCAGGTGTCATGGTTGTCTGAATACAATAGACAGCAGTGGAGAATCCTCCATCGATGCTGTTCAGTGTGGATGGGGGAATCAGTGGATTACTTCTAGGCTTCTAGCTAAGTATGGCCCACTTTAGCCATCTCATATGGATTCTGTTTGTCCCACTGAAACAGATTAGCTATTTAAAGTGGTTGTAAACCCTTAAAACACACTTTTTGCTACAGGTAAGCCTATATTAAGGCTTACCTGTAGCTAGCCTGGATATCTCCTGAACGATTTAGTAGATATCCCCTGTATTTGCATGTGCCGACATCATCGGCACATACGCACTGAAGCAAACGTACGTGTCGTTGCTTCAGTGAGTGTGCCGTTACCGGCGGCTCCCCACGCGCATGCGCGGGAGTGACGTCATCGCGGCTCTCGCCAATCACAGCGCCGGAGCAGTGTACGAGGACGGCTGCAGGGGCTTCAATCCCAGGTAAGTAATTTATAATGAGCTAGTATGCTATGCATACTAGCTCATTATGCCTTTGTCTTGCAGGTTTTTTCACAGGTGTGCCTTAGGCTGGCCACAATAAAAGGCCACTCTAAAATGTCGAGCTTATCACACTGCACTATGCCACAGATGTCGCAAGTTTGGAGGGAGTGTGAGTTGGCATGCTGACTGCAGGAATGTCCACCAGAGCTGTTGCCCTTGCATTGAATGTTCATTTCTTTACCATAAGCCATCTCCAAAGGCGTTTCAGAGAATTTGGCAGTGCATCCAACCTGCCTCACAACCATGTACCACGTGTAACCACACCAGCCCAGGACCTCCACATCCAGCATCTTCACCTCCAAGATCATCTGAGACCAGCCACCTGGACAGCTGCTGCAACAATCGGTTTGCATAACCAAACAATTTCTGCACAAACTGTCAGAAACCTCAGAGAAGCTCATCTGCATGCTCGTTGTCCTCATCGGGGTCTCAACCTGACTGCAGTTCGTCGTCATAACCGACTTGAGTGGGCAAATGCTCACATTCGATGGCATCTGGCACTTTGGAGAGGTGTTCTCTTCAAGGATGAATCCCGGTTTTCTCTGTACAGGGCAGATGGCAGACAGGGTGTATGGCATTGTATGGATGAGCGGTTTGCTGTTGTCAACGTTGTGGTTTGAGTGGCCCATGGGGACGTTGGGGTTATGGTATGGGCAGGCATATGCTATGGACAACGAACACAGGTGCATTTTATTGATGGCATTTTGAATGCACAGAGCTACAGTGACAAGATCCTGAGGCCCATTGTTGTGCCATTCATCCACGACCATCACCTCATGTTGCAGCATGATAATGCACGGCCCCATGTTACAAGGATCTGTACACAATTCCTGGAAGCTGCAAACATCCCAGTTCTTGCATGGCTAGCATACTCACTGGATATGTCACCCATTGAGCATGTTTGGGATGCTCTGGATCGGCGTATACGACAGTGTGTTCCAGTTCCTGACAATATCCAGCAACTTCGCAAAGCCATTGAAGAGGAATGGACCAACATTTCACAGGCCACAATCAACAACCTGATCAACTCTATGCAAAGAAGATGTACTGTACTGTGTGAGTCAAATGGTGATCACACCAGATACTGACTGGGTTTCAGCCCCCCCCCCCGACCCCCCCAGTACAATAAAACTGCACATTTTAAAGTGGCCTTTTATTGTTGCCAGCCTAAGGCATACCTGTGCAATAATCATGCTGCCTAATCAGCATCTTGATATGCCACACCTGTGAGGTGGATGCAGGGCCGGATTTGCCACAAGGCCACCAAGACCAGGCCTCGGGGCGGCAGTGGTGCAGGGGCGGCGCCGCTCCTGCGGTGACTTTGTGGCCGCCCCCACTTTTCAGGCTGCCCGTTAAAGTCGATTAAGGGCACCGGTGCCCTTAGAAAAGATGGCTGCGAGCCGCCCACTACTGCGCATGCGCCGTTCCGAAGCCAGCCAGGCTCGGGAAAGCTCATACGTGCTCAGCTGGGCGGCGCATGCGCAGTAGTGTGATTGCGCTGCCCAGCTCCATTTTTGAAAAGATCGAGAAGTAATGTCAGCGGTGCGGCAGCGGGGGAGAGAGATGACATCTCTCATTGCCCGCACCGCTGTTCCACCCTCCTCCATCTGGTGGCAGCCAGGCAGCGTGGCAAGTGACATCTCCATCTGGTGGCAGCGTGGCAAGTGACATCTCCATCTGGTGGCAGCGTGGAAAGTGACATCTCCATCTGGTGGCAGCGTGGCAAGTGATATCTCCATCTGGTGGCAGCGTGGCAAGTGACATCTCCATCTGGTGGCAGCCAGGCAGCGTGGGAAGTGACATCTCCATCTGGTGGCAGCGTGGCAAGTGACATCTCCATCTGGTGGCAGCGTGGCAAGTGACATCTCCATCTGGTGGCAGCGTGGCAAGTGACATCTCCATCTGGTGGCAGGCAGGCAGTGTGGCAAGTGACATCTCCATCTGGTGGCAGGCAGCGTGGCAAGTGACATCTCCATCTGGTGGCAGGCAGCGTGGCAAGTGACATCTCCATCTGGTGGCAGGCAGGTAGTGTGGCAAGTGACAACTCCATCTGGTGGCAGACAGCGTGGCAAGTGACATCTCCATCTGGTGGCAGGCAGCGTAGCAAGTGGCATCTCCATCTGGTGGCAGGCAGCGTGGCAAGTAACATCTCCATCTGATGGCAGCTTGGCAAGTGACATCTCCATCTGATGGCAGCGTGGCAAGTGACATCTCCATCTGGTGGCAGCGTGGCAAGTGACATCTCCATCTGGTGGCAGGCATGGTGGCAAGTGACATCTCCATCTGGTGGCAGGCAGCGTGGCAAGTGACATCTCCATCTGGTGGCAGCGTGGCAAGTGACATCCCCATCTGGTGGCAGGCAGCGTGGCAAGTGACATCTCCATCTGGTGGCAGGCATAGTGGCAAGTGACATGCTCAGGGCTCCCAATGATTCTGCATTATGGTGAGTTGAACTATTTCATTACATTACCATGTAATGATAGAAGTAATGTGTTTCAATCATCCTGACACCATTAAAACCATGGTGCCGGGGATGATTGAAGCACTAAAAATTGCCTGCAAAAAATCCTTACCCCTCGCGCGCTTACCCTGAAGTATTTTTAGTCTGTACAATTAAAGACAGTTATTTTCAGTGTTCTCATGTGTGGAGATATGTTTTTAATTGATCTATTGTAGCAATCATCGATAAAGGACGAGAATGGTGATGTGTGTGTGTGTGGGGGGGGGGGGGGCATTGAAGGACCCGGCCTTGGGGCGGCAAATGGAGTAAATCCGGGCCTGGGTGGATGGATTATATCGGCAAAGGAGAAGTGCTCACTAACACAGATTTAGACAGATTTGTGAACAATATTTGAGAGAAATAGACCTTTTGTGTACATAAAAAAGTCGTAGATCTTTGAGTTCAGCTCATGATAAATAGGGACAAAGATAAGTGTCGCATTTATAATTTTGCTCAGTGTAGATCTCCAAAAGGAGAATGTTTTTTTTTTCTCAACAAAAGTGGAGTTACTCTTTAAGATGACTCTGTCTCCTAAAAAAATGTAAAGCTGCTAACAGGTAAAAAGTACAGGCACCTAGAATGTGGAGGTGTTGGATGCATTTTGACTTCAACACTTCGAGCTTTGGCCATTCAAAACAGCCTGGTGTATAGAGGACAATGTTAGCTGTATCAGGTATGTTCAGGCACCTCTAAGGGTCAGCAGTTTTATACCTGTTTTTGGTCTCACTTTAAAGGGAAAATCCACTTTTGTGGGGAAAAAAAAGGTGCAAATAAAATAAATAATACAGCATATACAATTGTGACACAAGTCTTATTATAATTAGTAAAAATTCTGTAAATTGCAATGCAATATGGCTACCTTCTCTACACAGATGGTGTACAAAACGCCCTCCAGAAATGTCATGTCCTGCTTGTGTGATTGGCTTCCTGATTTTCCCAGAAGGCTGCACTGAGTCAGAATTTGAGCATCCCCTGCAACAAAAATTTCATTTTTGGTGAGATACTCCCAAAGGCAAATCACGTCTAAAGGGAAGCAGACCCTGTAAGTTTCCTCGTTAGAGCCCTGCAGGCGCAGCAGCTGATTGATAATTAGAAAACCACTCCCATTCATATTTACTAAGCATATACACACAGACAAACAAACAGCTATTCCTTCAGAATAACAAAAGATAAGAATCTGCAACAAAGTTTGTTAAAATGCTTGTAATGTACATAGATCACCCAGAGGGGAGTGTTTTTTTTCTCAACAATAGTGGAGTTAAGCCTCGTACACACTATGAGAATATTGAGTGTTCTGGTCTGAGAGGAGTGACAGATCGTGTGTTCCTATTAGCTAGGAACCACTGACTCTAGTCAGTCCCCTCCCCCTTCAGTTAGAATCACCTCCTAGGGAACACAGTTAACCCCTTGATCGCCCCCTAGTGTTAACCTCTTCACTGCCAGTGACATTTTTACAGTAATCAATGCATTTTTATAGCCCTGATTGCTGTATAAATGCCAATGGTCCTAAAAATGTGTCAAAATTGTCTGATGCGTCTGCCATAATGTCGCAGTCACAATAAACATCGCAGATCGCCTCCATTACTAGTAAAAAAATAATAATAATAATAAAAATGCTATAAATCTATCCACTATTTTGTAGACGCTATAACTTTTGCTCAAACCAATCAATATACGCTTATTGTGATTTTTTTTTTACCAAAAATATGTAGAAGAATACATATCGGCCTAAACTGAGAAAAAAATTAGCTTTTTTTTTTAAAAAATGGGGATATTTATTACAGCAAAAAGTACAAAATATTGTGTTTTTTTCAAAATTGTTGCTCTTTTTTTGTTTATAGTGCAAAAAATAAAAACCGCAGAGGTGATCAAATACCACCAAAAGAAATCTCTGTTTTTGGGAAAAAAAGGACGTCCATTTTGTTTGGGTGCAATGTCGCACGACCGCGCAATTGTCAGTTAAAGCGATGCAGTACCGAATAGCAAAAAATGGCCTGGTCATTCAGCAGCCAGATCTTCCGGGGCTGAAGTGGTTAAACAGAATACAACTTCAGAAGTGATGTAACGTCTTGTATTGTATTGTAATGTAATGTATTCTTTCATTTCCGAACATGCGTGGTCTTGCTCTTCCGATCTTTTTCAGACGATTGCTGTATTGATTAAACAAAAATCATAGAATCTGGTATCCTAGGAGAAAAATTTTGTGCTTGTCCGATTGGATAATATAATATAATAATATAAGATGAACTGTCGTGATCGGCTCTGGAAAGCTGTGTACTAACGATCAGATTATCGTAGATCACTTAGAAAGCGGTATTTTTTTGTCTGATTATCTGATCGTGTGTACTAGGCCTAGCTCGTTAAAGTGTACCTCCACTATTGTGAAGAGAAATATCCCCTCTGAGTGATCTATGTATATTGCAAGGATTTTAACAAACTTTGTAGCAGGCTCCTACCTTTTATTATTCTGAAGGAATAGCTGTTTGTCTTTGTCTGTTCTGAAGAAAAGACTGTATGGTCCACTATGACCTATCACTAAATTGATCCCTGAATGGGAGGGACTGGTTCGTTAGAGCTACCTGGTGTTCTTTCAGCAATCTAATGAAGAAAGTTGCAGTGTCTGTATCCCGTTAGAATTAATTAACCCTTGTCGTGTATCTCCACAAAAATGAATTTACTCTTACACAGGACACCTAAAATTTAACATGTATCATAGTGCAAATGTCTAAAAAATCAGCGAGCCAATCCCACTGCAGGAAATGACATTTCAGGGGGTGTTCCATACACCAGCTGCATACAGAACTCTTCCAGGTTGCCATACTGCATGGAATTTTGCGACAATTTTAGAAAATTGAAATGGAAAGTATTTTTTATTAACGTTATAATACAAAATGGCTAGTATGGCAGTTTTATATGCTATATTATTCATTTTACTAAAAGAGGGATATTCCTTTAAATAGCAGAAAAAAAAGACAGAAGTAAAAATCAACATCCGTGCTTAGGTTTCTATAGGAACTTCTGCATGCAATGCTTAAAGCGGAACTTCAGATATCATTTTCAACTTTCCATCTATTAAATCTTCTGCCCATGCTATTTTAACTTTGGATAGTACAACATTTTTTTTCTGCCAGTTAAATACCTTATACAGCCCACTTCCTCTCTCTTGTCTGGTAAAAAGCCTAGGCTTATGACATCAGGCACAGCTCTCTCACTCTCATGAAAGTTTGACAGGAAGGGAGGGGGGATGAGTCATAAGAGGGTCAATGAGAGCTGAAGGTGTGCCTCTGTGTAAATCCAGGAAGTGAACAGTCAGCAGCTTCAGCTGCCCACAGTTAAAATGGCTGCAGCCAGACTCAGTGGAGGGAGATTTCTGTAGCATATTTGGCAATTACAGAATCAAAGTACTGTATCTATAAAATTATATGCAAAGTGGTTGGAAGGAAGCTTCAAAATGGCAAAGATGTTTTTATTACAAATTATGGGAGCAGACTGCAGTTCCTCTTTAATATTATTAATAATGATTTTACATTTACGTAACTTTTTGGGTTTTAGAATTGGCATTCCCTGAATTAAAAAAAGAGAAAAAAATTCAGGGCAAATTAGTATAATCTGTCCACTTAGTTGATAAGCCCCGCTATTGTATTTTACTTAATATGGACAGCTGGTGGACGGAGGACTGAAATGTCTGGAGTGACAGACTGTTCCTTAGCAACACTGCACACGATTCCTCCTGGTAACTCTTAGCAGTCCGGAGGTAAAGGTGGGAGACGAAGGTGAAGTTCCATCCATGGAAACATGACGTACCTGCAGAGGTAAAGTTTTCTGGAAGTTTTCAATTAGCTTCAAGTGAAACAAGATAATTAAGTAAGAAGGAAGATCTGAAACAAAGGGGAGACAGATGGCGGTGGCTGGGGAGGTGTAATCAGCTTTTCTGTCCCTCTAACAAGGAGGAGGAGGCCTCCAAATAAGGTAAGAAATGACAATATATAATATATATATATATATATATGTATATATATATGTATATATATATATATATATATATATATATATATATATAATGATAATTCTATTAATAACAGTCCTGAGGAATTCTTGTTAATGTTTCCAGCAGGTCCAGCTGTTACCACATTATATATATATATATATATATATATATATATATATATATATATATATATCTTGATGCAAGAGTTCTCAGATGCTTGCAAAGTCTCAGGTTTAATTATTATAAAATTATTTTAAGAGCAGCTAATTAATAATATATTCCTGTTGCATTGTATAGTAATCATTTTGTTGGGTTAATCCCATTGTTTCATGTATCTTTGACATCCAGGAGAATATCTGTCTTATATTCTTAAGCATACCAGTTTGGATGCAGCATTTTATCACAAAAACATGACATAAGATGCTTAATAGTGTTCTGCACACAGATTGTTACTGTAAGAAAGTGGTATTTCAATTATTACTATACAGGATATATATGGCAGCAACAGTTTGTGTAGTTCTTTAAAAAATAAAGAGAAAGACAGAACAGGTACAACCCAATTCATTACAAGAGGGTTCAGAGGGCCCTGCTCGTGAGAGCTCACAAAGCATTGTGGTTGCAGAATTAAATGTAAGGTAATTAATAATAACATTTACAAATATACAGTATATATATATAACTATATATTGTCAAAAGTATTAGGATACTGGCCTTTACACGCACGTGAACTTTAATGGTATCCCAGTCTTAGTCCGTAGGGTTCAATATTGGGTTGGCCCACCCTTTGCAGCTATAACAGCTTCAACTCTTCTGGGAAGGCTGTCCACAAGGTTTAGGAATGTGTCTATGGGAATGTTTGATCATTCTTCCAGAAGCAAACCTGTGAAGTCAGGCACTGATGTTGGACGAGAAGGCCTGGCTCGCAGTCTCTGCTTTAATTCATCCCATAGATGTCCTGTCAGGTTGAGTCAAGTTCCTCCACCCCAAACTCCCTCATCCGCACTATATTGCCAAAAGTATTGGGCCACCCCTCCAGATCATTTGGTGGAGAGGGGATGAGGGTGTGGGGTTGTTTTTCAGGGGTTGGGTTGGCCCCTTAGTTCCAGTGAAGGGAACGCTTAAGGTGTCAGCATTCCAAGACATTTTGGACAATTTCATGCTCCAAACGTTGTAGGAACAGTTTGGAGATGGCCCCTTCCTGTTCTAACATGACTGCGCATTAGTGCACAAAGCAAGGTCTACAAAGACATGGATAAGCGATTTTGGGGTGGAGGAACTGGACTGGCCTGCACAGAGTCCTGACCTCAACCCGATAGAACTCCTTTGGGATGAACTAGAGGGGAGACTGCGAGCCAGGCCTTCTCGTCCACATCAGTGCCTGACCTCACAAATGCACTTCTGGAAGAATGGTCAAACATTCCCATATACACACTCCTAAACCTTATGGACAGCATTCCCAGAAGAGTTGAAGCTGTTATAGCTGCAAAGGGTGGGCCAACTCAATATTGAACCCTACGGACTAAGACTGGGATGCCATTAAAGTTCATATGCGGCATCCCAATACTTCTGACAATATAGTGTGTGTATATATATATATATATATATATATATTCAGTAGACATCTGCACTTTTACCTACCAGGACAATAATGTGTAGGGATAATAACTCATGTTCCACCTCCTATCTACAAGAATCAAAAGCCAGGCAGTTGCAGCACTCTCTGTTTAGTGATTAGTGATACAAAGTAACAGCTGTAACTTTGTATTGCTATATGACATAAAAAACAGGAGTGTGTGGCAGCTGCCTGCCTTTGGATTTATATATATACACAGGGAGGGAACAAAGTTTTTGATCCCCTGCTGATTTTGTACGTTTGCCCACTGACAAAGAAATGATCAGTCTATCATTTTAATGGTAGGTTTATTTTAACAGTGAGAGACAGGATAACAAAAATATCAAGAAAAACTGATTTCAAAAAAATTATAAATTGATTTGCATTTTAATGAGTGAAATAAGTATTTGATCCCCTATCAATAAGCAAGATTTCTGGCTCCCAGGTGTCCTCTATACAGGTAAGGAGCTGAGATTAGGAGCACTCTCTTAATTGGAGTGCTCCTAATCTCAGTTTGTTACCTGTATAAAAGACACCCTTCCACAGAAGCAATCAGATTCCATTCTCTCCACCATGGCCAAGACCAAAGAGTTATCCAAGGATGTCAGGGACAAGATTGTAGACCTACACAAGGCTAGAACCATCGCCAAGCAGCTTGGTGAGAGGATGACAACAGTTGGTGCGATTATTCTCAAATGGATGAAACACAAAATAACTGTCAATCTTCTGCAGTCTGGGGCTCCATACAACATCTCACCTTGTGGAGTTTCAATGACCATGAGAATGGTGAGGAATCAGCCCAGAACTACACAGGAGAATCTTGTCAATTATCTCAAGGCAGCTGGGACCATAGTCACCAACAAAACAATTACGCCATGAAGGACTGAAATCCTGCAGCGCCCTCAAGGTCCCCCTGCTCAAGAAAGCACATGTACAGGCCCGTCTAAAGTTTGCTAATGAACATCTGAATCAGAGGAGAACTGGGTGAAAGTGTTGTGGTCAGATGAGACCAAAATCGAGCTCTTTGGCATCAACTCGCCGTGTTTGGAGGAGGAGGAATGCTGCCTATGACCCCAAGAACACCATTCCCACTGTCAAACATGGAGGTGGAAACATTATGCTTAGGAGGTGTTTTTCTGCATCAAAGAGGCAATGGACGGTGCCATGTACCATCAAATCTTGGATGAGAACCTCCTTCCCTCAACCAGGGCATTGAAAATGGGTCGTGGATGGGTGTTCCAGCATGACATTGACCCAAAACACACGGCCAAGGAAACAAAGGAGTGGCTCAAGAAGAAGCACATTAAGGTCCTGGAGTGGCCCAGCCAGTCTCCAGACCTTAATCCCATAGAAAATATGTGGAGGGAGCTGAAGATTCAAGTTTCCCAAAGTCAGCCTCAAAACCTTAATGACTTGGAGAGGATCTGCAAACAGGAGTGGGACAAAATCCCTCCTAAGATGTGTGCAAACCTGGTGGCCAACTACAAGAAACATCTGACCTCTGTGATTGCCAACAAGGGTTTTCCCACCAAGTACTAAGTCATGTTTTGAGAAGGGGTCATATACTTATTTTACTCGTTAAAATGCAAATCAATTTATAACTTTTTTAAAATGTGTATTTCTGGATATTTTTGATGTTATTCTGTCTCTCACTGGTAAATTAAACCTACCATTAACCCCTTCCCGACCAGCCGCCACAGTTATACTGCGGCAGGTTGGCTCCCCTGCGCGAGCCGTCGTAGCTGTATGTCGGCTCTTTAAGACGCTGTGTCTTTAAGCATGTCCCCAGAACCGATGCACGTGCCCGTGTTTGATCACTCAGTTTTCAGTGTTAGAGCTGGCGGGGGACAGCTGCAATATCAGACGGGCACCCGCGATCGCTCGTGACAGAGCGAGAGCCGGGATCTGTGTGTGTAAACACACAAATCATGGTTCTGTCAGGGGAGAGGAGACAGATTGTGTGTTCCTATTTATCATAGCAAAAATATTGTGCTTTTTAAAAAATTACGTTTTTATTTGGTTTATAGCGCAAAAAATAAAAACCGCAGAGTTGATCAAATACCACCAAAAGAAAGCTCTATTTGTGGGGGAAAAAAGGAAATACATTTTGGGTACAATTTACTGTCAGTTAAAGAAACACAGTGCCTTATCGCAAAAAATGGCCTGGTCATTAAGGGGGAAAATCTTCTGGGGCTGAAGTGGTTAAAATTATAGACTGATCATTTCTTTGTCAGTATGCAAATGTAGAAAATCAGCAGGGAATCAAATACTATTTTCCCTCACTGTATATATGTGTGTGTATATATATATATATATATATATATATATATATATATATATATACACAGTATCTCACAAAAATGAGTACACCCCTCACATTTTTGAAAATATTTTATTCTATCTTTTCATGTGACAACACTCACGAAATTACACTTTGCTACAATGTAATGTAGTGGGTGTACAGCTTGTATAAAAGTGTAAATTTGCTGTCCCCTCAAAATAACTCAACACACAGCCATTAATGTCTAAACCGCTGGCAACAAAAGTGAGTACACCCCTAAGTGAAAATGTCCAAAATTAGTGAAAATTAGTGTTACAAGGTCTCAGGTGTGAATGGGGAGCAGGTGTGTTAAATTTGGTGTTCTCGCTCTCACTCTCTCATACTGGTCACTGGAAGTTCAACATGGCACCTCATGGCAAAGAACTCTGAGGATCTGAAAAAAAGAATTGTTGCTCTACATAAAGATGGCCTAGGCTATAAGAAGATTTCCAAGACCCTGAAACTGAGTAGCAGCATGGTGGCCAAGACCTCACAGCGGTTTAACAGGACACGTTCCACTCGGAACAGGCCTCACCATGGTTGACCAAAGGAAAGTACACGTGCTCAGCATCATATCCAGAGGTTGTCTTTGGGAAATAGACGCATGAGTGCATGAGTGCTGCCAGCTTTGCTGCAAAGGTTGAAGGGGGAGGTCAGCCTGTCAGTGCTCAGACCATACACCACACACTGCATCAAATTGGTCTGCATGGCTGTCATCCCAGAAGGAAGCCTCTTCTAAAGATGATGCACAAGAAAGCCCGCAAACAGTTTGCTAAAGACAAGCAGACTAAGGACATGGATTACTGGAACCATGTCCTGTGGTCTGATGAGACCAAGAAAAACTTTTTTGGTTCAGATGGTGTCAAGCGTGTGTGGCGGCAACAAGGTGAGGAGGACAAAGACAAGTGTGTCTTGCCTACAGTCAAGCATGGTGGTGGGAGTGTCATGGTCTGGGGCTGCATGAGTGCTGCCGACACTGGGGAGCTACAGTTCATTGAGGGAACCATGAATGCCAACATGTACTGTGACATACTGAAGCAAAGCATGATCCCCTCCCTTTGGAGACTGGGCCACAGGGGAGTATTCCAACATGATAACGACCCCAAACACACCTCCAAGAGGACCACTGCCTTGCTAAAGAAGCTGAGGGTAAAGGTGATGGACTGGCCAAGCATGTCTCCAGACCTAAACCCTATTGAGCATCTGTGGGACATCCTCAAATAGAAGGTGGGAGAGCGCAAGGTCTCTAATGCCGCGTACACACGGTCGGACTTTCCGGCATACTTGGTCCGGCGGACCAGAGTGTGCCGGACAATCCGCCCGTGTGTGGGCGCCGGCGGACTTTTCCGGCGGACTTTTTCCCAAAAGCCCGCCGGACCTAGATTTGAAGAAAGTTTTAAATCTTTCCGCCGGACTCAGTTTCGGGCGGAAAGTCCGCTCGTGTGTGTGCTGGTCCGACGGAAAGCCCGCTCGTGTGTATGCTGGTCCGACGGACCAGATACGACACGAGGGCAGGGTATTGCATCTCGCGCTCGCTGCAATAGGAAAAACAAATTTTCCTATTGCGGCGAGCGCGGGGCATGCCAGGCCCTTAGGTCTGGTATGGATTATAAAGGGAACCCCCTACGCCGAAAAAACGGCGTGGGGTCCCCCCTAAAATCCATACCAGACCCCGATCCGAGCACGCAGCCTGGCCGGTTAGGAAAGGGGGTGGGGACGAGCGAGCGCCCCCCCCCTCCTGAACCGTACCAGGCCACATGCCCTCAACATGGGGGGGTGGGTGCTTTGGGGGAGGGGGGCCGCCCTGCGGGCCCCCCCCCACCCCAAAGCACCTTGTCCCCATGTTGATGAGGACAAGGGCTTCTTCCCGACAACCCTGGCCGTTGGTTGTCGGGGTCTGCGGGCGGGGGCTTATCGGAATCTGGGAGCCCTCTTTAATAAGGGGGCCCCCAGATCCCGGCCCCCCACCCTATGTGAATGAGTATGGGGTACATGGTACCCCTACCCATTCACCTAGGGAAAAAGTGTAAGTAATGAAACACACTACACAGGTTTTTAAAATATTTTATTAAACAGCTCCGGGGGGGGGATCTTCCTCCGGCTTCGGGGGTCTTCTTCCGGCTTCGGGGGTCCCTCCGCTTCATCTTCTCCCGGCGTCCGGTTGGTTCTTCTCCGCTCTTTTCTCTCCAGTTCTTCGGCCGGCTCCTCTGCTGTCTTCAGGTAGCTCTCTTGCCAGCAGAGGTCCGGACTTCTTGTCTTCTTCTCTTCTCCAGATGTTGACACGACGCTCTCTCCGGCTGGACTGCTCTCCGAGGGCTGCGTTGTCACAGTCCCTGGGCATGCTGGGACTGTGACGTTTTAGGGGGCGTGGTCAACATCACCCAGTGACCACGCCCCCTAAAACGTCACAGTCCCAGCATGCCCAGGGACTGTGACATCAAAAGGGGCGGGGTCTCCGCCTATATAAGTCACAACGCAGCCCTCGGAGAGCAGTCCAGCCGGAGAGAGCGTCGTGTCAACATCTGGAGAAGAGAAGAAGACAAGAAGTCCGGACCTCTGCTGGCAAGAGAGCTACCTGAAGACAGCAGAGGAGCCGGCCGAAGAACTGGAGAGAAAAGAGCGGAGAAGAACCAACCGGACGCCGGGAGAAGATGAAGCGGAGGGACCCCCGAAGCCGGAAGAAGACCCCCGAAGCCGGAGGAAGATCCCCCCCCCCGGAGCTGTTTAATAAAATATTTTAAAAATCTGTGTAGTGTGTTTTATTACTTACACTTTTTCCCTAGGTGAATGGGTAGGGGTACCATGTACCCCATACTCATTCACATAGGGTGGGGGGCCGGGATCTGGGGGCCCCCTTATTAAAGGGGGCTCCCAGATTCCGATAAGCCCCCGCCCGCAGACCCCGACAACCAACGGCCAGGGTTGTCGGGAAGAGGCCCTTGTCCTCATCAACATGGGGACAAGGTGCTTTGGGGTGGGGGGGGCCCGCAGGGCGGCCCCCCTCCCCCAAAGCACCCACCCCCCATGTTGAGGGCATGTGGCCTGGTACGGTTCAGGAGGGGGGGGGGCGCTCGCTCGTCCCCACCCCCTTTCCTGACCGGCCAGGCTGCGTGCTCGGATCGGGGTCTGGTATGGATTTTAGGGGGGACCCCACGCCGTTTTTTCAGCGTAGGGGGTTCCCTTTATAATCCATACCAGACCTAAGGGCCTGGTATGCCCCGCGACGGGGCTCGCAAGGTGTCAATCTCGCCGATAAAAGCGGCAAGATTGAATTCCTTTTCTAGTCCCGTTGCACCTGAGTCACGTTCAAAATGAACGGACTTGTCCGTGTGTGGGCAAGTCCGTTCATTCTGAAAGTCCGCCGGAACTCCGGCGAAAGTCCGTCGGAAAGACGGGCGGACTTAGCCCGCCGGAAAGTCCGGGCGTGTGTGGGCAAGTCCGTCCGTTTTAAAGTCCGGCGCACCTGGCGGACAAAGTCCGTCGGAAAGTGTGCCGGACCAAGTAGGATAGAAAGTCCGACCGTGTGTACGCGGCATAACATCCTCCATCTCTGTGATGTCGTCATGGAGGAGTGGAAGAGGACTCCAGTGGCAACCTATGAAGCTCTGGTGAAATCCATGCCCAAGAGGGTTAAGGCAGTGCTGGAAAATAATAGTGGTCACAAAATATTGACACTTTGGGCCCAATTTGGAAATTTTCACTTAGGGGCGTACTCACTTTTGTTGCCTTCGGTTTAGACATTAATGGCTGTATGTTGAGTTATTTTGAGGGGACAGCAAATTTACACTGTTATACAAGCTGTACACTAACTACTTTACATTGTAGCAAAGTGTTGTCACATGAAAAGATATAATAAAATATTTACAAAAATGTGAAGGGTGTACTCACTTTTGTGAGATGCTGTGTGTGTGTACATATATATATATATATATATATATATATATATATATACAGTATATAAAAGAACATTGGCTGAGGGTAGACAGCTTTATAGGCTAGTTGTCCTGGAGGGGTCAGGGGGGACGGAGCTGACCCATCGTAAGAAACATAGAAAAGTGACGACAGAAAAAAGACTAGGTGTTTTTTTATTTATCTGTTTTTTTATGTTAACTTTATAGATCTATAGATCTATGTTTGTCCCAAGCTTGTTTGAATCTACTTACTGTTGATGGACTCACTACAAAAACATTGACATAAGGAGGAAGCAGGAATATATATATATATATATATATATATATATATATATATATATATATATATATATATATATATATATATATATATATATATATATATATATATATATATGCTGTATTTCTTTTAGCAAAAGTGTAGTTTTCCTTTTAACAGTGCCATACTCAATAATTTGTGTTTAAAAAAATAAAAATAATAATTCTAAAGTGTTTTACCAGATAAGCAAACTCCAGTTGTACAGCTAAATAGACAGTTGAAATACAAATATTAACGTTATTTTACCTGCCAATATGTTGCCAATATAAAGCACTGACAGGTCCTTCTTGACTTCCCTTCAAATTACCCTGCAATTAAACAATACAGCCTTGTCAAGATACAGTATACTTAAACAATGAAGGAGCAGAAGCACGCTGATGAGGTCATCCATGGACCCTCGCTTCTCTGCCAACTCATTGCTGAGAGGGAGGTGCTGAGCTACAGATAGAAATTAAAACTGAAATTCTTTGGCTGACAATTTTGAGGATGAATTACTTCACAAATGACTGCAGCTACAGAGGTTAGTAAGGGAATGTTTTAAAATGCAAATATTTGAATGTCCATAGTCTGGCCATAGTTCTACTTTAAGATACTCATAAACACAACAAATCAGGTAAATTAAGTTGATTTAGAACACAGATGCAAATTACTGGGATGGTTATGGGCTGAATCTGCCATTTAAAGGAGAAGTACAGCTAAAAGCATTTCAGTTCGTTTTGCACTACTGTGACCCGTTTTCAGCAGACAGCGGCTGTTGGCTGACGTCTAGGCTCTGGCAAGAATGAAGTCGGATCTGCCCACATGCCTGGACAGGCACCTGCCTCAGCCTCTCAGCAGGCCGCTGAGAGGCTGAGCTGGCTGCTCTCGCCCCCTCCACAGCCCAGTGCTCCAGTGAGCGAGGGGGGAGGGGCAGAGCAGAGAGCAGTGACTGACAGCCACCAGCTCCCTGCTCAGGGAGCTCTGATAACTGAGCGATCGGCAGTGTTTGATCACTCGTTTTTCAGTGTTAGAGCCGGCAGGGGACAGATGCAGCATCAGACTGATGTTGCATCCACCTAGGCAAGTATAATTCTGAAAAAAAAAACAAAAAACCTAGACTTCTCTTTTCTCTTTATGACTTATATTTGGTAAGATATTGAATGGTTGGGACTGAATATGTGGTTAATGTTGAGGAACCTAGGGGTTGATTTACTAAAGCTGGAGAGTGCAAAATCTGGTGCACCTGTGCATGGTAGCCAATCATCTTCTAACTTCAGCTTCTTCAATTCTTCAAAAACTGGAAGGTTATTGGTTTTTATGTTGAGCTGCACCAGTTTTTTCTCTCTCCAGTTTTAGTAAATCAACCCCATAGTGTTTGTATGAAGCTGACAATATAGATATTTGGTGTGGGTGCCAATCTGATCAGTCATATCTGACCAGCCTTAAATCTGTCCTGCATCAGTGTCTCAGCCTGCCTGTAGATAGACTGCCTTGCTTTCACCCCCCCACCCCCCAGTAGAGATTTGAGTAGTTGCTTTGGGCAGCACATGTTGTCCCTTCAGACATGATGATAAAAACACCCATTTTAGTGTCTAGCGATCAAATGTTTTCCGTGTCTTAGTTTTATGTACCTTTGTGCTCTCTTTTAGGAAATCTGTAGTGAATTACACAATGGTTCATCCGAAACCCACAAGTTGACGTCCTCTCAAATGACCCATGACGTCAAAATATAATAAAAGATTTTTTCTATGGATTTTATGAAAAAAATCATAATGTATTCTTTTCTGTTGCTTAGAAAAATTTGTACTTTGCTTCACATTTTTGAAGCGTTACATTTTGGATGCCACACAAATGTTGCCTTAGTGAGGGCACAAGGTCTCTTTCCAAAACTGGAAAATTTGGCAGCATTTAAGCCTATCTTCACAGAGCCATCCAACGCCACATGCGGCTTTCCGCAGAGAAGTGTTTTTTGTCAAAGCGAATGGAATGAGCAAAGCCTGCAGACTTGCATCCAGCGATTTTGTATTCAAGATTGCCCGTATAGATCCTACACTCCGAGCTATCATCATCTTCTTGAAGGAGACCTTGGTTCTTGCGTCAGAAAAGATGTGAAAGACCTACATCCAAAATCCAGCAAAGATTCGTACAGCTTCATCTTTTATGATCACAAAGATTGCTTTATAACAACAACAATGGCAAAAGTAGGAAGTTCATTTACGCTGACTGCGTGGCTGAAACCTGAGCAAGCCAGTGAAATGTAAGTACGAAAGCATCTGTTACCTTCTCCTGCATGCAAAATCAGCAGCCCAGGGTCATCTGCCTTGAAAACAAAAATCAAGAATGGAAAAAAACTACAAGTACAACTTTTTCATTCTTAAGTTAATTTAACTTGGATCTTGTTATCACCTTCACTTAAAACTTTAAAAGTTTAATAGATATTAGAACAACGAGAAGGGACATTTTGTAGAATATAATGTAATGTGTTTTTTTTCCTAATTGGAAAGAAGCCTAAAACCAGGTTATAGGACATGTGTTAATTATTTAGTTCCTTGTTAACTTAGCTATAAACTTGAATTAGTGAGGATGTGATAAGGCTGTGGAAATCACTTAGATAATGTTGGACTGTAAAAATGTACAGCAATGTTTAAGGTTTTGACAAGTTGTTGTTAACCTCTTTCCGTCAACCTGGCACATATATGCAGCCTTATGTAAACACTTTTCTGTGCTGAGAACGCTCGCCCTGCACACTCCCAGCACAGTCACCGGCAGGGCCTGGAAAGCTCAGATGCATACTTGTGATTGGGAGCTTTCCAATCATGTGACCACTGTGGTATCCAATCACAGTGGTCACATGACCTGAATGCCCACTTCTGCCTCCCAGCATTTAGAAGCTCTTAAAGGGCCAGGAGAAGGGAAAGTGGGAAGGGGTTAAAGCTGAACTCTAATTATTTTTTAAATGTATGTACAGCCAAATCTGTCCTCTGGGTCTCATTAGGAAAAATTTCCTTCACCTTCTGTTCCAGAGATACAACAGGAAGTGAGGTGAAACTTTTCACAAGTAAGGCTGTTTTTCTCTTAGGGCTTGTTCACATGTGAGGTTTGGGTGCAATAAAACCCCATGGTTGAGCCATGTTTTTTTTGCCCCCCCCAACTGCACCCCTTTAACTGCAAAGGCAGCAGCCAGAGATAAACACAGGTCCCAACCGTAATGCTTTGTGGCTGCAGTAGAAATGATACCCCCAGTCGCTTTTGGCGGGTGCTGCCACCCACCGATAGTGAGCCATTCAAGTAAATGGGGCCCCTCCGCAACTGCATACAATGCATACGGTTGTGGAACACTACTGCGGGGTCCAAGAGGTTAAAGCAGACAGTGAGGAGACAAATGCTGCAAAGAGCTCTGAAGAGTGATACAATAGCTTTGGTCTTCAAAGACCAAATCACACGTGAACATAGTCAATAGAATAGGTGTCCCCATTGGAAGATTTACCCTTACCTCTTGTTACAGGGGCAGCTTTAAAATGTTGGATTTGCCATGACATCGGTCACCAAGAGTTGGGCTTTAAGCATACAGTAAGAGAACAACTCCTGAAAATAAAGCTTTTCTATTATATGAGAATAATAAATTATAAATCAGCAATTTCAAGGAGCACTAATCATGAGCAACATTTGTCTTGGTTATATTTTTAAAATCAATTTAATGCTTAAAAATAAATTTCTTAACAATTTAATAAATTTGATTGCAAGTATACCTATACCGAGAATCATTCTCATAATTTAACAATTCTTTAAACATGTTGTAAACAGGGGGCTTTTCCTTTTTGAATTTACAAAAAAAAAATAAAAAAGTCAAGTAAAAAAAAATTATCTTAAATTTGTCATTCTTCCTGTGTGTCCTCATAAACAGCTTTCTTGCAATAATTAGCTGCTTATTCACATATACCAAGAGAATATTTTATGTCCTAATTGGCGAAATAATGAAAACCGATTTTGTCTCTAAAATCACGCTCCCAACAGAGAGCCAGCCCTGGAATTCCTTTGAATAGATCCACATGGTGTTAAGATATAATGTGCAATCATTTCTTTGAATTTCCACAGCTCACCTGAGGCAACTCTTAAAAATAGCTGGCGTTGTTAGATACACAATGCATGAAATCTTGAAGGAATTTCAGCCTATGGCACCAAATTAGGATGAATAGTCTTACTCGGCTTTGTTTAGTGAGGAAAGTTCAATAACTAATGAGGGAGTATTTTGAAGATGAATACTAGACAATGAGTCCATAGGATCTCTTATCATTCCCCTCTTTTTTACTAAGAGCTTGTTGTGTTGCCGCTCCTTACTTCAAATAACGAAAAAAGGATATCGTGTAACGGGCGCCTAAAGTACGGTGGCCTAAAGGTATGAATGAATGTGGCGGTAACGACAACAGGGAATCTGCCATCTGTGAAATTTAAATAGAATAAATGGAGAAGATAAATGATATATCTGAACTTAATTTCCCCTGGTTTCCTTTTCCCAGAGCTGTAGTACTTAACTCTCTTTCTTGCTGTCTAGATGCCGTTGCTAGTTAAATTCTCACTGCTGGCAATCTTTGGTCTTTTTTTTTTTTTTTGTGCCACCAGTCATGAATTTTATGGTTCATATATTTCAGTTTTATTTGAATGTTTTTTCTGTGTTTATAAAGTTTAAAATATGCAGATTGTATGATTTACTTTACTGGAAATAAGTACTAACATACAGTAATGGTGTTTACGCTGTGTGGTCATATCGATTCGATTGGCAATCTCATAAGGATTAGGTGGGGACGAAAATAGTTTCAAAAATATATTTGCAACCAGTGTTTTATAGATAATGTCCAACAACAATAAAATACCCAGCCTACTTCTTTTTAAAATGTGTGTTGCTAATCAGTTGTTAATTATTTTAAAGTTGATATAGTAACCAAACGACATGAGATTTTGTTCAGGCAGTTTTGTAATGTAGGTTCCCTGCGTGATAACACAGCCAGGTCAGTGGCTTTATTTGCCTCTACTGCAGTTAAAGGAGCTCTGCCACTTTAACAATAACAACAACAAAAGATGCTAACAGGTATACAGTCAGGTCCATAAATATTGGGACATTGACACAATTCTAATCTTTTTGGCTCTATACACCACCACAATGGATTTGAAATGAAACGAACAAGATGTGCTTTAACTGCAGACTTTCAGCTTTAATTTGAGGGTATTTACATCTAAATCAGGTGAACGGTGTAGGAATTACAACAGTTTGTACATGTGCCTCCCACTTTTTAAGGGACCAAAAGTAATGGGACAATTGGCTGCTCAGCTGTTCCATGGCCAGGTGTGTGTTATTCCCTCATTATCCTAGTCACAAGGAGCAGATAAAAAGGTCCAAACTTCATTTCAAGTGTGCTATTTGCATTTGGAATCTGTTGCTGTCAACTCTCAATATGAGATCCAAAGAGCTGTCACTATCAGTGAAGCAAGCCATCATTAGGCTGAAAAAACAAAACAAACCCATCAGAGAGATAGCAAAAACATTAGGTGTGGCCAAATCAACTGTTTGGAACATCCTTAAAAAGAAAGAACGAATCGGTGAGCTCAGCAACACCAAAAGACCCGGAAGACCACGGAAAACAACTGTGGTGGATGACCGAAGAATTCTTTCCTTGGTGAAGAAAACACCCTTCACAACAGTTGGCCAGATCAAGAACACTCTCCAGGAGGTAGGTATATGTGTGTCAAAGTCAACAATCAAGAGAAGACTTCACCAGAGTGAATACAGAGGGTTCACCACAAGATGTAAACCATTGGTGAGCCTCAAAAACAGGAAGGCCAGTCTAGAGTTTGCCAAACAACATTTAAAAAAGCCTTCACGACTCTGGAACAACATCCTATGGACAGGGTCAGGGGAGCTTGGCTTCTTTTCGCCACGCCAGTGGCTACTGATCAAGGATGCGTACACTATCCTGTCACCATTTGAGGAGGCCACAAAGATGGTGAGCGGCGACAATGCATGCATCAGTGACACTGTCCCTCTAGTCTTCCTGTTGGAGCACACGCTTTGTGGAATAATGGACAGAGCACTTGAGGCAGAACAGCAGGAGGAAGAGGAGGACTTCCTTATCTCTCAAGGCCCCTTTATCCAGATAGCATTCCTGTGGGCCCACCGAACACACAGGAAGAAGAGGAGGAGGAGGATTGTGTCAGCATGGATGTAGAGGATAATGCTCAGCAGCAGTCTTCAAGGGATGGTTTTCAGTTCTCAGAAACCCAAGGAGTTGTACATGGCTGGGAGGAGGTAGTTATGGATCATGTGATCCTTAGTGACCCAGAGGACTCAGAATCGAATGCCTCTGCAAACTTACGCTGCATGGCCTCCCTGATACTGCAAAGCCTGGGAAAGGCCCCTAGGATTCGTGGTATCAAGGAGAGGGATCATTACTGGCTGGCAACCCTTCTTGATCCACGTTACAAGGGTAAGGTTGCAGAACTCATCCTGCCTTCACAGAGGGAGCAGAGGATGAAACATCTTCAGGGGGCCTTGAAGAAAGGTTTGTGCAATGCATTTCCAGACCCTGGGAGGTTACAATTTGCTGGTGCTGGACAACGTGTTTCTGAGGCTTCGTTCAGTCAGAGGAAGAGCGGTGGAGAAGGTGGCCAGCTGACCGATGCCTTTAAACAATTTTTCAGTCCTCAGCGCTAAGGTCTGATCAATTCAAGCAACCATCGCCAGCGTCTGCATTATTTGGTGCAGGAATATCTAGGGGCAAGAGCAGACTTGGAGACCTTTCCAACAGAGCATCCACTGGGTTACTGGGTCTTGAGGATGGACTACTGGCAAGAACTTGCTCAATATGCAATTGAGCTACTGGCCTGTCCTGCATCCAGTGTTCTTTCTGAACGCACATTCAGTGCTTCTGGAGGGTTTGTAACAGATCATAGAGTGCGCCTGTCCACAGACTCCATTGATAGGCTCACAATCATAAAAATGAATCAGTCTTTGATCAGCAGCTATCAAGCACCTGATGCTGAGGTAACTGATTGTGAGGGGTTACAGTGTTCTGGCGCCAGCACCACCACCCAAAGCCCAATTTTTCTGCCCCTGTTTAACAGGGGCATGTAATTACTATTTTTGATATAATATTTCAATGCAGGGCCCATTCCTGCACCCAACAAGAGTATCTGTGAGGGCTTACAGTGTTGTGGCACCACCACCAGCAAAGGCCCAATTTTTCTGCCCCTGTTTAACAGGGGCATGTAAGTACAATTTTTGATAAAATATTTCACAGCTGGGCCCATTCCTGCGCCCAACAAGATTAACTGTGAGGGCTTACAGTGTTCTGGTACCACCACCACAAAGGCCCAATTTTTCTGCCCCTGTTTAACAGGGGCATGTAATTACAATTTTTTCTATAGTATTTCACAGCAGGGCCCGTTCCTGCGCTCACCAAGAGTAACTGTGAGGGCTTACAGTGTTCTGGTACCAACACCACCACCAAAGGCCCAATTTTTCTGCCCCTGTTTAACAGGGGCATGTAATTACAACTTTTTAGTGCCTGGGGGGCCCCCAGGCCATTTTTTTAAATTTGGGTGTGGGGTTCCCCTTAATATCCATACCAGCCCCTTTTGGGCCTGGTAATGGCCTGGGGAGGGGGCATGCCATTTTTTCAATGATTTTCATCTATATTGCCGGGACATCCAACATAAAATTAAATAAAATAAAATTTCATCATAAATTTAGACCAATATGTATTCTGATACATATTTTTGGTAAAAAATCCCAATAAGCGTACATTGATTGGTTTGCACAAAAGTTATAGTGTCTACAAGCTATGGGATATAAAGTAGTTATTGAAATTTTTTTTTTTTTACTAGTAATGGCGGTGTTTAGTGACTTATAGCATGACTGCAACATTGCAGCAGACAAAACGGACACTTTTTTGGGAACCAGTGACACCAATACAGTGATCAGTGCTAAAAATATGCACTGTCACTGTACTAATGACACTGGCTGGGAAGGAGTTAACATCAGGGGCGATCAAAGGGTTAAATGTGTGCCTAAAATTGGCCTGGTTACTGTGGGGGAGGTACTTTTACTATGGGAAGGCAGAGATCCACGTTCCTGCTTTGCAGGAACACAGGATCACGACCTTCCCTTCTCACAGAACAGCCTTGTTTACATAGGCAGACTGCCATTCTGCTTGTGTCCCAAACGATCGGTGGATCCCAGCGGACACCGAGTCTCCTGGACCCGCTTAGTGTCCAATCACTGCGGGAATGGGCCGCCGGTCGTGCATGTGCGCACCCCAGAACCCGAAGTGCAGGATTACGTACTAGGTATGTGATCCTGCACAGGAGAGCTGCCTTGCCACTGTATATATACAGTATATGGTCAGCAAGCGGTTAACCTGCAAAATCATGTGTATTTATTTTTATTTTTTTACAAAAGGTGAACTTAGCCTTTAAATTAATAAAGCTTGATTGATATCCAAGCCTATTGACTAGACAATAAAAGAGCATCACCACACTGGTGAAGCCATCATTTTTATCTTTCTTCCTGTCAGCAGTGTCCCATTGGTAAATTTACACCACGGTGTTGAGTTCAGTTCTATAAGGGATTACAGGACATTGCATTTTTGTTCTTATACCAGCAGTATTTTTTATCTATGAGGTTTGTCACTAATAAGGGAGGGATCCAATGCCCCACTTGTGGTGACAACCTACAGCACTCCCCGCCTCCCCAGTGATGCAAGCTAGCTGTCCCTATGCCGTAAAATGCCCACAGCTGTCCTGAGACATTGATGTAACAACTGGCAGAATGAATTATTGAGCCTGGGATTTAATTTATTTAAGAGGAAACTTTTTTCAGGGGACAGCCTCCTGAAAACTGGGACTGTCCCTGGATGTATGGTCTGACTTGTATATCTAAACTCAAGAACAAAAATGTAATGGATTGCAGCTTACCCATCCTTAGATGCAGTGGCTGAAATAGCTTGCTTTTTTTAAGCTTTTTTCTTTAATTTTTATTTGGTGATCCACTTTGTCTTAAAGTGGTTCTAAAGGCAGAAGTTTATTTTTTATCCTAATGCATTCTATGCTTTAAAATAATTTTTAAAAAAACCTTCTGTGTGCAGCAGCCCCCCCCCCCCATACTTACCTGTGCCCCATCTTAATCCAACGATGTGCACGAAAATAAATTAGAAGGATTCTAGTGGTTGTGGCGCTGCTCTGTTAAAAGTATATTTGCTATGTGACCTTGTAACCTTTGTTATTGTGGTGAATCATTTCATCAAAAAATATATAAGTATAAAGTGACAAGTGCTCAACTATAAAATTCCAGTACATATATATAAAATAAATTGACAGGTGTGTTAATAAGATCTTTACAATATAATCTTATATAAATCAAAGTGTACTAAGTGATAAATAATATGGAAAAAAAAATTACAAAATAATTAAATTCAAGTCCTGAAAAGTGTAATAAACAGTCCGTTTGGAAATGAAAAAAAGTCCTTTGAAAGTGAACAAAACAAAGTGACTGGTGCCTTATTCCTCTCAGTGCTTTTTAAAAGGTGTCTTATAGTGCAGGTGCTTCACTCCGTGCTCTTCTTATATGGATGCACTTACCAGATGGCTCTCCCCTCTAGGGCATGTTGCGTCTTCACAGCCACAATGCTGTAACAGACCTCCGTTGGTAGTAATCCTTATCAGCCCCTTCTTTCCTTGATGATCTCTCTGGTGACTTCTAGGATCTTTTTTTGTATTTCTTAAATTTATCAGGGAAGGAGGTGGAGACAATGTGATGGTCATATGATCACTAGACTTCACAGGAGGAAACATCTAAATCTTCCTTATTTCACCTCAATATGAATCAAGGTCTTAATGCAATTATTACCCCACCATGGGCTTTTAGGTATCTACGGCTGTGGGAAATGTAACTCCTGTTCTCTTCTGTCTTTCCACCACGAGATCCTAGGCTGTCCGGTACTCTCCCTTCTCATTGACTGAGACAGCAGCACATACCATTGGCTCCCTCTGCTGTCAATCAACGTCAGTGAGCCAATGAGGAGAGGGGGGCAGGGCTGAGATGCGGCTCCGTGTCTGAGTGGACACACAGGTGCCCCCATAGCAAGTTGCTTGCTATGGGGGCACTTAGCAGAAGGGAGGGGACAGGAGCGCCGGCAGAGGACCTGAGAAGAGGAGAATCAGGGCTGCTCTGTGCAAAACCACTGCACAGAGCACTTAAGTATAACATGTTTGTTATTTTTAAACAAAAAAATCCAAACTTTAATATCACTTGAGCCCCCGTTCACATCGGGCCGATTTGACATGCGATTTGACATGTCAAATCGCATTCCAAATCGCAGGCGACTGCTGACAATGGCACTGTCTAAATCAGTGCAATGCCGACTTTGCGGCGCCGCACCAATTCCCAAAAGTAGTTTATGCCCTTCGTTTAGCGAACTTGGGGGTGATTTCAATAGACATCTGTGCAGGCTCATGCACAGATGTCTTTCAGCACCCCAACTCGCACTGACATGCGGGTTTGAAATCGTGTGAGTTCAGCTGAACGCGCATGATTTCAAACCCGCCCTCAGCGTGAACGATTGCTTACTGTTCAATCAAGCATTGTTACCTTATCTATGGGGAAGCAGAATTGTTACCCTAGGACAGGAAGTGTGTTTGGACTACAAAACTCCTCCCAATATCCTCTTCTCTATATCATAAGGAAAGGTGTGTTTTTATTTCAGCTAGAGAAGTGGTACAATACTAATGCCCTGTACACACGGTCGGACATTGATCGGACATTCTGACGACAAAATCCTTTGGATTTTTTCCGACAGATTTTGGGCCAAACTTGTCTTGCATACACACGGTCGCACAAAGTTGTTGGAAAATCCGATCGTTTTGAACGCGGTGACGTAAAACACGTACGTCGGGACTATAAATGGGGCAGTAGCCAATAGCTTTCGTCTCTTAATTTATTCTGAGCATGTGTGGCACTTTGTGCATCGGATTTGTGTACACACGATCGGAATTTAAACGATCGGATTTTGTTGTTGGAAAATTTTATATCCAGCTCTCAAACTTTGTGTATCAGAAATTCAGACGGAAAAAAGTCTGATGGAGCCCACACACGATCGGAATTTCTGACAACACAATCCGATCGCACTTTTTCCGTTGGAAAATCCGACCCTGTGTACAGGGCATAACTGATATCAGCAGAGGCAGAAAACACAGGAAGGCACAAGATTTCTAGCAGGATCAACAGGCATTTTTCAAAAGAGATTTATAAAAAGAGATATAACAAAATTATTTCATTATTATATTTACCAGACCAAAAGGAGCAAATAAGCAAAGGTTTTTGTTAGGGTTTACAAATACTTTAAGAAAATTCAGTTTCCTGGCACCGTTCTAAAATTATTCAAGCACAAGGGAGATAAACAACAGATAAACACTCAATTATATTATGAAATGGATACCAAATATATATTTGTCACAAAGTATTGCTTAGAAGAGCCTAGAAAAGTAAAGCATTATAGTAATAATATCCTATCTTCCCATGATGACTGTAGAGAGCTTTAGAGTCGTGAAGGTTTATGCTGCACTTTATTTTCTGGTCTTTTTGGAAGATGATTTTGATCTTTTTTTTTTATATATTTACTTCCGAAGGTGTGTAATAGAAAAGTCCGCTGATGGGCAGATTGTGTTCAAACTCACAATCTCGGAGAGAGAAACCGTGTTTTATTATCGCACTGTAAATGGTTTGCAGCCGCCTATAAAAGTAATGACACAAGGGAGATTTTCTGTGAAGAGATGGATTCATCTTGGTGTGCAGGTGGGTAAAAATACATAACATTTGGTTAAACACAAAAAAGCTTTTCAAAATAACGTGTGAAAGATAAGCTCTAGAGATCTAACTGTAGCATCCATGGTGTGCATTCTTCTTTGCGCCTGTATGTATCTGATGAAAGTCATATTTCTTTATCCCTGTGCCATTCCATCAATAAGTGTTTGTCTTGTAGTGTTCTTTTCTGTACTGTTAGCTTAATAAGTGTTTGTCTTGTACGATTGGACACAGGAACAACTTATTAATTATGTATATAATCTAATGCTTGTACATACTCTACCACTTAAAGATGAGACATTTTTAAATGTGGGTCTTGGGTCTAAACCCAGTTCAACCCATCTGCTATCTTTCAACCAAATTTGAATGCTAAAAAGAGCTTTGTAATACCTATCCAGGACATCTGCAATGTGGGGGTCACATGAGCTCAGCTAAAGGGCAGTATCTAAGCTAAGAGAGGTGGTGGGTGGCCATTAAAGTATAATATATTTTAGATCTGCTTACAAGCAGCTAAAATAGTATATCCTGAACCTTGCACTGGGCTCTGTTTTGGAAGCTTTTTGACCTGGACTGGTACAGGTGTCCTCAAGTAGCTATCATGTAAACACATAATATACTTAGTAAGGATTCTCTAAGTTGGAGCAGCCATAACATTTAGGCATGCCCTTTGGTTCCCTCACCCTCTGGACACCACTTTTGTTGGTGAGCTTCATCCTCAGACTGATGCTCCTTTTGCCAATGTAGCTTACTAGCTTGCTGAATGGTTGGAAATATAGCTTGCTGAATGGTTGGAAAGATGTCCAGTTATCAGAAAATCTTTAGAGTTTCCATTTGTATTTCTTGTGCAACATCATTGGTGGACTTATGTTTTATGGCATGCTGATTTGAATAGATCATGTAATATATTGGATCTTACATAAATGCAAAGGGATTAAGTGCAATTCCATCATAGTCCAAAGCGTAATATACAGTATTATATATTGTCCATTTGGAGTGAAGGGCTTTTGGACAGGGCGTGTAATTATGTGTTTTTTGTACAATAAATAAATATTTGGGACCACGTCTTAATTATATTGTGATGTACAAAATATGTTGTTTAGAGTCTGCTATACAGGCCCGTTTTTAAAAAATTATATAGCTTGTACAAGTTTGGCATGTGCCATCATTATTTTTAACACTGCTCCCCTCGAAAGAGTAACTCCACTTTTGTTGAGAAAAAAACATTCCCTTCTGGGTGATTTATGTACATTACAAGGATTTTTAACAAACTTTGTTGCAGATTCCTACCTATTGTTATTCTGAAGAAATCACTGTGGGGTTTATTTAGTAAAGGTGGACAGTGCAAAACCTTTTGCAGAGAAACCAATCAGCTTTCAGGTTTTACTGTCAAATCTTAATTGAATAAGCTGAGGTTAGAAGCTGATTGGTTACCATACACAGCTGCACCAGATTCTGAATGCTCCAGTTTTAGTAAATCTACCTCTGTGTGTTTGTCTGTGTCCATGTTCTAAGTGAATCTGTATGGGAGTGGTTTCATAATTATCAATCAGCTGCTGCACTTGCAGGGCTCTAATGAGGAAAAATGCAGGGTCCGCATCACTTTAGATGTGATTTACTATTTACTATTCACCAAAAATAGTTATGAGTCAAAGAGAATCTGGTGCAGTCTAAAGGGCCATACACACGATCGGACTTTTTGACAACAAACATGCAAATTAGCTGTTTTGGAGCAACATCCGACCGTGTGTACGCTCCATCGGACAAACTTTTTCAGTTTCCATCGGACTTTTGTTGGCTGTGCAAACGGACAAACTTTCCTGCAACAAAAGTCCGATGGAGCAAAATCCGATCGTGTTCACACAAAGCCATCAGACTTTTGTACAAAGTACAGTACGCAGCCGCGAGAATGTTTCCAGCGTGATCGGATCGCGCTGGTTCTCGGCGGCAGGGTACTGTACTTCTCGCGCTAGCTGCAATAGGAAAAGCACATTTTCCTACTGCGGCGGGCGCGAGAGGGAATTCCCCTCTGGGGAATACCAGGCCCTTCGGTCTGGTATGGATTTTAAGAAGAAGCCCCTACGCCGAAAAAACGGCGTGGGGGTCCCCCCAAAATCCATACCAGACCCTTATCTGAGCACGCAGCCTGGCCGGTCAGGAAAGGGGGTGGGGACGAGCGAGCGCCCCCCCCTCCTGAGCCGTACTAGGCCGCATGCCCTCAATATGGGGGGTGGGTGCTTTGGGGGAGGGGGCGCCCTGCGGGCCCCCACCCCAAAGCACCTTGTCCCCATGTTGATGAGGACAAGGGCCTCTTCCCGACAACCCTGGCCGTTGGTTGTCAGGGTCTGCGGGCGAGGGGCTTATCGGAATCCGGGAGCCTCCTTTAATAAGGGGGCCCCCAGATCCCGGCCCCCCACCCTATGTGAATGAGTATGGGGTACATCGTAATCCTACCCATTCACCTAGGGAAAAAAGTGTCAATAAAAAACACAGTACACAGATTTTTAAAGTAATTTATTAGGCAGCTCTGGGGTCTTCTTCCGACTTCGGGGGTCCTCTTCGTACTTCAGGGGTCTTCTTCCGACTTTGGGGGTCCTCTTCGTACTTCGGGGGTCTTCTTCTGACTTCAGGGGTCCTCTTCGGATTTCGGGGGTCTCTCCGGCGTTTTCTCCCGGTGTCCGCATCTTCTGCCGGCTCCACTGCTATCTTCTGGCGCTCTTTTGCCAGCGGTGGTCCGGACTTCTGGATCGTCTTCTTCCCTCTTCTCTTCCAGAGATGTTGACACGACGCTCTCTCCAGCCGGAATGGTCTCTGTGCGCTCTGCAACGGACTTATATAGGCGGTGACCCCGCCCCCTATGACATCACAGTCCTGGGGCATGCTGGGACTGTGAGGTCATAAGGGGCGTGGTCATATCATCATATGACCACGCCCCCTATGATGGACATAACACAGGTCCAATAGCTGGACTGGGCGTGACTGCAAGCGGAGCTGAGCAGAGCCAAGCCTAGCCAAGTACACAGTACACTCGACTATGTGTATATCGGTGGCGCTTGCTCCTCCAGACAGTGAGGATCGGCGTACAACACGCAGCCACGATTTCCCCCTGATTTTAAGGGGAAAAAAGTGCGTGTTATACGCTGATAAATATGGTAAATTGTAAAGGGAGAGAATATTGAGGGAAGGTATATTTCTCAATGTTTATTGTCACAGCTGAGTAATTAAAGCTTTTAAATATACCTTGATTTACTTTGTATTGTGCCCTGTTTGGTTTTGATCAAGGCTAGGTTCTGATTCTACTAGGTGTGATTTTGTTCTTGTAACTAAAATTGGTGCTACAACTATCTAACAGATAGTGATGTACCTGGATGTCTTGAATTTGTTTGATGTTTATTTTGCTACCTGCAATCATTTAAGGTAAAGCTGGCTGTGTGTAGGTTTACTATCCACTGTCCGAAGTCTGATTGTTTATCCTCCACAAGTCTGAGTGTGTCTTTACCCCAGAAAGGGCGACCACAAGAATAGAATGTTAATATAAATATATATATATATATATATATATATATATATATATATATATATATATATATATATATATATATATCTATCTATCTATCTCGATAGATAGATATAGATTCGATAGATAGATATAGATTCGATAGGTAGATATAGATTCGATAGGTAGATAGATAGATTCGATAGGTAGATAGATATAGTATATATATATATATATATATATATATATATATATATATATATATATATATATACACATAAAGGATATATCTATCTATCTATCTATCTATCTATCTATCTATACAGATAGATATATATATATATATATATATATCTATATATATAGATATATAGATATATATATCTCTATATATATCTATATATATAGATATATAGATATACATATATACTAAGCAAAATTAGAAGCGCAACACTTTTGTGTTTGCCCCTTTTTATCATGAGCTGAACTTAAAGATCTATGACTTTTTCTGTGTATACAAAAGGCCTATTTCTCTCAAATATTGTTCACAAATCCGGTGTGGCATATCAAGATGCTGATTAGATAGCATGATTATTGCACAGGTGTGCCTTAGGCTGGTCACAATAAAGGCCACTCTAAAATGTGCAGTTTTATCAAACAGCACAATGCCACAGATGTCGCAAGTTTTGAGGGAGAGTGGAAATACCATGCTGACTGCAGGAATGTCCACCAGAGCTGTTGCTCTTGAATTGAATGTTCATTTCTCTACCATAAGCTGTCTCCAAAGGCGTTTCAGAGAATTTGGCAGTGCATCCAACCGCCTCACAACCACAGACCACATGTAACCACACCAGCCCAGGACCTCCACATCCAGCATCTTCACCTCCAAGATCGACTGAGACCAGCCATACGGACAGCTGCTGCAACATTCGTTTTACAAAACCAAAGAATTTCTGCACAAACTATCAGAAACGGTCTCAGGAGACCTCATCTGCATGCTCGTTGTCCTTATCAGGGTCTCGACCTGACTGCAGTTCGTCGTCGTAACCAACTTGAGTGGGCAAATGCTCACATTCGATGGCATCTGGCACTTTGGAGAGGTGTTCTCTTCAAGGATGAATCCTGGTTTTCACTGTACAGGGCAGATGGCAGACAGCGTGTATGGCATTATATGGGTGAGTGGTTTGCTGATGTCAACGTTGTGGATTGAATGGCCCATGGTGGCGGTGGGGTTATGGTATGGGAAGGTGTATGCTATGGACAATGAACACAGGTGCATTTTATTAATGGGATTTTGAATGCACAGAGATACCGTGATGAGGTCCTGAGGCCCATTGTTGTGCCATTTCTCCATGACCATCACCTCATGTTGCAGCATGATAATGCATGGCCCCATGTTGCAAGGATCTTTACACAATTCCTGGAAGCTGAAAACATCCCAGTTCTTGCATGGCTAGCATACTCACTGGATATGTCAACCATTGAGCATGTTTGGGATGCTCTGGATTGGTGTATAGGACAGTGTGTTCCAGTTCCTGCCAATATCCAGCAACTTCGCACAGCCATTGAAGAGGAATAGACCAACATTCCACAGGCCACAATCAACAACCTGATCAACTCTATGCGAAGGAGTTGTGCTGCACTGCATGAGGCAAATGGTGGTTACACCAGATACTGACTGGTTTTCAGACCCCCCCAATACAGTAAAACTGCACATTTTAGAGTGACCTTTTATTGTGGCCAGCCTAAGGCACACCTGTGCTCTAATCATGCTGTCTAATCAGCATCTTGATATGCCACACCTGTGAGGTGGATGGATTATCTTGGCAAAGGAGAAGTGCTCACAAACACAGATTTAGACAGATTTGTGAACAATATTTGAGAGAAATAGGCCTTTTGTGTAGATAGAAAAAGTCATAGATCTTTGAGTTCTGCTCATGATAAATAGGGGCAAACACAAAAGTGTTGCGTTTATAATTTTGCTCAGTGTATATACAGTGCCTTGAAAAATTATTCATACCCCTTGAAATTTTCCACATTTTGTCATGTTACAACCAAAAACATAAATGTATTTTATTGGGATTTTATATGATAGACCAACACAAAGTGGCGCATAATTGTGAAGTGGAAGGAAAGTGATAAATGGTTTTCAAAATGTTTTACAAATAAATATCTGAAAAGTGTGGTATGCATTTGTATTCAGCCCCCCTGAGTCAATACTTTGTAGAACCTAGAAAAAGAAAGCTATGGGACTTTAAATGAGGCGACCGCCATGTCAGATATGAACAAAAACAACATAAAATTGAAGTTACAGTACATGATTTATTGTAACATTGAAGAAAAGTATTGTATCAAATAGATAGGTAGTCACATGACTTACACTAAATAAGCTGCTACATAGTACGCAATACAAATAGGAATTAGACATAATAAATGTACATGAGAAGATAAATGGGTTAAAAAACATATTATAGGAACAAGTAACTTTGAGCATCTAGTAGCACTCAACACGTTTCCTGGCATTACAGCCATTCATTAGGAGTGTTGTGAAGTAATATACTGGAAAGAAAATGGACAGGGGTTAATAATAATGCCCTTAAAATAAGGGAGGACAGAGAGATTATATCCCAACAAGGTGGAGATAAATTGGGATACTTACTAACAGGATCAAGGCCAGGTCCAGTGTGACGGGGGTAACAGGCATGATGTCTCCCCCGGGGTTGAGACAGAGGAACCCTCCAAGGACGGAGAACAGTGCCGTAGCCCAACATGGTGGTCACAGCATGATCCAAAGGACTATGTGTGCACGAAAAGTGCATAGTGTTCCTGGAAAAATGTGTCAAAAAGGGATTGATTAAATGTGTGAACGTGTAAAAATAATGTGGCTAAATTTCTATGTGTTCCCAAAAGGGGACTACATGAGGGAGTATATGTGAAATAAAGTAAAGGGAGGAAAAAACATACCAAAAGAGGATGGCTGATCTCCCAGCGAAGGGGGTAACCTGTGTGTGGGATCAATGTGTGCTTCCTTGTGATTGAGTCAAGCAAATGAACCACCTGCTGCTCCAAGGCTACTATATACTCCCATTCCCAGGGAGGGGCCCCGTCAACGTCATGCCTGATTGGCCAATCTGCACAAGAGAGGTGGGGGTGGGATTCCCAGTTGCATGTGGAGGAGCCATCTCCAGTGGGTCTCCACCCATCTCGTGCGTGGCTAAGGATGGAAAAAAGACGTTGAATCAATGTCAATGACACCGCTGATTGCGGCATCGAAGCATGATGCCGATGAGCAGGAGGCCAAGCCCCACCCCCATCAAAGGGTGGGCGGAAGGACGGGCTGCACCCAACCCCCCCTCAAACCCAAGCTGAGCCGGACAAGGGATTGGGAAATGATCTAGAAAGGATACTGGGTCAAAGATAATACATAAGGAAATATTAACATAAGAACCATTAATGTCTAAACCGCTGGCAACAAAAGTGAGTAATGTCCAAATTGGGCCCAAATTGGGCCCAAAGTGTCTATATTTTGCGTGGCCACCATTATTTTCCAGCACTGCCTTAACCGTCTTGGGCATGAAGTTCACCATAGCTTCACAGGTTGTCACTGGAGTCCTCTTCCACTCCTCCATGACGACATCACAAAGCTGGTGGATGTTAGAGACTTTGTGCTCCTCCGCCTACCATTTGAGGATGCCCCACAGATGCTCAATAGGGTTTAGGTCTGGAGACATGCTTGGCCAGTCCATCACCTTTACCCTCAGCTTCTTTAGCAAGGCAGTGGTCGTCTTGGGGGTGTGTTTGGGGTTGTTATCATGTTGGAATACTGCCCTGCGGCCCAGTCTCTGAAGGGAGGGGATCATGCTCTGCTTCAGTATGTCACAGTACATGTTGGCATTCATGGTTCTCTCAATGAACTGTAGCTCCCCAGTGCCAGCAGCACTCATGCAGCCCCAGACCATAACACTCCCACCACCATGCTTGACTGTAGGCAAGATACACTTGTCTTTGTACCTGGTTGCTGCCACATGCACTTGACACCATCTGAACCAAATACGTTTATCTTGGTCTCATCAGACCACAGGACACGGTTCCAGTAATCCATGTCTTTAGTCTGCTTGTCTTCAGCAAACTGTTTGTGTGCTTTCTTGTGCATCATCTTTAGAAGAGGCTTCCTTCTGGGACAACAGCCATGCAGACAAATTTGATGCAGTGTGTGGCGTATGGTCTGAGCACTGACAGGCTGACCTCCCACCCCTTCAACCTCTGCAGCAATGCTGGCAGCACTCATATGTCTATTTTCCAAAAGACAACCTCTGGATATGACGCTGAGCAGTGCACTCAACTTCTTTGGTCGACCATGGCGAGGCCTGTTCTGAGTGGAACCTGTACTGTTAAACCGCTGTATGGTCTGTTCCACCATGCTGCAGCTCAGTTTCAGGGTCTTGCCAATCTTCTTATAGCCTAGGCCATCTTTATGTAGAGCATCAATTCTTTTTTTCAGATCCTCACAGAGTTCTTTGCCATGAGGTGCCTTGTTGAACTTCCATTGATCAGTATGAGAGAGTGAGAGCGATAACACTAAATTTAACACTCCTGCTCCCCATTAACACCTGAGACCTTGTAATACTAACAAGTCACATGACACTGGGGAGGGAAAATGGCTAATTGGGCCCAATTTGGAAATTTTCACTTAGGGGTGTACTCACTTTGGTTGCCAGCGGTTTAGATAATAATGGCTGTGTGTTGAGTTATTTTGAGGGGACAACAAATTTACACTGTTATACAAGCTGTACACTCACTACTTTGCATTGTGTCATTTCTTCAGTGTGGTCACATGAAAAGATATAATAAAATACTTACAAAAATGTGAGGGGTGTACTCACTTTTGTGAGATACTATTAGTGCCAGGAAGCTAGCTGTTAGGTAATTTGGACAGGGTAAAATCCCTAAATCCTCACTAAATTTAATAGCTACGATGCCCGGCGGGTGTGGAGAGGCGACTCTTTGTACATCTTGCCGCATGTATGCGTTCCTTGATCATCCGATCGAGGGCGAATACTGCTGTGCAAAATGTAAGCACATTGTTTCCCTGGAAGCCCAGGTTCTGAATCTGGGGAAGCAACTGTCAGCACTGAGAAGTCCCTCCATACTAAAGGTGAGCCAGGAACGTACACGGCAGGTGCCGGCAGGGGCCAGCACAGAGGCGGGTGGAGACAAAGAGGTGCAGGCACTAGCAAAGAGTAGATGGGTGACAGTCAGGAGGGGTAGAGGGGGAAGTGCCAGAGAGGCCGATCCAGGACTGGAGCATCCCAATAAGTATGCTCCATTGAGTGACATTGGTGAAACCAGTCAGGGACCAGCACTGCTGGAGATGAGGGACTCTCCTAGCTGCCAGGGGAAGAACTCCTCCAGTGAGAGTGGGCGGGCAGCAAAGGGAAAGGAAAAACAGATTCTGGTGGTAGGGGACTTAATTCTTAGAAGGACAGAGAGGGCAATCTGTAACCAAGACCTGAAGCGCCGAACAGTATGTTGTCTACCGGGCGCTCGGGTTCGGCACATCACGGATCTTGTGGACAGATTACTGGGAGGGGCTGGGGAAGACCCGGCTGTCATGGTGCACGTTGGCACCAATGACAAAGTCAGAGGCAGATGGAGTGTCCTAAAGAACGATTTTAGGGACTTAGGTGCTAAATTGAGGAAAAGGACCTGCAAGGTAGTGTTCTCAGGAATACTACCGGTACATCGAGCCACACCAGAAAGGCAGAGGGAGATTAGGGAAGTAAACAGTTGGCTGAAGAGCTGGTGTAGTAAGGAGGGGTTTGGGTTCCTGGAGGACTGGGCCGACTTCTCAGTCGGTAACCGGTACTATAGAAGGGACGGACTGCACCTAAATGAGGAGGGTGCAGATCTGCTGGGAATGAAGATGGCCAAAAAGTTAGAGGGGTTTTTAAACTAGGCGATGGGGGGGAGGGTCCAGAGACAGTGATAGCCAGCGTGGAAGATATTCCAGAGGGTAGTATTGGGGGCATTAGTGGTAGGTTAACCAAAGCACAAAAACACAAGGTGAGTATAGTAGCAAGTCCTAGTTGCAATCTTGAAACACCCAATACGAGGACAATATGCGACCGGTCTAAACTATGTGGCATGTTCACCAATGCCAGGAGCATGGCGGACAAGATGGGTGAACTAGAGATACTGTTGTACAAGGAGGATTTGGATTTTGTGGGAATTTCAGAGACCTGGTTCAACAGCTCTCATGATTGGCTGGCAAACATTCAAGGGTATACCCTATACCGCAAGGATAGAGAGGGTAAAAAAGGGGGAGGGGTATGCCTATATATCAAGAATAATGTACAAGTGAATGTGAGAGATGACATCACTGAGGGAGCTAGGGAGGAGGTGGAATCCTTATGGGTAGAGCTCCAAAGGGATGAAGCTAAGGGGAAAATAATACTGGGAGTATGCTATAGGCCCCCTAACCTGAGGGAGGAAGTGGAGACAGATCTCCTATCACAATTTGGATTAGCAGCAAGGATGGGAAGTGTTATCATAATGGGGGATTTTAATTATCCAGACATAGACTGGGCGGAGGGAGCCGCGCATTCATTTAAGGCTCGCCAGTTCCTTAATGTCTTGCAGGACAATTTTATGGGTCAGATGGTAGACGCACCAACTAGAAATAAAACATTACTGGATCTACTAATTACCAACAATACAGACCTGATCACAGATGTGGAAATACGGGGCAATTTAGGTAACAGCGATCACAGGTCAATTTGTTTCTGTATAAATCACACAAATAGGAAACATGAAGGGAACACAAAGACACTGAATTTCAAAAGAGCCAACTTCCCTAAACTACAAACTTTGCTAAAAGGCATAAATTGGGATAAAATATTAGGAACAAAGAATACGGAGGAGAGATGGGTTTGCTTTAAGAGCATATTAAATAAGGGCATTAGCCAATGTATCCCATTGGGTAATAAATTTAAAAGAGCGAACAAAAATCCTGGATGGCTTAACTCCAATGTAAAAATGCATATAAAAGCAAAGGAGAAGGCCTTCAAAAAATACAAGGTTGAGGGATCATCCTCAGCATTCAGACTTTATAAAGAATGCAATAAGAAATGTAAGGGTGCAATTAGGATGGCTAAGATAGAACATGAAAGACACATAGCGGAGGAGAGCAAAAAAAATCCCAAGAAATTCTTTAAGTATGTAAACAGTAAAAAAGGGAGGACAGACCATATTGGCCCCATAAAGAATGAGGAAGGACATCTGGTTACAAAGGATGGGGAGATGGCAAAGGTATTGAATTTATTCTTCTCCTCAGTATTCACGAGTGAATCGGGGGGCTTCGGTAACCAAAACTGCAATGTTTATCCTCATGACACAACGCAGGAAGCACCTACATGGTTAACAGAGGACGGAATTAAAATTAGACTTGAGAAACTTAACATTAATAAATCTCCGGGACCAGATGGCTTGCATCCGAGGGTACTTAGGGAACTTAGTCAGGTGATTGCCAGAACGTTGTTCCTAATTTTTACAGACAGTCTATTGACTGGAATGGTACCAGCTGATTGGAGAAAAGCCAATGTAGCACCAATATTTAAAAAGGGCCCAAAAAACATCCCTGGGAATTACAGACCAGTTAGCCTAACATCAATAGTATGTAAACTCTTGGAGGGGATGATAAGGGACTATATACAAGATTTTAGTAATAAGAATGATATCATTAGCAGTAATCAGCATGGATTCATGAAGAATCGTTCTTGCCAAACCAATCTATTAACCTTCTATGAGGAGGTGAGTTGCCATCTAGATAAAGGAAGGCCCGTAGACGTGGTGTATCTGGATTTTGCAAAAGCATTTGACACAGTTCCCCATAAACGTTTACAGTACAAAATAAGGTGCGTTGGCATGGACCATAGGGTGAGTACATGGATTGAAAACTGGCTACAAGGGCGTGTTCAGAGAGTGGTGATAAATGGGGAGTACTCAGAATGGTCAGGGGTGGGTAGTGGGGTTCCCCAGGGTTCTGTGCTGGGACCAATCCTATTTAATTTGTTCATAAACGATCTGGAGGATGGGATAAACAGTTCCATCTCTGTATTTGCAGACGATACTAAGCTAAGCAGGGCAATAACTTCTCCGCAGGATGTGGAAATCTTGCAAAAAGACCTGAACAAATTAATGGGGTGGGCGACTACATGGCAAATGAGGTTCAGTGTAGAAAAATGTAAAATAATGCATTTGGGTGGCAAAAATATGAATGCAATCTATACACTGGGGGGAGAACCTCTGGGGGAATCTAGGATGGAAAAGGACCTGGGGGTCCTAGTAGATGATAGGCTCAGCAATGGCATGCAATGCCAAGCTGCTGCTAATAAAGCAAACAGAATATTGGCATGCATTAAAAGGGGGATCAACTCCAGAGATAAAACGATAATTCTCCCGCTCTACAAGACTCTGGTCCGGCCGCACCTGGAGTATGCTGTCCAGTTCTGGGCACCAGTCCTCAGGAGGGATGTACTGGAAATGGAGCGAGTACAAAGAAGGGCAACAAAGCTAATAAAGGGTCTGGAGGATCTTAGTTATGAGGAAAGGTTGCGAGCTCTGAACTTATTCTCTCTGGAGAAGAGACGCTTGAGAGGGGATATGATTTCAATTTACAAATACTGTACTGGTGACCCCACAATAGGGAAACAACTTTTTCGCAGAAGAGAGTTTAATAAGACTCGTGGCCACTCATTACAATTAGAAGAAAAGAGGTTTAACCTTAAACTACGTAGAGGGTTCTTTACTGTAAGAGCGGCAAGGATGTGGAATTCCCTTCCACAGGCGGTGGTCTCAGCGGGGAGCATTGATAGCTTCAAGAAACTATTAGATAATCACCTGAATGACCGCAACATACAGGGATATGTAATGAAATACTGACACATAATCACACACATAGGTTGGACTTGATGGACTTGTGTCTTTTTTCAACCTCACCTACTATGTAACTATACTGGATTGCAGTAAATAATTGTATTGTTTGTGCTTGTTTTTGCATTACTTACATGAGCAAAAGCTAGAGAAAGAAAATGCAGGCTTCTTCAGTTCCCCTTTTTATTCAGTTATAAAATCCAAACACAGCTGTCAATAATCTATTGCTTCCACCTACAGAGTAACTTAACTGAAATTTCACAGTGGGGCGAAATAAATGTAATTCTCTCGGGGAGCAGACATGGCCCTAGGGATTAATGTAGGGATTACTGTCCGCATTTAAATGTGTCAGTTCCATTGAGCATCCTTTATCCTTTTTATATTAACTGTGTATGGTTTCTTATGGTCTCTGGGACTGAAAAATAAAAAGAACTTTGACTCAACAGTGGGATATAAATATGATCCTCAATTGAACAACCAGCAGCTTTGAAAAAGCATTATGTAATGCAGATTCCTTTAAAAGACAATGTCTAGTTGATTTATGATTTTTTTTTAGTGTTATGGGCAGTGATGTCACAGGGAACATTTTCCCCAGAGTTCTCTGGGCACTTAAAACCATGTCAACGGCTGGAGTTTCCTCAGTGCACAAACCTTGGGACCAGTGCTCCTCTTTACTCTGACCTTCCACCAGTGCGCAGGACACAGCAGAACACATTTAGAAGTAAATCACTAGAATCTAAAAGGTAAATATTGGTTGAAAATAGACTAAATAAAGCATCTTTATTTGGTTTCTGATTCTTCATACTCGCTTGCATTGGGAACTGGTTTGGGGTCCTAAAAGACCCCTAAAAGCCAATAAACCAGACAGTGGGTAGCCTCCAACTTCTCCACCTCCTGGGAGCAGATAGGACACCCTTGTTGGTACCTCCTTCTAGGCATCAGGATTGCTGAGGAGCCCAATGCATGTCATTATCAGGCAGGGCCGGTGCTACCACTAGGCAAACTAGGCAGCCGCCTAGGGCGCACTGCTGCATAGGGCGCCCGGCCACTGTTGTTCCTACTCTCTTCTCTCTGCAGCAAGCAACTAAGTCTCAGCATCAGCAGAAAGCTGCTGTTCTGTTCGCACATAGTCTCAGAGGCGCAGCGGCGATGGAGGACTGTGTCTGTGTCCCGACTCCCGAATGAATGGAAGCAAGCAAACATTTATTGATGGGCGCTGGTGAGGCTGCACTTGATGGGCACTGGTGAGCTGCATTTGATGGGCGCTTCATTATAAAGGTGGGGTATACATGGGCAGGACAAAGGGGGTGGAGTCAGGCATGGAGCTGGGGGGGGGGGCACAATGAGGTTTTGTCTAGGGTGTCAAAAATCCTTGAACCAGCCCTGGTATCTTGGGATATCTTGGGAGCAGGATGCCCATATTATGGGGGAAACCCCTCTAATAGCACCCACTAAAGCTAAAGTGCATAGCAGCAACATAATAGGGATACCTGCACACTCACTGCGCTGCTATTGGAATACCAACACCTATGACTGTTATGAACAGGGTCGGCTGGTGAAGTTTTAGGATGGGTGGGCGCCAGACCCCGCCCTTCCTTTTTGACCCCTCCCATTTCTCATAAGCCCCACCACATGTAGAATCAACCCAATCTGTCTCCTGTATTCCACTTGCTTCCACCCATAGTGTCAGGAGTATACAGTTTAGCATTACAGGACAAAGTATACAGCCCCAGAATCACAGGACAGAGTATACAGCCCCAGAATCACAGACAGAGTATACAGCCCCAGAATCACAGACAGTGTATACAGCCCCAGAATCACAGACAGAGTATACAGCCCCAGAATCACAGAACAGAGTATATAGCACAGCATCACAGCACAGAGTAAATAGCTCAGCCTCACAGATCAGGGTATATAGCTCAGCATCACAGGACAAAGTATATAGCTGAGCCTCATGGATCATGGTATATAGCGCAGCCTCACAGATCATGGTATATAGCGCAGCCTCACAGACCATAGTATATAGCTCAGCCTCACAGATCATGGTATATAGCGCAGCCTCACAGATCATGGTATATAGCGCATCCTCACAGACCATAGTATATAGCTCAGCCTCACAGATCATGGTATATAGCGCAGCCTCACAAATCATGGTATATAGCACAGCCTCACAAATCATGGCATATAGCGCAGCCTCACAGATCATGGTATATAGCGCAGCCTCACAGATCATAGTATATAGCGCAGCCTCACAGATCATGGTATATAGCACAACCTCACAGATCATGGTATATAGCACAGCCTCACAGATCATGGTATATAATGCAAAAATGAAAAAATGAAAAAATATACTGCGCTGTGAAAAGGAAATACAAAAATAGCAGCCAGTACAGCTGTAGGCAAAGAAGCTTTTTCATATGTATATATGAAAAAGTGCAGCGCTAATTAAGTATATAAGTGAAATTGTTAAATTGCATTTACACAATACATAAATACTAAAGACAGTAGTTCAAAACAGTTAAATTCCTTCCACCATATGTGAATACAGTGAATCTCACTGTGTTGGTTTTATGTCTGCATCAATCACAAGTGTTACTAACAATCGTAAGTATAGACAATTAATTGAAAAGTCCAAAAAATAAAAGTGTAGTCCAAAAAAAACAAAACAGAAGAATTTAACCACCAGTGTGATCCTTTAGAATGGAAGGATAGCCGAAAACACCACCACCATTGATAGGAGGAGGCTTACCAGTAAATTGTTGACTTGAAGAGGCATATTCAGTGGGGCAAAAAAGTATTTAGTCAGCCACCAATTGTGCAAGTTCTCCCACTTAAAAAGATGAGAGAGGCCTGTAATTGTCATCATAGGTATACCTCAACTATGAGAGACAAAATGTTCAAACAAATCCAGACAATCACATTGTCTGATTTTTGAAAGAATTTATTTGCAAATTATGGTGGAAAATAAGTATTTTGGTCACCTACAAACACGCAAGATTTCTGGCCCTCACAGACCTGTATCTTCTTCTTTAAGTGGCTCCTCTGTCCTCCACTCATTACCTGTATTAATGGCACCTGTTTGAACTTGTTATCAGTATAAAAGACACCTGTCCACAACCTCAAACAGTCACACTCCAAACTCCACTATGGTGAAGACCAAAGAGCTGTCGAAGGACACCAGAAACAAAATTGTAGACCTGTGCCAGGCTGGGAAGACTGAATCTGCAATAGGCAAGCAGCTTGGTGTGAAGAAATCAACTATGGGAGCAATAATTAGAAAATGGAAGACATACAAGACCACTGATAATCTCTCTCGATCTGGGGCTCCACGCAAGATCTCACCCCGTGGGGTCAAAATGATCACAAGAACGGTGAGCAAAAATCCCAGAACCACACGGGGGAGGACCTAGTGAATGACCTGCAGAGAGCTGGGACCAACGTAACAAAGGCTACCATCAGTAACACACTACGCCGCCAGGGACTCAGATCCTGCAGTGCCAGACATGTCCCCCTGCTTAAGCCAGTACATGTCCGGGCCCGTCTGAGGTTTGCTAGAGAGCATTTGGATGATCCAGAAGAGGACTGGGAGAATGTCATACGGTCAGATGAAATCAAAGTAGAACTGTTTGGTAGAAACACAACTCGTTGTGTTTGGAGGAGAGAGAATGCTGAGTTGCAACCAAAAAACACCATACCTACTGTGAAGCATAGGGGTGGCAACATCATGCTTTGGGGCTGTTTCTTTGGAAAGGGAACAGGACGACTGATCCGTGTACATGAAAGAATGAATGGGGCCATGTATCGTGAGATTTTGAGTGCAAACCTCCTCCCATCAGCAAGGGCATTGAAGATGAAACGTGGCTGGGTCTTTCAGCATGACAATGATCCCAAACACACTGCCCAGGCAACTAAGGAGTGGCTTCGTAAGAAGCATTTCAAGGTCCTGGAGTGGCCTAGCCAGTCTCCAGATCTCAACCCCATAGAAAACCTTTGGAGGGAGTTGAAAGTCCATGTTGCCCAGCGACAGCCCCAAAACATCACTGCTCTAGAGGAGATCTGCATGGAGGAATGGGCCAACATACCAGCAACAGTGTGTGACAACCTTGTGAAGACTTACAGAAAACATTTGACCTCTGTCATTGCCAACAAAGGATATATAACAAAGTATTGATATGAACTTTTGATATTGACCAAATACTTATTTTCCACCATAATTTGCAAATAAATTCTTTCAAAAATCAGACAATGTGATTGTCTGAATTTGTTTCCACATTTTGTCTCTCATAGTTGAGGTATACCTATGATGACAATTACAGGCCTCTCTCATATTTTTATGTGGGAGAACTTGCACAATTGGTGGCTGACTAAATACTTTTTTGCCCCACTGTTCCTCCCAAGTCAAAAAAGGCTTGTTAATCGGTAAAGCTGGCCCTATCCTCTCCCATCCTCTGGAATCTTCTACCCCAATCTGTCTGACTTTCTCCTACTTTGTCCACTTTCAGACGATCCCTGAAAACTCATCTCTTCAGAGAAGCCTATCTGGTCCCCACCTAACAACTGTACTTTAATTTTCTCCATCAGCACATCCCCACAGTTATTATCGCTTGTATCTCTTGACCTTCCCCCTTAGATTGTAAGTTCTAAGGAGCAGGGCTCTTTGATTCCTGCTGTATTAAAGTGTATTGTATTTGTCCTGTCTACCCTCAAGTTGTTAATACAATTTTCTTGTACAACTTTCCTTTAGATTTACCAAAACCATATATTATGAGGTCCAACCTAAACACTTTCAATATATTGAAATGCTCTTTAGTTGAGCCCTTTGAATGTGTCTGGTACATCCAAAGGGTAAAGAAGATAAAAAAGCTCACAGCTGCAGCCATGAGCTTGTTTCTGTTTTAACTGGTGATTTTGGTGGCCCGGTCATATTTACCAAAATTTCTGCTGCCATACCTCCTCCCTCCGGTGCTCCCCTCATTGGTTCCTAGATTGTCCTGCCCTTTCCGGGAGCCTGGGAACACAACAGTGATGGTAAGGATGATGATCAGGAGGGCACTTCAGATCTTTCCAAATCCTGGGTATGCAGCTGATTGAGCACAGCCCTGCACTCCACTGGCTGAAAGTAAGGGCAGGGGAGGGATAATGGGTCTAATAGACCCCTGATGCCTCCATAAACTGAACCTGTCCCCTTCCCCTTTGCTAGTACATAGGGGGCTTGTTAGGCTCCTTGGGATAGCAATAAAGTTACATGTAAAATAAAAAAATAAGTGTTAAAATAAAGACTATAATAAAATAAATAAAGGTAACAAAAAATGTAAAGCCCTCTGTCACCCCATGCACACATACAACCAAACACAAATGCACACACGAGGCTTGCACTAGTATGTATACAACAAATGCGCAACACATATTGGGTATTGCAACACACCAGACCTAGTGCAGTAATTCTAGGTCCTTTATGCTTATCCCTAAACTGATAAGCTGTAAGGGCATTGAAAGCATCACCTACTGAAAATATTGGGTGTGATCATTTTTTGCCATTTTGCGGACGCACAGTTTTGAGGCCTGATATATTTGGTATCTATTTACTCAACACAATCTCATCTTTTATCTTGTGCATTATGTGTGCACTAAAATTTATTTCAGTGTATTTTTTCCAGAAAATAGAAATTTGATAAACAGTCGGTAAAACACATGCAGTATAAAAAAATTCAACTACAATGTTTTTGTTCTACAGGGCCTTTGTTTTTATAAAATATATAATCTGCTAGGGTTTTAAATACTTTCTTTGCCAAACGTGAAGATTTTAACATCCATGTGAAAAATGGAGGGGGACCTGGTTATTTAGTCCTAATGAGACATTAACTCCAGGCAGGTATAAATAACATCAATAAATGCCGTTATGTGGTCGTTAAAAATAATTAACTGTATTTTGAAGTGCAGCTAGTGTAAGTACCTGAATTTGTCTTGAGATTAGCCTGCTGTAATACCTTTTACTGAAGCACCGAGATCGGAGATGGGAGGGACAACACCAATAACCAATCATTCTTTGCTGCAGTATACACTCACCGGCCACTTTATTAGGTACACCTTGCTAGTCCCAGGGTGGACCCCTTTTTGCCTTCAGAACTCCCTTAATTCCTTGTGGCATAGATTTAACAAGGTGTTGGAAACATTCCTCAGAGATTTTGGTCCATAGTGTCATGATAGCATCACACAGTTGCTGCAGATTTGTCAGCTGCACATCCATGATGCAAATCTCCCGTTCCACCACATCCCACAGGTGCTCTACTGGATTGAGATCTGGTGACTGTGGAGGCCATTGGAGTACAGTGACCTCATTGTCGTGTTCAAGAAACCAGTGGTGAGATGATTTGAGCTTTGTGACATGGTGCATTATCCTGCTGTAAGGAGTCATCAGAAGATGGGTACACTGTAGTCATAAAGGGATGGACATGGTCAGCAACAATACTCAGGTAGGCCGTGGCATTTAAACGATGCTCAATTGGTACTAAGGGGCCTAAAGTGTACCAAGAAAATATTCCCCCAGATTATTACACCACCACCAGCCTGAACCATTGATACAAGGCAGGATGGATCCATGCTTTCATGTTGTTTACACCAAATTCTGACCCGACCTGCTGAATGTCGCAGCTGAAATCGAGACTCATCAGACCAGACAATGTTTTTCCAATCTTCTATTGTCCAATTTTGGTGAGCCTGTGCAAATTGTAGCCTCAGTTTCCTGTTCTTATCTGACAGGAGTGGCACCCAGTGTGGCCGTTGAGCATACATATGCTGACAGTAAGTAAGCATGCTGACAGGAGGAGAGAGCAGAATAAGCAGAGTCAACTAAAACAACTTTGCCATGGCTGATATGCCTTTCTCCATTTTGCTGATGTTCTCAATCTACCTCCATCCTCAGTAATACCACAATGAATATGTTTGATTCACTCAAAAAATAATAGATTGTATAGTGCTCTCTGTATAATAAACTGTATTTTTTATTTTAAAAATATTATACTGAACTGATTTTGTGCACTAACACTAGTGCACATCAGTATCCAGACATATAATTTTAAAAACCTCCAACAAAATGGCTGACCGCACATGTCTGGTTTTGCGGTGTGATGCCCCCCAACGCGTTGCGTCATTAGATCATGTGACTTCATCAGGGGATAAGGGGCCGTACAAGCAAAACACCTTTTATGTTACCCTATCAGATTAATTCCCATAGAAACATAGTAAAACAAATTGCGGCCGCCATCTTAGTGGTGACCGGCTATGCAATGTAATAGCCAGCCATTATGGGGTATGCCAAGTTCCAAATACACTGCATGTATCCTAAATTGAGTAAACAGATAGCAGGAGTAATTAATAAAACTTGGAAAATATATGAATTACTTAACCCCTTCTGACTTATTGTATATTGTAATATACACACATGAGCATATATTGTGCATATCACATTATGGATCTAACAGGGGCGTAATCGCCCACAACAAAAAGACAAAGAAATTAAATTTAAACAACCAGATTTCAAGAATGTATTTTCAATATTATATGCCGGCATACTGATGTGCACCATGTTAGTGCACAAAATAAGTTGAGTGTAATATTTTTTTAAATATAAAATACAATTTATTATACAGAGGGCACTATATATTCTATTATTTTTTGAGTGAATCATACATATTCATTGCTGAGGGTGTAGGTGGATTGAGGACATCAGCAAGGTGGAGAAAGGCATAAAAACCATGGCACAGGAGACCCCACAGTAAGCGGCAAGCGAATGAGACCTGATATTGGGTCAAAGTTCAAGGTGAGAACATATGTATGCTGTTGAAGGGATATATACATGTGGTGAAAGAATAAAGTTGAAGGAATATAATTGCAGCAAAGAGTTGGAAATATCTGGCATTATTGTCATTGAATGAACACATTATCATAAATATATAGTGTATGGTTGCAAAATTACACAGACGCTTGGAACTTTTCTAATTGTTTTATTATTCATTTATTTTCATTTTGCCCCATAATGTTGGTTTTGGAATATTAGTTCCAGTATATGATATAATTTATTTATTCACTATTTCTGCACTATTTGTGATATATTTTTGTATTAAGCACACTTGTGGGAACACAAGAGGCGTGGGCAGCACTATTGACCCTAGTCTATTTTTTTTTTAGTTCTATTTCTAAGTGGATTTATCACTAGTCACATTTTTAATATATAGAGGTTGATTTGCGAAAGAAAAATAGACTGTGCACTTTGCAAAGTGCAGTTGCACTCTGCGAGAGCAGTTGCTCCAGAGCTTAGTAAATGAGGAAAAGCTCTGCTGAATTCCATCATCCAATCATATGCAAGCAAAAAGGCTGTTTTTCTAATTTTCCTTGCACGTGATTAGGTATTCTTTGCATAGTGAATCTTTACCTCATTTACTAAGCTCTGGAGCAACTGCACTTGCAGAGTGCAATTGCACTTTGCAAAGTGCACAGTCTATTTGCCTTTAGTAAATCCACCCCATAGTGATAGTACTATACTCGCTCTTAAAGCGATTGCGCTGAAGTGTTTTGGGTTACATTGAAAATTAGTGTTCTGTTGCTGCTGCTCAATTTTTTAGTCAGCAAGCTAAGAGAAGTGTGTGTGTGTATCAGCAGGTATGGAGTAGAGGTGAGTGCACTTAACAGAACTTACAACAGGAGTAATTTCCCAAGGTAGTTAAATCAGTATCAATGTTTCGGCAAGGCACAGCCCACCTTTCCCTTGAGACAGGCGAAACGCCAAAACGTTGACTCTGATTGAACTACATAAGAAAATTTGTCCTGTTGTAATGTAGTGCTACCTTCACAGGAGCAGCTTGGTAATTTAGGTTCTCTGTTTTGCGCCTTGATTCCAAGAACGCCTTCAGCCCCTCAGACACACCTAGCTGAATGAAAGTTATTGCAAGCAATTATAAAAATACAGTACGAGTATAGATACCTTTAATGCAGCTGTGAATTAGCACCGGGAAATAGACACCAGACCGTTTTGTGGTAAAGTAACTCAATGTATTAATACAGGTTAGAATGAATGGTGGTTTGGACATGAATGAACACACAGAAGGTGGGTTCAGACACAGTCCGCTAGACATTATAACCACTATGGCAAGGTAACTTAGAATAGAGTTCTGTACCACTAGACTGGGAATTACTCATGTCAGCAAAGTCAACAATAAACAGTGCATACAAGCTTAACTGCAATGTGAATAATGATGCTATAACGTGTCTAGAGTGCACTCTATGAGACAGGAAAAGGACAGTATTTTGTCCTAACTCTTCAGCTGGATAGCATTGGGATCCAATTGTACCATTGGGGCACATGAGACTAGTCCCATCCGAGCAGCAATAAGGCTACTAGTTGGCTGTATGGTCAGTTCCTAAAGGTTTCAGTCTACCTAGCAGCAAATAGTAAATCCCCACAGCTGCAGCTCACCATCCAGTCACACAAACAATGATTAGTCAACTCTCTGCTCTGCACCCAGGTGACTCTAACTGTCAGCGCACTTGGACTCAGTACTCTGGATCCTGCTCAGGCCACTATTATGCAATAGTTGCAGTGTACTTTGGACAGCAATGTGCACTCTCTGAGCTCCCTCATGGCAAGAGGCAGTTGTGTCCTTTACAGCATGAGAAAATGCAGCTCTTTCCCCTCCACCTGGCAATTTCTGTCTGGGAAATGCAGTTCAAAAGCTCTTGATTATTATAAAGCCCTCTCGACTACAGCTCCCACAGTGCAGTGCTGCCTGCCTCAGTTGATTGAACTCTTCCTGCTCGGCAGATTCCTCCTCTTGCTGATATAGCTGTTAACCAGTTAGCCACTAGCACCCAGCTACAGTAAGTCCTGTTGAGTGTGTCTACTGCCTGCTTCATAATATACAGTGCCTTGAAAAAGTATTTACACCCCTAGAAATTTTCCACATTTTGCCATGTTACAACCAAAAACATAAATGTATTTTATTGGGATTTTATGTGATAGACTAACACAAAATGGCACATAATTGTGAAGGGGAAGGAAAATGATAAATGGTTTTCCAATTTTTTTACAAATAAATATCTGAAAAGTGTGGCATGCATTTGTATTCAGCCCCCCAGAGTCAATACTTTGTAGAACCATCTTTCGCTGTAATTACAGCTGCAAGTCTTTTTGGGGATGTCTCTACCAGCTTTGCACATCTAGAGAGTGACATTTTTTACCCATTCTTCTTTGCAAAATAGCTAAAGCTCTGTCAGATTGGATGGAGAGCGTCTGTGAACAGCAAGTTTCAAGTCTTGCTACAGATTCTCAATTGGATTTAGGTCTGGACTTTGACTGGGCTATTCTAACACATGAATATGCTTTGATCCAAACCATTCTTTGTGTTGGTTTATCACATAAAATCTCAATAAAATACATTTATGTTTTAGGTTGTAACATGACAAAATGTGGAAAATTTTAAGAGGTATGAATACTTTTTTTAAGGCACTGTATTTATAGACAGCTTGATGAAGAGCAGGGATGGTTGAAACTGTACAGTCGCTTCTACAATGTATGTAATTTGAATGGAAACCTTATTTGGAAGTAAATAAATTGCAATTGGAGATTGTATCCTTCCTTTTTTTGATACATATTATATACGGTGGATGATTGGGAGCCCATCATCGATACGGTCTCCTATTCTTCAACTTTGATACAAGAGGAGTGACTCACCCTACAAGTGTGTGTGTGTATATATATATATATATATATATATATATATATATATATACTGTATATATACTGTATAATATAAGTGTTTTTTTATACAGTATATAATGTATTTTGGTTTGGGGCTTGTTGGAAGTAGTTTGACTACTGTGCAAGACATTGGGCAGAGAGGCTGGGATGATACGGACACATCAGCATTCGTAAACTGTAGATTCTGTGAAGTTGAATTTATTTGAAATCTTTAGAGAAAATAGCTGTTCTGGTAAAATCGATGCTGAAGCATATTTAAGGATTCACCCACTGTTGATCTAAAATAGTCTTTTTTTTCTGACTATAGTTCAATTGATTATTAGTACTCTTCCCTCTAATTGCATTCATTAATTATGCATCCAGTGTTTTAAGCCACCTTTTCAAAGCGTCTTCATCACTGAAGTACGTTATACATTAACTATTAATTATAACACCGTGACTGTGAATGTAAGATTTGGGGGTTGTCGGTGAAATATGCAGGTTCTAGTTAGGAAAATTAGGTAGAGCTTAATGAATTTCCACTGAAAAAGGCACAAAACTGATTAAACACAAGCTGTTTTAGAAGTTTTCTGGGATATGTCAGATTGATGTGGCTTTTCTTGCCTGGCTGTCTACAATTATAAAACATAATCTTTTTGGTAGCCTTTATTTTGCCTGGTCGTATCAGTGTTATGCAGCCACAGTTTGGCAGACAGCAGCCTGTTAAAAGCTTCAGGAAGAAAGTTTAAAATCAAAATGCAAAGGGGAACTCGCTACCATATTACTCTCTGGAGGATAGGATGCTCTTAGAATGCCTATTGAAATCAGCATTATCATTTCAATACTTGTCAAATATGAGTCATTTCCTAGTTCAGGCAAAAAATTATTTATAAATCTTTAAATCCTACAGTTCTTTCAAGAAAAGGTTAAGGTACTTATGATTTAATGAAACGCCTTTACATCATAACTGTTTAACTGTCGTGTGAAAACTTGTCCTTTAAGACAGAGAGCCCCATCAGCAGAAGGCAGTGCTGTCTTGTGTATTATTAATGTTGTATTAAACAAAGTTACAAATGACTTGGGCTTTAAGATAATGATGGAGTACTTGTTGGCTCAGCTCTTTACGTAATGATAAAGCCTGGTCATCCCATGGGAGTAACTCCATTTTATCACATAGTACATGGAAGCTGTTTGGCTTTTCTAACTAGTGCCATGTAGAGTTTAACGTTGACCTGAACTCAAAAAGAGAAGATATGCTATGTTATAGGGAACATCTGGAAATGTTAATTGTGCTTAAGCAACACCCTGAAAAAATCCACCTTTTGTGTAGATTTTTTCCTGAAAAATAGCAGTGCACTTACTGTGCCTAGGAATTTCTGTCTATTGAACCTCATAGCTGTATACCTGTAGTGTGAAATAATCTAAGACTGCTGTCTTTGACTGCTAGCCTATCGCTTTTTGGAATAATATGTATTGTTGTCACTACTGTCCTGTTTAACATCTTTTCCTGCTGGTGAGAAAGCTGTACCTGCGGACAGTGCAGTGCAAGGATCTCCCTGATTCTCTTTCTTACTTTCTATGGATTTGTGCTTCCTTCACCTCTCCTGCTGCTTCTTGATCATACCCTGCCAGTCATCAGCTCACCTGCCATCGTGGTGGCAGCTCTGACATGGGGAAACAATTCCCCACCTCTCCTGCTGCTTCTTGATCATACTTCACCAGTCATCAGTTGACCAGCCATCAGGAAGTGGGGGTGGGGAGGACATCTCTGACATGGGAATGTAATTCCCCACCTCTACCAAGATGACCACCACTACACAGACACTTCCTGTGCCTAGGCATTTCTGTGCCATAAGCCTCCTAGCTGTATACCTACAGTGTGAGATTATCTAAGACACTGTTGCCTCTGCCTGTTAGTTTAATAATATTTGGAATGAGATTTATGTTGATAAAGAAGTTGTACCTGAGGACTATGACATGCAGGGATCTCCCTGACTGCGTCCATTCTGTGGCTCTGTGCTTTATTCATCTCTCCTGCTGCTTCTTGATCATTACCCCACCAGTCATCAGATCACCAATCATTAGGGAGACGGCTCTGACATGAGGAAACAAAACACTGTCTCTGTCAAGATTACCACCCTTTCATAGAGATGAGGTGTAGAGCAAAGCATGGCAAGTCAGTAATGGGGAAGACATGAGACTAATGGGAGACCAGAGGCAATATAGTTGACTAGTCATTGGTCTGACTTTTTTAGGGCACAGCTTTCACAGAGCAGAGCCTCTTTAAAGGAAAGCTATATTGTAGGCTGGCATTGCTGACCTGTCATTGACCAGGAACAAGTATGCAGCCATCAAAGTCAAAACTGCTGATTTGCATTCCTCTTATAGCTGCTTGAGCTGTAAAGAAGAGTGTATAAAAATCTGGTTATTATTAGTATATTTTCTTCACTTTATGCTTTATCTGTGTCATGTTGTAAAGGAGTAGTAGATTTAATCTAAGCAAGTAATTAATAGTAGAGTTCTATTGTTTGAATGCAGCCTAATGTGAGAGTCTTTATAAAATAACAGGATGTATCTAAGGCTCTAATATAAAAAGGTGTTGTGTGCTACACATGTAGATCTATAGGTATATAGAGTATGAATAAATAGGAAATTAATATATGTCATAGTAGTCTTTATACTCTATATTATCCATTATCCATTATCCCTCTAACAATTTTCATTATTTGTTTTAAAATGCCTTTTGAAATGCATGCACAGGTATTTAATAGGATTCGTTTTGTAAGCATATTGTTGCAATGGCCATATGGAGGTTTTACCAAAAAAGAATAGGAGATGCCATGACCCAAAGCATGAAGGAGACCTTTGAAACATAAATTTCCTCCTCCACTTCCTGATCCTCCTGACCACTTAAACACACTATATGGCCAAAAACGTGTTGATCTTTTAGACAACTATGTACTTCCACCCTTGTGGCAACAGTATGGGGAAGGTTCTCTTCTGTTCAGCATGATTTGACTCCTGTGTACAAATCCAGCAACATAAAAACATGAGTTTGGTCCTTGAGTGGGTTTCACAGAGCTCTGGCTTCAACCCTACTGAACTTTTATCATAAAAGTAGAGGGGAGGAATCATTATTCAGAGAATCAATCCAAGCCTTGCTCTCAGCATCCATTACATTGTTGTCCATCATTGGAGAATGATCTGCTCTCTCCAAGGGCCATAATCAGCGGGTAGGAGGCTTGCCCCTTGTCCTCTTCAAAACCCCCTGTCCTGGTTGGGTCTGTCACATTTTCCCAGAAGAATGGAGGCTTTTAAAGCCACAAAGGTGGGCCAACTATATATGATTACCCATGGTTTTGTGATGCTGATATTGGTAGGATGGTCAAGTCTATGGATGGGCTGTCTGTTCGAGTCGAACATGAGTTCGACTCGAACACCGGCTGTTCGATCGTTCGACAAAGATTGAACATTATGGGCCGTTCATGCAGTGCAATTCATGCAGCGCATCACGGCCCATAATGCACTGCATCAACACAGTGCATTGCTGGCTGATGATTGGCCAAGCATGCACTATGACGCGCATGCTTTGGCCAATCACAGCGCCGTCAGCGAAGAGAGACATAATTAGCCAAAGGCAGGGTGCCTTTGGCCAATTATGGCTCAGGGGGTTAAGTCCACGCCCCACACTGTATGAGGCCGCCTGCACGTCAGCCGTGTGTAGTGTGTTAGTGGCGTTGTTAAGAGAGAGACAGAGAAAGACAGAGAGAGGCAGAGAGAGTGTCATTTTATTTAGTTTATTTAGTTTGAGCAGGCAGGCGATTCAGTTAGCTGCAGTGTATTTCATATATATATATATATATATATATATATATATATATATATATATATATATATCCACTGCATAGTTTAGCTAGATCTCATTGCAGACCGTTCCTGCTGTACAGTTTCTAATATACTTTAGGCGGCAGTTGATTCAGTTAGCTGCAGTGTATTTCATATATATATTTATATATATATATATATATATATATATATATATATATAGTCAGTCTAATATATATATATATATATATATATATATATATATATATATATATCCACTGCATACAGTTTAGCTAGATCTCACTGCGGACCATTCCTGGTGTACTGTTGCTAATATACTTCAGGTAGGCAGGCGATACAGTTAGCTGCAGTGTATTTAGTGTATATATATATACATCCCGGCTTCATCTCACTGCAGACCGTTCCTGGTTCCTAATATACTTCAGGCAGGCAATTGATTCAGCTAGCTGCAGTGCATTTAATATATATAGATATATACAGGATTGTATATATATATATATATATATAGTCTAGCCAAGCCTATACCTGACTGTAGGCCATTCCTGGAGTACGTGTCCAAAGACACTTTCAGGCAGGTGACTCAGTGAACTGCAGTTCATTTAATATATATATATATATACATATATATATATAGATAGATACAGGCTTGTATATATACCAAGCCATCCTCATCCTGCTCATCCTCTGTCACCCAGGCTCAGGGTACTTTGTCTGCCAATGCAGCTACCAAAGCGGCCTCTTCCATCAGCTCAATGTCATCAGTCACTCCTTCCCTAGCCCCACCATCATGCCCTGAGGAGTCCCCAGAACTGTTCAACCACAGTGCAGGGTACATACTGCAGGAGGATGCGCAGCATTTTGAAGGCTCTGATAATGGTACCCAGGTTGAGGATGAAGGCAGTAACGTGAGCCCAGAGAGAGGGGGTGCCCAAGAAGGACAAGAAACTGGCAGTCATGTTCCCCCAGCTGCAGCATACTGCCAGGTTTGCTCCAGTGGCGAGGAGGGGGGGATGATGAGGTCACTGACTCTACGTGGGTGCCAGATAAAAGAGAGGAGGAGGAGCAGGAGGAGTAGGCACATCTCCAATGAGGCAGGATGCCCTCCAGGGACCAGCTTAAGGGCAGGCAACCAACTGCATCACACCACAGAGCTCCGCATGTGCACGGCACTGCTGACTCCGTGCATTTTTCCAAAAGTTCTTCGGTGTGGGCCTTTTTTGAGACGTGTGCAGCAGATCGCACCGTTGCTGTTTGCAACATATGTCTGCAGCATATCAAGCGTGGCCAAACAGCAGCCGCTTGGGCACCACATGCATGACCAGACATATGTCGAACTCCCATGCAATCCGTTGGCAACAGTACTTAAAAGACCCACACCAAAGTACAAGGTGGACCTCTCCTTGCTCCTCATCAGATGGGATCTCCAACTCCACTATAACTTCAGTCCTCTCAGAGATCTGCACTGAGAGGAATGAAGGTGTAGAATTAGGTGTCCCAAGCACTTCCGGGCAATCTGCTAGCGGTACACTAACATCCGATTGTAGCAGGCAAATTTCCCTACCCCAGTTGCTAAACCGGTGAAAGAAATTCAGTCCCAGCCAGCCACATGCTCAGCAGCTGAATGCTAGTTTGGCTAAATTGCTAGCACTCCAACTGCTGCCTTTTCAGCTGGTAGACTCTGCCCCCTTTCGAGAATTTGTGGAATGTGCGGTACCTCAGTGGCAGGTTCCCAAACACCAATTTTTTTTCTCGGAAGGCCATTCCGGCTCTCTACCGACATGTGGAAGGCAATGACCTGGCCTCGTTGGACAGGGCAGTCAGTGGTAAGGTGCATATTACCGCTGACTCATGGTCCAGCAGGCATGGACAGGGACGTTACCTTTCTTTCATGTCACACTGGGTAACCCTGCTGGCAGCTGGGAAGGATGCAGGACAGGGTGCAGTATTTTTGGAGCTTGTTCCGCCACTACGCCTCCAAAATGCTGGTAGTGGTGATTCTGCCACCCCTCTCTCCTCCACCCCCTCCTCTTCTTCTTCCTCTATGGCCTCTTCCTGTGCAGATTTGTCCTCAGAACCAGCAGTACTCCATAGGCGTTCTAGGGGCTACGCAAGCACTCATGGCAAAAAGATGCCATGCGGTACTTGAGTTGGTCTGCTTAGGGGACAGGAGCCACACTGGGGCAGAGATTCTGTCAGCTCTGCAGGGGCACGCTCAGAGGTGGTTGACACCACGCCAGCTTCAGCCAGGAATGGTGGTTTGTGACAATGGCACCAACCTCCTCTCCGCCCTCCGACAGGGACACTTCACCCATGTTCCCTGTTTGGGTCACGTCCTTAATTTGGTGGCGCAGCGGTTCTTGTGCAGGTACCCGGGCTTACAGGATCTCCTGAGGCAGGCCAGGAAAGTCCGTGGGCATTTCCACTGGTCATATAATGCCAGTGCACAGCTGGCTGACCTCCAAAAGGAATGCAACCTGCCCAAGAACCACCTCATCTGTGACATGCCCACCAGGTGGAACTTAACGTTGGCCATGCTGCAGCGGCTGCACACGCAGCAGGGGGCCATCGATGACTACCTGTGCGACTATGGCACCAGGACAGGGTCAGGGGAGCTTGGCTTTTTTTTGTCACGCCAGTGGCTCATGATCAAGGATGCATGCACTGTCCTGTCACCATTTGAGGGGGCCACGAGGATGGTGAGCAGTGACAGTGCATGCATTAGTGATACTGTCCCTCTTGTCTACCTGTTGGAGCACACGCTGTGTGGAATAATGGACAGGGAACTTGAGGCAGAACAGAGGGAGAAAGAAGAGGACTTCCTTACCTCTCAAGGCCCCCTTTATCCTGACAGTATTCCTGCAGGCTTGCCTAACACACAGGAAGAGGAGGAGGAGGATTGGAGGTGGAGCCTGGCACTCAGCATCAGCAGCAGTCTTCAAGGGATCATTTCCAGTCCCCAGAAACCCATGGACTTGTACGTGGCTGGGAGGAAGTGGCTGTGGATCATGTCGTTCTTAGTGACCCAGAGGAGTCCGGACCGAATGCCTCAGCAAACCTACGCAGCATGGCCTCCCTGATCCTGCAAAGCCTGCGAAAGGACCCTGGGATTCGTGGTATCAAGGAGAGCTATCAGTACTGGCTTGCATTCCTTCTTGATCCACGTTACAAGGGTAAGGTTGTGGAACTTAACCAGTCTTTGCAGAGGGAGCAGAGGATGAAACATCTTCGGGAGGCCTTACAGAAAGGTTTGTGCTATGTGTTTCCAGAGCCTGGGAGGTTGCAATTTCCTGGTCCTCCTGGACAACGTGTTGCTGAGGCTTCGGTCAGTCACAGAAGGAGCAGTGGGCAAGGTGGCCATCTGACCGATGCGTTCAGACAATTTTTTAGTCCGCAGCCCCAAGGTCTGATCGGTTCCAGCAACCATCGCCAGCATCTGATTTACATGGTGCAGGAATACCTTGGGGTAAGATCAGACTTGGAGACCTTTCCAACCGAAAATCCACTGGGACTACTGCGTCTTGAGTATAGATCCCTGGCCAGAGCTTGCACAGTATGCAATTGAGCTACTGGCCTCTCCTGCATCCAGTGTTCTAGCTGAATGCACATTCAGTGCTGCTGGAGGCTTTGTAACCGATCACACAGTGCACCTGTCCACCGACTCAGTTGATCGGCTCACCTTCATAAAAATGAATCAGTCTTGGATCACCAGCTAACAAGCACCTGATGCTGATGTAACCAATTATTTTTTTTTAGATATGTGAGATCCCTTCAAGACTGCCTATGCTGATGCTTAGTGACTATCCTGTTATGCTGAGTGACTATCCTATTCCTCCTCAATGTTCATGTTGATAGCTTCTAAGAACATTTTTGGTTCTGGGCACCACCATCAGTGGCTAAGGCCCAATTTTTCTGCTCCTGTTTAACAGGGGCATGTAATTACAATTTTTGCTGTAATATTTTGCAGCAGGGCTCATTCCTGTGCTCAACAAAAGTATCTGTGAGGGGTTGCAGTGTTGTGGCACCACCACCACTGCCTAAGGCCCAACTTTCTGCCCCTGTTTAACAGGGGCGTGTAATTACCATTTTGATATAATATTTCACAGCAGGGCCCGTTCCAGTGTCCAACAAGAGAAACTGTGAGGGCTTACAGTGTTCTGGTACCACCAACACCTAAGGCCCAATTTTCTGCAGAGTGTATAGGGCAGGCCGTATAGTATATACAGGCAGTCCCCTATTTTCAAAAATCTGACTTACAAACGACTACTACTTACAAACGGAGGGAGACAACAGGAAGTGAGAGGAAATCTACCCCTAGGAAGAAAATTCTCTCCTGTAAGAGTTAATATGGGTAAAAGGTGTCTCCTCCACCGATTTATCACCAATCCTTGTTTCCCTTAAAAACTCAAAATTTTCAAAATCCAACCTTCATTGGGACATAAAGTGAGGTGAAATCTTCTGAACAGGGGCACAGACAGAAAAACAAATGTTACAGGGGTGATAACCCTTCCCTATGTTTTCCAAAAAGCTTTAAAATAGATTTTTTGGCTGGAGCTACGCTTAGAAAATGTACCTGTTCCAAATTACAAACAGATTCTACATAAGAACAAACCTACAGTCCCTGTCTTGTTTGCACCGCCTGTATACTGCTGTTCAGAGTATATAGGGACTGGGGGCCCAACGCCTTTTCTTTTTTTAATTTGGGTGCGGGGTTGCCCTTAATACCCATACAAGACCCAAAGGGCCTGGTAATAGGCTGGGGGGGGGTACCCATGCCATTTGTCTCACTGATTTTCATTCATATTGCCGGGACCCGACATTACATTAAAGCCTCAGTTTTAAATTACTTTTAGTCCTTTAGAAATGTCATTTTGTGCAGCGACTGTTTTAAGCACGGGAAACACACGCCACTTTACAGGCATACTATTGACACCCCCCAGGTATGGTATTTAAAGGAATATTTCACTTTTATTTTTTTCACTTTAAGCATCATTAAAATCACTGCTCCCGAAAAAACTTAAGTTTTTAAAACTTTTTTTTTCCATTGATACATGTCCCCTGGGGCAGCACCCGGGTCCCCAAACCCTTTTTAGGACAATAACTTGCATATTAGCCTTTAAAATTCGCACTTTTGATTTCTCACGTTTGAGTCCCATGGATTTTAACAGTGTTCGAACTTTCGGTCCGTTTGCATGTTCTGGATGCGAACCGAACCTAGTCAGGTCCATAAACTTCCGAAGAGTGTACTTAATTTATAATTTAGAAAAAGTTATCTGGTACCTGTCCTGGGCTCTCATGGCAGTCAGTCACACTTAGGCATGTAGTAACATTACCTTAGCAGATGGGGAGATTCAGAGTTCACACAAAATCTATGACTGGCCAACCCTGCCAAAATATCACATGGCCAAATGCCTAGGCACTGGAATAAACTGCCAACACCATGGAAGGGCCAAAACATATTTTTTGCAGGACAGATTTTTTTTTTTTTACATAGATTATATAAAGGGGAAGTATGAACCAAAAGAGGGGTGAAGGGAGGGAGTTATTTGGCCCTTGATCTCTAATAAGTGGCAATATTGCATAACTGGCACTAACTAAATTTATTGATATATACATCCCTAACACCCCCTTTTTGACCCCTAAAAACTCCCTGCCCTGCAGCCATGAGTGTCACTTTCCATCAAGAGGCGCCAAGCTAATACTTTTCACAAAGCCGTAAAGGGTGAGATCTTAGTGAGACGGAGGCACCAATTGGCTGCTTCTGCAAAACCATGAGCTTGAAATTATGCCTTGTCATTAGCAAACAATCACTACTAGCAGTGAGATTTAAGAGCACTAGAAATTGCTTATTTGTGAATTACCTTTAGAACCCAGTATTATTTTGTCAAAACATATACCTATATGTGATATACAGTATATTTGCTCACAGTGTTACATTTATTTGCTGTTGGTTTTTACAAACACAGACCATATCTAATCTTTACAGTTGTCAATGATATCAAAACTGGTGATGATTACAAATTATAACTTCATGTGTTCACTGGACAGCCATTGTGAATAGCTTTTGCAGGCAATCTCTTACATTCCACTGTTCATCTCTCAAGAAAAATTATTGAGCAGTCTAACCTTTCTTGGTTACAATCATTAATATAAATGTTTCCACCAACACCACTGTACATTTTCCAATTGATCTTGTGCTGAAGCTTTTCATAGCAATATAAAGAACATTTTATAATTTTTTTTTGTAAAAGAATACCAACCACCAGCCAAGCTTTCTTGTTCATGTTATAAACTAGCTTAATGTCAAACTGTAAGGAAGCTGTCATAATTATGGGGGGGGGGGGGGATTGTGTCATGAATTCTTTAAAATTAATTAAAAAATGAACCACAGAAATAAAATATATCACAAAAAAAACAAATATAAAATAGACATATAATGTTAATGAAGATGGATGAGGTATCCCCAAAATAAGCCCACTATTCTTAATAGTTAAATGTAAGATAGACAAAATCAAACAGTTATTTAAAGAATAATAGAAATACAAGATAAAAACTATAAAACAGAAATAAAATATAGCACAAATAAAGACAAATATAAAACAAAGGGAGAATTATACTGCTATACAAAGACAGCAAATAAAATATATATATTAAAAAAATAAATAAAATATTTACGTAAACCCATACAAAAAAAGAAGAAAAAAATATTCAAAAGTAGCAAAAAGAAAAGTAGAAATAGCAAAAAGGTTAACTTATTTGTAAACAAGAAAATATGACAAAAAAGGAAGAATCAGTTATGAAATAAGATTTCTAAATAAATAGGATAGCAAATAAAAAAAAGACAAAAAGAAAAGTAAATATATATATAAAAAAAAGCTATAGAATGGTGAAAAAGAAACACAAAATAAAACAGCAAAAAATATAAAAAAGAAATTGAATTTTCACTTAGAAATAAAGGTATAGTTAAACTTATAAAAGAACATTTTTATTTTGAATGATATGACAGGACTATCGCAAGAGTGTTTCCCGCTATAAAGAAAGCTTCTTAAGAATTATTACCTTTATTAGATTGGTGACACCGAGCTTTAGCTATACATTGCTAACTTCTGTCCCTCTGCAGAGACAATTTTCTTTTCTTAAATAAACTGTCAGTGTAGTCTTAATATATTGTTTGCTCCCTCATACTCTGAGAATACAGCTGATATAAAACATGTATATGCTGCATTGGTAATGGTATCTTTAGTGTAGTTGACTTGAACAAATGTGTTTCCCTCATGGCTGTGTTAATGTGATAAAAGAAATTGGCTGTTCGTCAGGATTTGGCTGGGTAAAGACAGTAGAGATGGAACCACATTCCCCTTTTATACATTAACGCCAACAAGAAGTTTCTCTCTGAGTTATATTTCATACTGCACGTCTCTTCATTGCGCAGAGATGTTGTAAAACATGAGATAATGTTACAAATAACGCACTGGGATGGCTGTATCTTTTATAATGATAACAGTCGGGAACTGAATGACAGTAACAGGCTGTAAAAAATATATATATTTAATAATATTACTGAAAACACAATTCCATCCGCACTTGTTATTTTTAAAAGCTTTTGTAATGAAATTCATGCATGGAGATAGTGAAATATGAAAAACAGGGGAAAAAAATGGAGAGGGGGGTGACCTACTAAACAAATGTTTGTGAGCAATGCATAATAACTCGAGCATTTAATTTTTCATTCCTTAAAGTGGCGAGTTTCTGTCTTCTAATGGTTTGGGGAAATGTGCAATTTGCAGAAATTGTAAACTGCAGAACCATGAAAGTTGTTTAGAAGCTAATCTGCGAGCGACGTAATGATACTCAATGGCAAATTTGCACCCCCTTTAGGTAATCCATCCGGGATGTTTATCCTTCATCAGAGCTCCAGATCTGCTGATGACAATCACTTAGAATGTGAATGGGAGACAATTCATGTTTTCTTCTCTTAAGGAAACGTAGGTGCAGTCATTATACCTGCGGTGCTGAATGACTGCGCTGTGATTTTCAAAGGGGAATTTCAGTGTATGACGATCCTCTAATTGTCTTTTGTTACTGGAGAAAATTTATTTTACTGCAACAAAAGTGTTCTAGCCATTGATTGCTAATTCTGTTGTTTTACCTGGCGTGTTTATTAAGCAGACTTTCAGCCCAGGATAAGTGATTGTGCTCAGTTCGAAATAACTGGATGCAGCAAACTATTGAGATTTGCATAGAAAGTGCAGTCTCTGTTTCATTAACCACTTCAGCACCGGAAAATTTGGCTGCTGAAATGACAAGGCCATTTTTTTGCGATACGGCACTGCGTTGCTTTAACTGACAATTGTGCGGTCGTGTGACGCTGTACCCAAACAAAATTGACGTCCTTTTTTTTCCATAAATAGAGCTTTCTTTTGGTGATATTTGATCACCTCTGCGGTTTTTATTTTTTGCGCTATAAACAAAAGAAGAGCAACAATTTTGAAAAAAACACAATATCATTTACTTTTTGCTATAATAAATATCCCACTTTTTTATCAAAAAAACTAATTTTTTCCTCAGTTTAGGCCGATATGTATTCTTCTACATATTTTTGGTAAAAAAATCGCTATAAGCGATTTTTACTAGTAATGGCGGCGATCGGCTATTTTTATCGGGACTGTGATGTTGCGACGGAAAATTCGACGCTTTGGACACATTTTTGGGACCACTGACAATTATACAACGATCAGTGCTGTGACAGACCTAGCTGGGAAAGAGACTTTTGGAGAGGACTGTATGCTAGCCTCTTGCCAATCGATCGTGGGCCCTTGCATTTGGGGGAACGGTGCTCTTTGTGAGCTGTATGCCTGGGGACCCTGGATTTGCCATATTGGAATAGCGGCTGATTCATAATGCTGGGACAGGTACTGTTAGGAGATGCTGATGTAAATTCCAACACCTGTCTGTCTATTGTCTGCTAAAATGTGTATTGTAAATAAGTCTACTATGGGATCTAAGAGTCATTAGATCCCCATTGTTATTTGTGTTAATTAACTCTGCTATTGTGTGAAGAAGAGTCTATGTTGATTGTGATAATGTTGATTGGATTTTCTGAACTACAAGACGGCCAGTCTGGCCTAACGGTCATGTCTGAGTCATCTAGGCTGTCTAAAGGGATTAGTTAATTAGCTTATGTTAATTAGGTTAATTAGGTTACAGCTGTATTGTTAGAGTAATATGAGCAGGAGGTCTGCACCTCCACTTTGAGTGTATAAAAGCCTGTATTTTGCAATAAAGGATATTCCTGGTTGAACTTACATACAGCCTGCCTGGTGTTTGTTCTGAGCTACACAACTGGGTTAGAACGGCACATAGCTGAAGTTCTAATCCCGGAGCATTGGATGACCGAACCATCAGACGTTGCAATCTGATTCAATAGCTGCAGAGGAGTGTCAGGAGAGTGGAACCGAGCGAGCAAGGGGCTCGTTACAAGTGCTATAAAAATGCACTGATTACTGTATAAATGTCACTGGCAGGGAAGGGGTTAACACTAGGGGGAGATCAAGGGGTTAACTGTGTTCCCTAGGTGTGTTCTAACTGTAGGGGGATGGGACTCTCTAGGAGGAGAGAGAGATCGGTGTTCATACATAGTATGAACACATAATCTATCTCTACTCCCCTGAGAGAACCGGGATCTGTGTGTTTACACACACAGATCCCGGTTCTCGCCTTGTCACGAGCGACCGCTGGAGCCCAGCGGTCATCGCGCCCGCTGGGCACTCGCATCGGCCCCAGGCACACGCTGCGGGCACCCCTAGTGTCTAAAAGGTGAAGCGACTTAAAGGTAACGTTGTTACGCCCAGCTGTGCCATTCTGAGGCGGCTGGTCGCCAAGTGGTTAAAGTGGACCCATAAATCAAATGTTAAAGCTTAACTCCAAGCAAGTAACTGAATACAAGTTTGTACTTTCTTTCTTTCTTTCTTTCTTTCTTTCTTTCTTTCTTTCTTTCTTTCTCTCTTTCTTTCTCTCTTTCTCTCTCTCTCTCTCTCTCTCTCTCTCTCTCTCTCTCTCTCTCTATATATATATATATATATATATATATATATATATATATATATATATATATATATATATATATACACAGTAGTACAGGACTTCAGGAATGGCAGGACTGGGTCCTGGAAGGCAGGTATGTGTCCCCATTACTTGGGTTGTGGTTCCTTTAAGAGGAACAAAAGGAAGATCAGTTGGAGTACTCAGGGACTCTCACTCATGCAGGGTGAGGGGTTCTGGGTTGATAGAGGCAAAGCTGTCTTGCAGCATTCCTAGGATTGTCAAGTACTCATACAGGACCTGAAATTCTGAGGCTCAGAGAGTTTTTTGGGTGGGAAAGAGCCTCCAGCCTGGTTTATGGCTACTTCTGTCCTATAAGGGTTTACCAGTCTGCAAGGGAGGGCCAAAAAGAGCAGGAAGTTGTCAGCAGATGTCCATGAGGTGTGGTGTGAAAGAGGACACAGTTGTGAAAGGACCGTGAAATATCTGGCCACTGAGACACTGCCTGTGGCCTTTTCCTGGACCCTGAAGCAGATGGGAACCTTGAACCCTGGTAAGGGACTATTATACTGGCGGTAAGCCATTGTGTTATTTGCTATAAACCCAAGTTACGGACTGTTTTGTTTAATTTGCTGACGTAAGCTGGTGTTGTTTGCCTGATTTTTGCAAGCAAAATAAAGATGTTTACTTGTACAAGCAGCTGACTAGTATTCCAAAACACCACAGATTACTATACACACAGTGCATTGAAAAAGTTTTCACACCCCTTGAAATTTTCCACATTTTCTCATGTTACAACCAAAAACGTAACTGGATTTTATTGGGATTTTATGTGATTGACCAACACAAAGTGGCACATAATTGTGAAGTGGAAGGAAAATGATAAATAGTTTTCAACGTTATTTACAAATAAATATATGAAAAGTGTGGCGTGTATTTGTAGTCAATACTTTGAAGAACCACCTTTTGCTGCAATTACAGCTGCAAGTCTTTTTGGCGATGTCTCTGTCAGCTTTGCACATCTAGAGAGTGAAAATTTTGCCCATTTTTCTTTGCAAAATAGCTCAAGCTCTATCAGATTGGATGGAGAGCGTCTGTGAACAGCAAGTTTCAAGTCTTGCCACAGATTCTCAATTGGATTTAGGTCTGGACTTTGACTGGGCCATTCTAACACATGAATATGCTTTGATCTAAACCATTCCATTGTAGCTCTGGCTGTGTGTAGGGTCGTTGTCCTGTTGGAAGGCGAACCTCAGCCCCAGTCTCAAGTCTTTTGCAGACTCTAACAGATTTTCTTCTAAGATTGCCCTGTATTTGGCTTCATCCATCTTCCCATCAACTCTGACCAGCTTCCCTGTCCCTGCTGAAGAAAAGCATCCCCACAACATGATGCTGCCACCACCATGTTTCACGGTGGGGATGGTGTGTTCAGGGTGATGTGCAATGTTAGTTTTCCGCCACACATAGCGTTTTGCTTTTAGGCCAAAAAGTTCAATTTTGCTCACATATGACCAGAGCACCTTCTTCCACATGTTTTCTGTGGCCCCCACCTGGCTTCTCGCAAAAAGCAAATGGGACTTTTTATGACTTTCTTTCAACAATGGCTTTCTTCTTGCCACTCTTCCATAAAGGCCAGATTTGTGGAGTGCATGACTTATGCCCTGTACACACGGTCGGACATTGATCGAACATTCCGACAACAAAATCCATGGATTTTTTCCGACGGATGTTGGCTCAAACTTGTCTGGCATACACACGGTCACACAAAGTTGTTGGAAAATCCGATCGTTCTGAACGCGGTGACGTAAAACACGTATGTCAGGACTATAAACGGGGCAGTAGCCAATCGCTTTTGTCTCTTAAAGAGGAGTTCCACCCAGGGGGGCCGTCAAAAAAAAAAAAAAATTAAAAGTCAGCAGTTACAAATACTGCAGCTGCTGACTTTTAATTGGACACTTACCTGTCCCTGGGTCCAGCGATGTGGGGGATCGAAGCCCCGCTCGTCCCCCCCCTCCGCTCGTCGGCGCCGGCATTTCAACTGTGGGCGCCGGGCTGTGGCTTCACAGCCTGACACCCACTGTGCATGCGCGAGCGGCGCCGCGCGCTGTGATTGGCCGCTCAATCACCTGGGACCTGTAATAGGTCCCAGATGATTGACAGGAGGGAGGGAGCAGAGCGGAGCCCTTCCTGTGCCTGGGGGGAAGTGATGTCACCAGCCCAGGCAAAGGAACAGGCAGACTACGAGGGACCACCTAGCAACAGGCATTTAGAGGTAAGTGAAAAAAAAAAAAATATCCAAATGTTTTTTTGCTTTTTTTTTTTTAGAATTTTTCCAGGTATTTTTGTTTTTTGGGTGGAACCCCACTTTAATTTATTCTGAGCATGCATGGAACTTTGTGCGTCAGATTTGTGTACACACGATCGGAATTTCTGACAACGGATTTTGTTCCCGGAAAATTTTATAGCAAGCTCTCAAACTTTGTGTGTCGGAAATTCCGGTGGAAAATGTGTGATGGAGCCCACACACGGTCGGAATTTCCGACAACAAGGTCCTATCACACATTTTCCGTCGGAAAATCCGACCGTGTGTACAAGGCATAATAGTTGTCCTGTGGACAGAGATTCTCCCACCTGAGCTGTGGATTTCTGTAACTCCTCCAGAGTTACCATGGGCCTCTTGGCTGCTTCTCTGATTAATGCTCTCCTTGCCCAGCCTGTCAGTTTAAGTGGATGACCATGTCTTAGTAGGTTTGCAGTCGTACCATACTCTTTCTCTTTTCGGATGATGAATTGAACAGTGCTCCATAAGATGTTAAAAGCTTGGGATATCTTTTTAAAACCTAACTCTGCTTTAAACTTCTCCAAAACTTTATCCCTAACCTGTCTGGTGTGTTCCCTGGCCTTCATGATGCTGTTTGTTCACTAATTTTCTCTAACAAACCTCTGAGGGCTTCACAGAACAGCTGTATTTATACTGAGATCAAATTACACACTATTTTCTAATTAGGTGACTTTTGAAGGCAATTGGTTCCACTAGATTTTAGTTAGGGGTATCAAAGTAAAGGGGGCTGAATACAAATGCATGCCACACTTTTCAGATATGTATTTGTAAAAAATTGGAAAACCACTCATCATTTTCCACTTCACAATTATGTGCCACTTTGTGTTGGTCTATCACATAAAATCCCAATAAAATACATTTACGTTTTGACAAAATGTGGAAAATGTCAAGGGGTATGAATACTTTTTCAAGGTGCTATATACCAAAAAAAAACAAAAAAAAAACGGATTTGTACAAGGTCCTGATTTGATGATTTAAATCAAAAGAACTTCATCTCATTTACTAAGTTACGTGAAAATTTCCTTTACCAAGTGACCATCCTAAACTCTGGTAATACATTAACCTGGTTGTGTCTTTTATATCTACCTGGCATTCCTAAACCACAGCTTTTTATAAGTATAAAGAGAACAGTCTAAACAATATTATTAATCTGCATGCCTAAATCTCTCTTTTGTTGTAATATGTACACATTATTTTGGTAGGTGCATTACACCAGAATAAGTTTCTTCATTGATGGACCGGAAGAAGATTTAACAGCATTTGATTCAAGAATACTGACTGATCCAGTTTATGAGAATGCTGCAGACAGTTATATACGGCTTGGGCAAAATGTGAAGGGTATGATACGGCTTCTTTTTATTACATTCTTCTTCCCCAGTAGAAATATTATTTGTTTGAATATAAGAAAGTAGCATTTGTATTTATTAAATGGAATTCATTTAAAGTGACTTTAAATTATAAAGATTTTTCTGTAGCTTTTCCATTTTTTCCATTGTTATAAAGAACCTAAAATGTGTTTTTCCATCTTTGCTGGCATTGAAATGGGGTTTCATCCTATTCCCGCTTGCTGTATGCACCTTCATTGGACAATATTCTCTTATGCCCCGTACACACGGTCGGATTTTTCCGATGGAAAATGTCCGATCGGAGCGTGTTGTCGGACATTCCGACCGTGTGTGTGCTCCATCGGACATTTTCCATCAGATTTTCCGACACACAAAGTTTGAGAGCAGGCTATAAAATTTTCCGACAACAAAATCCGATCGCGTCAATTCCGACCTTGTGTGGCCTGTTCCGACGCACAAAGTGCCACGCATGCTCAGAAGAAATTTCGAGACGGAACAGCTCGGTTGGGTAAAATTAGCGTTCGCAATGGATACAGCACTTTCGTCACGGTGCTATGTCAAAAATGGTTTAATACAGCGCACTCTCTTCTTCTTTATAATGTGAGAAGAATTAAGTAGTTTTGCTGCTCATATTCACACAGACTTCTCAAAACTTCTTTCTTTATTATTTATCGGGACTCCCTCAATATATTTGGATTTGTCACATCAGACAAAATTAATTGTGGGTTTTTTGTTTTTTTTTTTTGTAAAGGCTGTTTTTTTTTTTTTTGATTTAGGTTTGTATTTTTTCAAGGCTGATCTTTGTTCTATTTCATTTTCAAATTACTCCATAATATTTTAGTGTGTGTTTTGTGTGTCAAGTTACCCCAACACCATTGATATTTTATATTATTTAATCTCAAGGAGATTGTTTGGTGTTGGTGTCCCTTGTTAATTTCACATTGTATATTAGAAATGTACCTGAATCCTCACAAACAAACTGTCCTTTTTGAAGGAAAAAACACACATAGGCGAGTCTAATTGAAACAAAAATTCCTTTATTAAGGGCTCAGAACCAAATAAAGAGGGAGGCAACACTGGAGAAACAGCAGAAATTAGCAAAGCCTTGGACCCCCAGGGCAGACATCAATTCTTTACCAGCAAAATTGTTGGCCTGAGGAGTCCATATCTAAGGGAGTGCAGTCTGGTCCCGAAGTCCCAGAGATCCGGAAAGCAGCAGATGACATCTGTGTCCCCAGGCTGTGGTACTACAAGAGGCTGCATCTTTTGCCAGACCAGACTGGACCCAGGGTCATCACTTTCTGGTCTTCTTTCCACGCTTCCTTCCTGGCTGTGGCTCAGGTGTTGGAGATGTGGCAGGAGGAGGAGTAGGACCTGGAGGAGGAGGAGGACCATGTGTGAAGTCACAAATGTGGGTATCAGATATTATTTGGCCCCTCAACCCCTTATTGAGAGCTTCCAAAATTAAGGACTCACAAAGGAGTCGTTGGCCCTCCTCCATCTGCCTCATTTTGCAGGCAGTTATGCAAGCAAAGTCCTCCTCCACAGTGTGTGGGCTTCTCAGGGCCTCTGTAGCCTTCCAAAAGAGGCCTATGGCAGCCTCCTCCAGGGTACTCCTCTTCCTGCCACTTTGTTTTTGCGGGTGTAGGGGAGGGACCTGCATATTAGGCAGCCCGCTTGGCCCGGCCACCTCCTGGCTGAGACTTCCCTGTGTATGAAAAAGGGCCATGGTTTTAGTTTTTGGATCATCAATCACAATCCTAAATTAGTACTCCAAACTAACATCTAGTTAACATCATTGATTGGACAAGCAGAAATATTTAGAAGAATGCTATACCTGGCTCAAGCTGGGCTCCTCCACATGTTGCTGCCTGGAAGGCCCAGGTTGGACATCAGAAGCCTCAGCTGGGGGGGAAGGAAGCGTGGAAGGAAGAGTGGAGAGTGCTGGCCTGAGTTCAGTCTGACCTGCCAGAAAATGCAGCCTGTCATATTACCACATTATGGGGACATAGATGTCATCTGCTGCTCCGGATCTCAGGGAATCCTGGACCTTCTTGTGCTCCCTTAGATAAGTGCTCCTCAGGCCACCAATTAGGATCTTCAAATAGGTGATGTCTGCCGTGGGGATGACCGGCTTCAAAAATTCCAGCAATTGATCCAGTGCTGCCTTCCTCTTTGTTTGGTTCTTATAATGTGGGTGGTTTATCTGCCACAGACAAGGCAGCTCCCTGAACATATCAATGAAGATTACCATAAAGTCGTCATCTTTCAAGATATCCATTTTCACTGCAAGGCACAACACAAGACAAACCCTAATGTCAGGCAAAACTCTCCTAATCTTGTTACAATATAGGCCTCAATCTAGAAGCAGTATAGGCCCAAGTTTGGCTCTTACCTTCGTTATCACGATCGGCTCCTACGATACTCCTTCCTCCGCTCACAGATCGTATGTACTACACATGCATGTTACGCTTTATACACACTGCGCATGCGTGTAACTCCGCCCGCTCCTGACGTTCTTTCTAGTCTATTCCCCGCCCCTTTTCGTTCGCCGCAGTGGGGGAAGAGCAAATGGCGGAGACACAGCAGGTGCATGCTAATTACAGCAACGGGGAGGAGGAGGAGGAAAGCCCGGAGCCGGAAACGTCTGGATCCAGAAGGAGAAGATTTAAGGCATCAAATATGTCCTTTGGGGAGATGTTGGAGATGGTCGACATCCTGAAGAGGGCCGTCTATGATGGAAAGTATGGACCTTACCCCAACCCCAATGTCCGAAAGGCCAAGATCATGGCGAAAGTGGTCAAGAGTCTGCACCGGAATTTCGGAGTAAGTCGATCGAAAGATCAGCTCAGGAAATGGTGGTCGGACCTCAAATTAAGAGAACATGAGCAGTACAAAAAGATCCGGAGAGTGCTGCAAAAAAGTAAGTAGTTGTACTGTGTTCCTATTCTTTTTGTGTTTGTTACGCTCGTGCTGCTCCATGTGCTTTTAGGAATTGTTGTACAGTTTAAAATGGCAACTTTCATGTTCATGGGCACATTATTCGTTCGTATCAAACATTTTTCTTTTAGCCTATAAAACACCATTGTTTTTGCCATATGCATTGGACCACATTTTTTAGGGCCTACTTGAATGAAACTAATTTGGTTGTGTAGATGTGTTTGTTACTAGAATGAATTGCAAACTAGATTCTGTGTAAGGAGACGACACTCAGCAGCAGTTTTCACATCTGGACACTGGAGAATTAGTGTGGGACACAAGAACACCCTTTTTCTTAGGGGTCCCACACAGGTGCTCCAGTATATACTATAGGGGTGTCTCCATCTGTGAAGCTTGTACAAGACAGGTAAGTATTCAAGCTTGACAAAGGACACAAAAAATTCTACATCTTGGAACTCAGCCAAAATAGACAATTGTACCCCACTTCCAAGCAAGGTTTCATATTTCTAGTTCTGCCACCAAATATCTGTGTGCTAAGTATACCTTTTTTTTCACACAGGGGAGAAAAGACTCGGAGGACACCCCTCATCCGAGGAGACCAGAGACCCCCCACCTCTGGAAGAAGGGGAAATCCCCCAAACACAAGAAGAGCAGGAGGAGGAAGAAGACGTGGTGGAACTAGTCACCACAACAGGTGAGTGTCTGCGACCACAGGCTCAGGTAAGAGATGGATGCTGGCATATTTATAATACCTGTTTTTTTTTGGTTTCTCTCTTTTTAGGTGATCATGATGTTGTGGATCCAGATCCTTTCACCTCGGAAAGTGCCCAGATCCTGATCGGGGAGATCATGGGGTGTAATGTTGCATTGGAAAACATCACTAAAAACATCAATGATGTTATTCAAAAAAATAAGAACATCATTGATGTTTTGGGGAGAGTTTAAAACCCCTACAAAGCCCTTTCTTTTATGGTGTACTACACTTTTAAAATTGTTTCGCAAATTTAAGAAAAGCCAAATTTTGAGGATGAACACAGTGTGCCGACATGTGCTATCTGCCATCACGGGAGATCAATGGACGCGTTTTGGGGGTGCAACCCCTTCCTCAATAATAAAGTAGCTGAGAGTAAGGGGTTGCTCCCCCAAAACACATCCCTTGATCCCCCGTGATGGCAGCTAGCACATGTTGACATTCGTAAATTGGTATGCATCTTCAAAATTTGGCTTTTCCTGGGGTGACTTCTGAACGCAATATCAAACACAGTTCCTAAATACTCATGTCTGATATTGCCTTCAAGTTCTACCAAATGTGAACTTTGTAAGTTCAAGATTTGTGTCTTTCTTGTTGGTTTTAAACATGCCAGTTTTATGTGAAAAGGACATTTCTACTTTTTCTAATGCCACCCCAAAAATTGTTATACAACAAACATGTTGGTTTGTTTTAAAAACCTTTTCTAAATGCACATGTGATTGTGCAGGTATTAAAAAGATTGTTATGAATCAAGAATGTGTGGATACTTATCTCAACGCTACAACACTTTTGGAGTGCTCTAATTGCTGTTTTCTGTGACAATGGGTGTTATTTCATAAGGGCAAATCCACTTTGCACTACAAGTGCAGTTTCAACTGCACTTGTAGTGCAAAGTGTCTTTGCCTTTAGTAAATAACACCCAACAGTGCTTTGAATAAGGTGACACAATCACGCCATTTTCAGGACTCACCACATTTCTGTCAGGTTCATCTAAACAAAACACAAGCAGTAAATGTCACCAAAGATTTGCTCATTTTTTTTTATTTGATAAAGGTTTCACACATTGTCTGGCATATTGCTGGCCCCCCTACCCACAAAGTATTCAAGGTATCTTAGCCAGACATTACGGGCACTCAGGGAGGGCAAGCCAGGACGGCCACTTTCAAGCGCCGTCAGGGTTGTTTCATTTATCATTCCGGCCTCAGGCCCAACTAAGCCAGCATAGTTGGCAGAATGTTGACGTAAAAAGTTATGTAGAACACAGCACGCCAGGATAATATGATTCAGTTTATACTCCGCCATATGTATGGGTGTCAGAAATAGGCGGAACCGGCTGGCCATGATTCAAAAAGTGTTCTTCACCACTCTTCTGGCTCTGGCCAGCTGGTAATTAAAAACCCTCTGGTCCGGGGTGAGGGTCCTCATCGGGAATGGCTGCATAAGATGGTCCCCCAGCGCAAACGCTTCATCCGCAACGAAGACGAATGGGAGTCCTTCCACATTCTCTTCTGGAGGTGGCAAGTCCAAGCTGCCATTCTGGAGACGCCTGTAAAACGCCGTATGGGCAATGACTCCAACATCGGACATCCGGCCATTCTTCCCCACACTAAAGACAATCAATAAAAAGAGCAGCGCTGTGAAAGTTAGAGGCTAAAAATTGAGCCAATATAAGTATAAGTGAAAAAATGTGGTACATTGAGTAAATATTTAAGATAAATATTAAATAATAAAGTTCATAATAAATCTTATAAATTATGTAAATTCTGATAACAGTCCTAATCCGTGATCAAAAATCCAAAGAGTGAGGTAAGGTGAAGAACCAGAGGCAGGGGTCCCCGTCTGAGGCAGGAATGTAGGTAAGGAGTGGGTAAATCCTTCACCGCACCACTGTGATATAAGTAAAAATGCGCGCTTACCAACCGGCAAGCATAGGAAGGCTTGCGACCTTAACCCGGTCGGGGCCTTTTCTTGGGATGGAGACACCAGTATACCACTTCTTATACCATACGGTAGGCCCACTATCCACCACGTATAGACAATCCCTGGATTATGGGAATATCATACTCCTAGCTAGGAGTTAATCTCATCCTTCCGGACGGTGCGGCCCGGGGGCCGGCCTGTGATTGGATCGCCTGTCCCGCCCGGCTCGGTGAGGAGTCTCCAGTAGTTGGAGGAGGCGGCAGGAAACGGAAACTCGGGAGAGGGGGAGAGAGCCGGAGTCAATGCGGGCTGGGCGAGACTCGGCGGCTGGAGGTCCACGTCCACGTCCACGTCCACATACAGGAACTCGTAATTAGCCGACACCACCGCCAACATCACAATACCATTGAACCCCTTATAATTATAATAGTACGACCCCGAGTTGAGTGGTGGGACGATGTGGACGTGTTTCCCATCAATTGCCCCTCCGCAGTTAAGAAAGTCCCACCTCTGGGCAAAGTGGGAGGCCACAGTCTGCCATTCCTGTGGCGTGGAAGGAAACTGTTGAGGAAAACAAAAAAAAATGAGTCTTTTTGCACATAAACATGGAAAGCAGATTAGACACAAACATTCTTGGCCAACATCAAGATAACATTTATTAATGGGAATTTTTAAAGACCAAAGTATAAGGTACACCTATCATATTCCCCCTCCCCCCCCCCCCCCTGTCATGGGCCATTTCTAACATTATAGGGGGGGAGCTCTTGGACAGGTAACCCTCTCCACTTCATTGAGAGATGAATGCCTAAATAATGGGTATTGCTTGGAACAGCCCCTCCTTAGTTACACTATTGGCAGCCCACTGGACAGGTAAGAAGTGTCATAGGTAAGAAGTGTCATAATACAAAGATATAAATACACACTGTACACATTTGAGCACATTTGGACATTCTGCTATTACCTATCAAGATAATAATAGGATCCAAAAACTTTAAACGGTACCATTTGAAAGTATTCAGGCAGGTCCTTGCACTACATGCTTTGGGGAATTCATCCATACATCTGACCACAAAAGAGATGGGTATAGTGTGTATGGGTTTGGCAAAGTCAGCAGATAGATGATTGAGGATAAATAGAGAATTGGTATCAGCTGACTTAGCAGTTGGGGGGAGGGAGGGTTCCAAATGATTTGGGGACCCCAAAAAAAAGCCTCTGGCACTCTGCCTGAATTTAAAGCACAAATCACATTACAAAACATTTTAGGGGGTGTTTGGGGTAAAGCACTACTATGGAGCTGATAAAATACATTGTTAAGTGACTACATGAGGTGAATATAGGGCAGGAGACCATGCTGGGGAGGTAAGTGAAGGCAAATATGTATGAAGGACAAAAAAATAATTACATAAAAATCCAGCATGAATGAGGACAAAGGGGACATTCACAGCATATTACAATCATGGTAATTAGGGAATGAGAAAAGAAATACAATATATTAGCAAACATTAAAAACAATACAATGTGATATTAAAGGATAAAATCTTACCTTAATATACTCCTTCTGCAGGACCTGGATGATGGCAGAACAGGTCTCTGGGATAATGATCCCCAGAGCCTGGGGGGAGATACCTGTCGAGAACTTGAGGTCCTGCAGGCTTCTCCCCGTCGCCAAGTACCGCAGGGTGGCGATGAGCCTCTGCTCCAAAATGATGGCTTGCCTCATGCAGGTATCCTGCCTGCTGATATAGGGGGTCAGCAAAGCCAACAAACAGTGAAATACGGGGTCCGTCATCCGGATTATTCTCACGGATCTCACGGAGCAAAGGCATATGACAGAACTGGTCACGCTGAAGCAACCAATTATTGGTCCATGAACTCCTCCCCACCCTGTTCATGGACTGGACTTGTGTCAAGGTCAGGACCCCAACACCAAGCCCCCGCACAGCACGAACTCTATGAGGAGTACGTATACGCAACATGGCTAGAAAACAGTCGGCTGCTCAGAACAAAGTAACAGAATGCACTGAAGAACAGCAAGGCCTGTGAAGAGCGACCTGAAAAACAGTAACGAACAAACAAGAACACAATGACTAATCAAAGTCATGCGTAGTTTGCTGCACGCACTGAAGAGCAGATACAAACCCACAAGCACAAACTGAACAGCAGAAAACGATCTGAAAACCACGAGTCTGAAAAAGCGCGAATCGTCTCTCACCAAACTTTTACTAACACAAGATTAGCAAAAGGAGCCCAAAGGGTGCCGCGCTTGGTTCTGAACTGGCCTTTTCTAGTCTCGTCGTACGTGGTTTACGTCACCGCGTTCTTGGCGATCGGAAATTCCGACAACTTTGTGCAACCATGTGTACGCAAAACAAGTTTGAGCCAACATCCATCGGAAAAAATCCTAGGATTTTGCTGTCGGAATGTCCGATCAATGTCCGACCGTGTGTACGGGGCATTACTGCCTGCCATAGACTGAGCACAGCTTTTCAGCTAAGCCTAGTGCCTCCGACCTTACTGAGTGTGTCCCTATATGCAGTAGAGACTCCAGTATAGTGTGTCAGACACAGCATTTCTGTATTGCTGAACATATAGTGTTCTCCCCATATTAATATACTTAGAACTAAGGCCAACAACATATGTGGGTTGGCTGAAAAGCTAAGATGAACTAGGGGTAGTGGATACCTCGCATCTCTGGGTCAGAAACAGAAGTAAGGGTCTGAAACCTGGCCCTTCATCATCCAAAAATGTTTTCATTTGAGTTCCTCTTAATATTGTAGTTGCTCAAATATTGTTCCCAGTATGTCCACCTGACATGAAAGAGTGCAATGGTGTTGCAATACTATAGCATTCAAAAATGTTACTCTTATGAAGCATGTAACAGAGGAAGTGAAACAAAATGGTGTTGCTGAGATCTTTATGGCTGTAGTAGGAGCAAAGCTAGGAATCGCAATGTGGATTTAGCAAAGCATTTACTTTATACTGAAGTGACTATGAATAAACCCAATCCCCACTGAATTCTGCTCTTCAACCAATTAGTACATCTTCAAACTGCAGCCAAGGCACTGGACTTTCATTTCTTCTAGCACCTTTGTGTACATAGCTTTATAACACCTAATAGTGAAACAATACAAGGAAATTGAGGACAAAAAAAGAAAAAGTACAGTAGGTGACCGCGATATTGTGTCAATCTCGCCGAGATTTTATCGGCGAGATTTGACACCTGCAAGCCCCGTCGTGGGAGCCAGCACCAAGATGGCTTGCTGATCGGGAAAGGAAAACTTTTTTTTCCTTTCGCGATGAGTGACAGGCAGTGCTAACAGCTATCTGGTATGAATCATGAGGGGGAACACAGCGCCAAATTTTTGAATGAAAAAAACGGCGTGGGTTCCCCCCCAGGAGCATACCAGGCCCTTAGGTCTGGTATGGATTGTAAGGGGAACCCCCTACGGTGAAAAATCGGTGTTGGGGTCCCCCCAAAATCCATACCAGACCATTATCCGAGCACACAGCCCGGCCGGTCAGGAAAGGGGGTGGGGACGAGCGAGCGCCCCCCCCCTTCCTGAACCGTACCAGACTGCATGCCCTCAAAATGGGGGCGTGGGCGCTTTGGGGCAGGTGGGGCACCCCACCCCAAAGCACCTTGTCCCCATGTTGATGAGGACAAGGGCCTCTTCCTGACAACCCTGGCCGTTGGTTGTCGGGGTCTGCGGGTGGAGGACTTATCAGAATCCGGGAGACCCCTTTAATAAGGGGGCCCCAGATCCCGGCCCCCCACCCTATGTGAATGAGTATGGGGCACATGGTACCCCTACCCATTCACCTGGCGTCATAAGGGTGCATGACCTCAGAGTCCCTGCAGATGCTGGGAATGTGAAGTCACAAGGGGGCGGGGTCACCGCCTATATAAATGGCTGCGCAGCTCGCACACAGCATTCCAGCAGGAGAGAGTGTCGTGTCAACATCGGAAGAAGAGAAGAGAAGAAGAGAAGCGGCGACAAGACAGCGGCGACAAGACAGCGGCAGCAGACCGGGCCCCTGCTAGCAAAAGAGCTGGAAGAAGATAGCGGGGGAGTCCGGCAGAAGATACCAGAGAAGAACCGGACAGCGGCAGCAGACCGGGCCCCCCGCTAGCAAAAGAGCTGGAAGAAGATAGAGGGGGGCCCGGGAGAAGAAGCCGAACACCGGGAGAAGACGGAAGAAGATCCCGAAGTCGGAAGGAGACCCCCGGAGCTGCCTAATAAATTACTTTTAAAACCTGTGTAGTGTGTTTTTTTTATTAACACTTTTTTTTCCTAGGTGAATGGGTAGGGGTACCATGTGCCCCATACTCATTCACATAGGGTGGGGGGGCCGGGATCTGGGGGCCACCTTATTAAAAGGGGCTCCCAGATTCCGATAAGTCCTCTGCCCGCAGACCCCGACAACCAACGGCCAGGGTTGTCGGGAAGAGGCCCTTGTCCTCATCAACATGGGGACATGGTGCTTTGGGAGGGGGGGGGCCCGCAGCACCTGCCCCAAAGTGCCCACCCCCCATGTTGAGGGAATGCGGCCTGGTACAGTTCAGGAGGGGGGGCACTCACTCGTCCCCACCCCCTTTCCTGACTGGCCGGGCTGCGTGCTCGGATAAGGGTCTGGTATGGATTTTGGGGGGGACCCCAACACCGATTTTTCGGCGTAGGGGGTTTCCCTTACGATCCATACCAGACCTAAGGGCCTAGTATGCTCCTGGGGGGGAACCCATGCCGTTTTTTTCATTTAAAATTTGGCGCGGCGTTCCCCCTCATGATTCATACCAGACAGCTGTCAGCACTGCCTGTCACTTGACACAGTACCCTGTCACCGAGAATCGAAACACAATCTCGTGGTCAGGTACTGTACCTGGCATTGCATGACTAGTACAGTGCCTTGCAAAAGTCAATGTGCATAACTATTCACCCCCCTAAAGTCAATACTTTGTAGAGCCACCTTTTGCGTCTATCACAGCTACAAGTCGCTTTGGATAAGTCTCTATGAGCTTGCCACATCTTACCACTGGGATTTTTGCCCATTCCTCCTTGCAAAACTGCTCCAGCTCCTTCAAGTTGGATGGTTTATGCTTGTGAACAGCAATCTTTAAGTCTGACCACAGATTTTCGATTGGATTGAGGTCTGGGCTTTGACTAGGCCATTCCAACACATTTACATGTTTCCCCTTAAACGACTCAAGTGTTGCTTTAGCAGTGTGTTTGGGGTCATTGTTCTGCTGGAAGGTGAACCTCCGTCCTAGCCTCAAATCACACACAGAGTGGTACAAGTTTTGCTCAAGAATATCCCTGTATTTAGCACCATCCATCTTTCCCTCAACTTTCCCAGTTTCTTTAGGTGATGTGATGTGTTGTTTTTGTGCCAGACATAGCGTTTTCTTTGATGGCCACTCTCCACATACCTTTTCCCAAACTCAAAACATGCCATTTTATTTTTTGGTGAAAGTACTGACTTTCTTCTGGCCACTCTGCCATAAAGCCCAACTCTATGGCGCATACGGCTTATTGTCGTCCTCTGTACAGATACTCCAGTCTCTGCTGTGGAACTCTGCAGCTCCTCCAGGGTTACTTTAGGTCTCTGTGCTGCCTCTCTGATTAATGCCCTTCTTGCCCGGTCTGTGAGTTTTGGTGTGCGGCTATCTCTTGCCAAGTTTGCTGTTGTGCCATGTTCTTTCCATTTGGTTATGATAGATTTGATGGTGCTCCTAGGGATCATCAAAGATTTGAATATTTTTTATAACCTAACCCTGACTTGTACTTCTCAACAACATTGTCCCTTACTTGTTTGGAGAGTTTCTTGGTCTTCATGGCGGTGTTTGGTTAGAGGTGCCTCTTGTTTAGGCATTGCAGCCTCTGGGGCCTTTCAAAAAGGTGTGTATATGTAATGACAGATCATGTGGCACTTAGATTGCACACAGGTGGACATCATTTCACTAATTATGTGACTTCTGAAGGTAATTGGTTGTACCAGAGCTTTTTATAGGCTTCATAACAAAGGGGGTGAATACATACGCACAGGCCAATTATCAGTTTCTGAAAAATAGTTTTATGTAGATATTTTTCTAATTTTACTTCACCAACTTAGACTATTGTGTTCTGATCCATCACATATAATTCAGATTAAAAAAACATTGAACTAAAGACTGTAATGTAACAAAGTAGGTAAAAAGCCAAGGGAGTGAATACTTTTGCAAGGCACTGTATATTAAACCTCTATAATACCCTAAGATGTTCTTAATTTATCCCTTTGTTTAAGTAGGTGTCACTTCCAGTGTAATTTGGTTACCCACCTCAGTCTTCTGCTTCTCATCTTCCCTAGAGTGTGTGGCTATAATGTCATATATCTGGGTCTGCCCACTGGCACCAGGTCTTACTGGTTGGCAGCTGACCCAGAAATTTCCCTGATGCTGTTGACTAGTGTCACTCCAAGATACTTTCCAAAAAACTCATTCAGGAATAGTGATGCGTAAAATTGAGAGTATTAATTTCAGTGACGTTTAACAAAAATTGTGTGAGATACATTTTGCCATTTTTAATAAATGCGTTGGAGCCATGGGGTAAGGTGTTTTTTTTTATGGGTGTATTGGGCTTATAATGGCCGCTGAGGGTAATGGAAGTTTCTTTTATCCATCCTGAGTTTGTTCTTGTGCCAAAAAACAGTCCTTCATTACCCTCTTATTCTAGTTTTTTTTTTACTAAAAAAAGAAAAGTAAAATAAAACATTTAAAGTGACAGTGCATAAATAACAATTAATTACAGCTAAAATTCCCTCTAAACAGACCAAAAAAAAGGGAAACTTTTCAAGCAAATTTCACCTAAACAGCTCAATAACCGACATTAAGAATTTTCTGCTTTAGTTAAATGTTGCCATCAACAAATCTGCAACTATTTGCCAAAGGCAAAAATCACTCCTGATCAGGAATTGGGCTTTCATAATTTGTAGTTTTAACAGCTAATTCACATGGCCATGGCTTAGCACATCTGCAAAATGTCTTCTGCTACTTAACATAATTTTTATTACTCACAATTCATTCTCTGTGGACTACAGAACCCGCTCTACCCAACCATATTATGGAGATAAGGAGAATGGAAGGTGTTCTGTAGTCTTAAAACACTTTCTATCCTAGGGTGACAATGCTGTTCCTCCATAAATGCAGTAAAATGGGTTGTTGTTACTCTAGGACAAGAAGAGTGCTTCTGGTAGGATTACAAGTTTAAAATAATATTTTAAAAACTTGAAAAAAATTAAAGTGCTTCTAAAGTCAGAAGGGCTTTTCACTATAATGCAACCTTCCTGATGCTGTTCCTCCATCCCCCTCCCTAAATACTTATCGAGTGGTGGCTGGTGCTTAATATTTTGTGGAGGGTGGCAAACAAACCAACCTCTCCCCGTTGGAGATGGACGGCGGCGATCAGCCCCTACTGCAGGAGATGGATGGCGGCGATCAGTCCCCCACGTGACAGACGGACGGGGGCAATCAGTGGCCTTACTTTAGGAGGTCGATGCTGCTCCTTGCTCCAGGGAAGACCTGAGGCTCTTTTAGGACCAGCTTCCTGATTGGCCAGGAGGAAAATCAAAAAGACAATAACGATTATTATTTCGCTATTGTCACATAACTGGGTGGGCTCAGGGCGCAGTACTCTGAGCCCCGAACCCACCTTTTTTTAAGTCAATTAGAGCCTCAAGCACTAATCATGTGCTTAAAAAAAAAAACGTATTGAAATCCATGCGTCCAGTGCCCTGCATGTATAGTAGGGGCCGGGCGTATGGATTAGGGGGCGGTGCCCCAGCGCTGCTAATTGATGGGCCGCCACTGTACTTATCTGAGTCTTGTATCGATCCAGCGATGTGCCCATCTCCACTCTCTCCTTGCTCTCACAAGCTTGGCTGAAAGGAGCGGGAGCCATTGGCTCCTGCTGCTGTCAGTCAAACCCTGTGAGGAGGGAGCGGGGGGTGGGGCTGAGCTACTCTGCGTGTGTCTATGGATGTACACAGCCCAACTCGGGATCACCCACGTACATGCGCCCCCATAGGAAGCGACTTTTTAATGTGGTACATGGAGAAAAGGAGGAGCGGGGTGCCCCAGAAGAGGAGGTTCGGGGCCGCTCTGTGCAATACCCTTGCACAGAACAAGTAAGTATAACAGCCTTATTATTGAAGTTAAAAAAAATTACCTTACTTAATTGCTTTAATGCAGCCACCACATCTAAGGACTGATAAGCAGCAATATTTTACATTTTTATTCTTCGGTTTAGATACAATTTAAGGATTTGCATGAACAAAAAGGACCAGGGGAGAAACCTCCCCCCCAAATTAGTATTTGTTGTATTTATTTAAATTGTTCATTTTGACATTTTGATTCAGCATTAAATTCTCTTACACAGTACTGCACTATATGAGCATTTTTAATTTATTTTTGCCCTTGTTCTATGCATTTCTGATGACAGGGCAGAGATGAATAGATATGAATAGAGATGAATAGATACCCCAGTACTCCTGAATTAGTTTTCTTGGCACTATTAGAAGACCTCTGGAAATTCACTGAATAGTGGACATGTATGTTTGGCCAAAAGGAGCTCCTCTAAGGTCCAATTGCTTGTTGGCAAGAAATTGGATTTCCCTATACATGTACCTTTACAGTTTGACTTTTTATCTTTACAGTGTGTCTTAAGGAACCATTGTAACTATCATTTCACTAATTAAAGATGGCACTTGGCCTGGCTCATTGCTTCAGCCTAATGAGGCAGCTTCACACCACCTAGCTAATCAGAATGATGATAGAAGGATGATACTTAATGTTTTTCACAGGATATATGAATCTTACTATACTTTTAAAGACCAAGGCTGCACTTCTCATCTCTTACTTTTGCTCAAGGGCCAGTATACCTAAAAAAGGAATAAGTGTTCTATTCTCTGAAAGAACTACTTATGATGCCAGTTAATTATTTTCACACAAGTGGTACTTAATTAAAGATAAACTCTAGGAAAATAAACAAACAGATACAAGACATATAAAAGAGGAGCTAATTTACCTACCAATAGATACATATTTCTGCCCATCCAGTTCTGAGATTTTCACAGCTCTTCCACACAGCATAGCCCTGTCTGGAAGGATGGTAAACCTGATTTTTTTTTTTTTTTTTTTTGCTGCAGTTAAGCAACTTAATGCAGTGAAAAGAGTAGCAGTGTAATTTCTCTGTGGCTCTACTTTCCCCTTCTAGCACATAATCACTACAACAAAACAGATTGGCCCCTTGTGCTTCTGCTTCCTCCCCCATTATGAGTTCTACTGTACTCTGCTGCAATTGCAAGATGCTTACAACAGGTCAAATCCATGTACTTACACTACTTGCATAAAACATATTTTAGTGAAATATTAATAAATTCAGAACTGTGTAAGTTTGTGTGTTTACATATCTGATTGTAAAATAATTGTAAATCATCAACTTGTAAGACAACCCATTCAGTTTATAATTGAAATGAAAGGCAAAACATTTGTGTATAGATAAAAAGAAACATTATAAATACCTTTTTTCCCTCTTTCAATAGTGATCCCATTCCCTCTGTTCTCAGCTGCACCATAAGAGCTGGGGGGGGGGGGTTGGGGGGGGAATCATCAGTACACTGATCTTCCCAGTGAATGGCTGTGCTGGGGGAGTCAGGACAAGTCTGATCATTGAAGGAGAGCAGGCTGAATTCCGAGCAAAGCTAGAGAACTAACCACGGTGAGTTCTCTTGCATAGTGTGGTCAGTTTTTAATAGGAAAGCAGAGAGGCTGGCAGGATCACCAGGGATTTCACACAAAAGAAAGCAATACAAAGGGAACAGGAGACTTTTTCAGTACATGGTACAGCAGGCACATATCAGGAATATAAAATGTTGGGTTTACATACTCTTTAAATATAAACTACAATTAGTAAACATAGGTATCAAATAATAATTAAGGCTCATTACCTATATATTTTATTGTTACTAGGTATGGAACAATTTGTTGGAAGAATCCGAGACTTTCGATTATATTCTGTGGCTCTTACAAACAGGTAAGATTAGCTGGCTTAAGATGCAAAGAGCTATGACCATACGCCAAGTTCATTAGTCCATATTACCCAATTACTGCTCACCTTCCTTTTCAACCGGACCAAATTAAGCTTATGGAAGGGATGGATGGGGGCGGCATTGGCTCAAAATGTTGTATTCTGACTTACAGTACATGGTGGAATTTATCAATTAGAGTATAGCAAACTCAGTTAGGTAGTTCTTATGTACAAAATGACCTCTGCGCTAAGCTCCTGGTGAAGTTCAATAAGTATTTAGAAGGGCACCACATTGAATATGAAACATTCAAAATGTATTTACTTAGTGACATATTTCTTCACATAAATTGGAAGAGATGAGGCAATGGGTTTTGGGGTTCTAAGCCCAGATAGCAAGCAATTGTGCTGCAAGTTTGAGAATGACTTGCTAAGCTATTGCTAGACTTGCTAGGCTTCACAAGTTTGTTGAACAATTGCAGAAAGTCTGCATTGCAAAATTGTAGATCAACTTTCTTTGCAAGCATTCTGAAAAGTTGCTGCAAGTTCTGGTTCAGTTATGTTGTGCAATAGTCATCCCACAACAGGGGGTCACTGTGGTTGAATTTTCATGCTCTAGACTTGCAGAGCTCTTGCTGTAGACTCACCGCTGCAACGTTGCTCTTGCTAGAGACTTGCACACAAATTTGCTACAAATTAGAAAAGTGTCCACTAGCCTCCCTGGCGGTATGATTCTTTCGGATTTTAGGTGCTGAAAGCGGTACAATTATTTTGCATGGAAATTTGGCGTTTTATATTGTAGGTCTGTAAATCTTAACAATAACACACTTAAATCTGTCCAAACCAGAGTCTAGTAGATATCCCGGGTATGATAAAGTTTGAAACACAAAAACATAAATTATAATATAATAAATAAAAATAAATAATTAAAAAAATTAAAAAAAATAGTAATAAAATAAATTTCCCCACAATTCACTATCGCTCAATTCTGCAAGTGTTCTAATTTACTATCGCTGTTTTCTAGCTGGTCTAAAGCCACTTTTGACGTAAAGGGACACTTTTTGGTTGCTATGGACAATCTCCAGGTTCCAGGCAGAAAGAACAGTGTATATCATGTAAAACTGCATGCAGGGCATGGGCCAGAGCACTGGGGACAAAAGGGATGTGAAATCATTTCATACAGTACTGTAATCTTACAGATTACAGTACTGTATGTGTTATGATTTTGACATTTTTTTGAATTTGCCGCCAGGCTCCGCCCCCGTGCGTCGCGCCGCTCGCAGGAAACGGAGCCTGGCACGGAGAGGCTTCGGAGGAGGACGGAGCCCTCGGACACTGCGGGGGACATCGCAGGATCCCGGGGACAAGGTAAGTAAAGCCGCCCCAGGATCCTGCAATGCGATCCTGAGTGTGGCTCGGGGTTACCGCTAATGGTACTGAATTTTAACCCCGAGCAACACTCGGGAATACTGCCAGGGAGGCTAGAACTTGTGCTTCAAGTGCTCTGGAAATGTACAACTTGCCAGTGAAAATGTGCAGCAAATTAACCGACTTACAATTCAACACTGCCACAAATGTGTTGCAAGTTTTCCTTGATATCTGGGAGGATCACTTCATCACGGCTCAATTTGTTGATGTATATGCTATGTTGCTGGGTTCAAAGGGTTAAAATTAATTGTGAAGCAGTTTCAAGTACATTAAACTAATTTCTAGTTATTACAATAGAGCACTTGGCTACAGTCTTTTTGGGGTGGATTAGTAAGGAGTAATAGAGGAGAAGAAATGCCTTTCCTGAAGAAAATTTTGCTTTGGGTTCCTTTAAGTGTTGGCCACCCATCTGAAGGCAATTGTAATCTTTGTGTAGGAGCAAGATGAACCAATTCACTCTGTGATCCTTTCCTTTTGAGCTGAGGTCACTAAACCAAGTAGTTAAGGCTTTAGACATTTTGCCAATATTGGGGGGAGGCTGGAGCAGGAATGTTATTTTTTCTTTTATCTATTGCACAATCTAGACTGTTAGTACAATCTTAATTAGGCATTTAAATATAGGGCTTAAATAATCCTATTTACATTTTCTTTTCCTGATAATTTAAATCACGTTAGAATCAATGGGTAATTTCAAACATCATACAGAGTTATTTGCCCAGATTCAGACTCTTTGCATTTTCATTTAAAAAATGTCTTGTTAAAAGTTGCTAGTATGCTTGCCTCATACCAGGTTATCTACAGGTTAGTTTTAATTAAAGGTTGACTGCATATGTTTTTTTTAAGAGATTTTCTGGTACCATTGAACAGTCCTAAATATTGAGGTAGAAACAAAAAAATTCCAAAATAAATCTGTTGACATGGACTGTTCTTATAAACCAGGGACAGTTGGCAACTATGCCATAGTTTTCACCTTGATTAGACCTGCTGCTTTCAAACAGGTTTCCATTTCAGTCACCTCCAGGCACACGTGTTGTTTAATTAAACCTTTGATTGATTTGTCTATTTTTACCTCAATGTCTTATCACTCACTTTTTTTTGCCAGTGTAGATTTACAGGTTCGATAATCTTGCTTTGTTTTTCCACAGAGAAATCTCAGAAATATTTTCAGGAAATTTCCCACAGATGGTCATTCAGCCAGAATGCCGGTGTCCCAGCAGCCACCCACGTTTAAAGCCCATGTCCGGGAGGTATTGTTTTCCAAATGGAGTGGACAACTCAACCAAGGATAAAGTACTGAGGCTTAATCCAGACGCTCATCCTGTGCCTTACATGAATGATAATGATCTGAACACAACATGGATTTCTTCTTTACTGTCGCCATCAGACATTGACAAAGGCATTAAGATCATTGTGGATTTGGACAATGGACAATATCAGGTGACATTATCATGAATATTTTGGCCTAAGTCACACTACCGTCTATCATGCTAGCTTAAAGAGGAAGTAAACCCTGGTGGGTTTTACTTCCTCTTTATTTCCCTGCAAAGGTAAAGCATAATGGGCTACTATGCATCGCATAGTAGCCTATTATGTGTCACTTACCTGAAACCGAAGCCTGCGATGTCACCATTGTCCCCACTAGCAGGGAGCGTCCATCTTCGCCCCTCTTCCTTCCGGGGTCACGAACTCCGGCTCTGTGACTGTGACTCATGCCGCCAGTCATGGCATGACCCCTATTAGAAACGGCACGATGTGCCCTTTCTAAAGTGCGCATGCACCAAAGTCATCGGCGCTTGGCTTTTTCGTAAATATCTCCTAAACCGTGGAGGTTTAGGAGATATTTCCAGCACCTGCAGGTAAGCCTTAATATAGGCGTACCTGTAGGTAAAAATGGTTGTACAGGGTGTACAACCACTTTAAACCTCTAATCTTCCCATTTTCTGCCCTCCTTAATGCACTGCCGCAGTAAGGCCTTTGTGAGTCCTAATTGTTAAGGAGTTATATGTTTGTATGGAGTTTTATGTAGGCTATGTACACTTCCCCTGTCAACATATGACAGCATTTGGGCATGTTAATTGCCCACTTAAGCTTCAAGTGCTGTACTATGAGAGGCGTTCCCCTCATACCAGGACATACCAGGTCTTTTTACCAGATTTTGTCAAGGGAGTGAAGAAAAAGTAAGAACGGGTGACAATGTCTATTATAAAATAAACCTCCTACTTTACCTACTATGGCCAAAAGAAAAGTGAATTTTAAGACAGCATGAAGAGCAGTGAAGATGCATACTTTGTTTTAACCCTTAACAACTAATGAGAGTACAGTGCTTGGGGGGCCACTGTATTGAATAATGAATTTTTAATGGATGTTATGCTTTACTGCACTTTTCCCATTATTCTTTACCTTATGGAATATTGAATATAATATGAAAATGTATCCATATCCAACAATAAATACCCATATGTTACATATTTTCCTATTTTACTGTGTTGTCATTGCACAGTGTCAGTTTATATGTGAGGTTTCAGAAATGTTTATCTAACACATTAGCAAAGGAAAAAAAACATGTGCACAATAACAGCTCATAGTAAAAAAAAATTAAGTAAATATTGTTTTCTGATTGGCTGCCATGAATTATGGAACTTTGCTCATAGACTTACTGCAAAATCTAATGATAGGGTGAAGGGCCAATGCCTTACCTACATTTGAAAGAATTCAATTTGATTATGGCAAAGGGAGCTGAAGCTGGCTGTAGACCCCTGGTCCCCAACCTGTAGCCATTTGGAGCCATTTGGCGCTGACTGTGCAGGCCTTAGTGGTTTGTTTTGATGCCTACTCAAGTGTGGAAACGTTGACATGTATATTGGCAGTAATAGCAGTGGTGCAGTCTTATGTAATCAATGACTATCTCCTGAAGCATGTACCTAATGTCCAACAACTTCTTTTGTGTGTTTGTAGTCTCTGACCATCTTCTTGAAAAAGATGCTGAATGCCCACCTTGATTCAACGTCTCTGTTTTCCACCAAGGCCTTCAAGATTAGATCATGCTTGGTAAAATTTGAGAGACATGCATCAGTTTAGTGACCAATATCCTGATTCACACAGCTAAATCTGGTGTTCTCAGGATGGAAGAAGACACCTTAAAAGATTAAAGGCATTTATTTGTTCTTGCTACCTAGTAACAAAGTAAAATACTGACTACTATTTCTCTTCCCTCAATAATAAAAACTAAAGTAAAGCAAAAGAACAGAAAATGTATTTATATTTTGGTATATTTATGCTTATTCATTTATTTACAGAAGTCTATATGTTGACTATGCATGGTTTGTAGCTCGGCATCTATTTTACAGTTCATGCAGATTAATAGCATCCTTTAACTACTCTATCTTTAGACTCTCTCTTCTTCAGCCTACCATGTAGTGATTATGATGTATGCTTATAATTATCTTGACTAGTGCTCTTATAACTCTTAGCTAATTAGTGTCGCTGAGAGCTGCACAGACAAAGTCAACATTGGTTAAAGCTTTTTTCCCAGGAATACACTTCTTCATGAATCCATTCGGCTGGTTTTCTAGATATCATTAACAAATTAAAACACATGCCTGCTTTCATACAAGAGGTTTCTGTTACATACATAAATGACACAGCAAGCTGTCGGACAATATTATATGTTGATATTTGACAGGGGAATGTCACCCAGAAATGATATCTTGGTTTTGGATGAACATGCAGGTTTACTTACATTCCCATCTTCTTGTGACTTAAAGCTAAAAGAATATAATAGTTAGTATTTGATAACTCAACTTGGTCTTAAGCTGAAAGAGCATGGCTGCTCTGTAAGATTTTAGTATTGAACTTGGTTTTCCTTGGCCCGATCTTTCCATTTGCACAACTAGGAGTGGTTGGACCTATCACAGACTACCTAAACTAATCTAAACATTTTTTTCTCTATTCTATTCCTTTTTTTCTATTCTATTTTATACTCATTGGAAATTGGAAAACTATTTGAATTCAAAATAGTTTTCAAATTCGAATAGTTTTCCAATTTCCAAAAAGAATAAAATAGAATAGAAAATAAAGGAATAGAATAGATTTTTTTTTTAAATCAATTTCTTTATTTTCTATTCTATTTTAAAAATCAATTCGAAATTGATTTGAAAACTTTTCGAATTGATTCAAAAACAAATTCCGAAAATGTATTAAAGGAATTAAACAAATTTAACTAAACATATTTATGTAAATAATGAATCAAACCCAAAATAAACACATTTTTTTCGTTCTGCACATGTCTAGGGACTCCCCAGCAGAGCATTAGGCAGTAATAAAAAAACACAACCTTTCTTTAACTCTATTCAAAGTTAAAATTAAGAGAAAGGTTCTCATGCTTGAAAAATTGATAAAGTTTTCAAGTTTTTTTTGTGTCCATCTCTGACTCCAATGCCTAGGTCAGTAGGGTAACAGAGGAGGTGCAACTTCAAAACCCAAAATTTAAATTTTTTGTGTCCACCTCTGGATTTTGGAGATACATTTAGCAAGACTGTATGGTTAAGGAGAGTGTAGAGCTTTTTTGTGAGGAGCCAAATGACTCTAAAGTTCACAAAACTTTAAAACAATCACTTTTCTTTTGTCTGGTGTCTTTACATGATGAGAGGTATTGTATATGTAATGGGATAACTAATGCCAATTAACCAGCACTCCCACAGTGCACACTGCATCAAAGTTGATTTATAAAGGCCACAGCAGCCATTTTAACAGCCACATGACACCGTTTAGGGGACAATTTCCACTAGTAATGCAAATACCTAACTAATTATAACTTAATCAGTCAATCAAAGGGATGCCATACCTGAAACATCTCCTGTATATATAAGCTGAACCTTGACTGCAGATACAGCCCTTTTCAAGACCTCAATCCCCTTCCTGCTGAAGTGACAAATCTACACTGCTTAGTAATGCATATTGGGGGGGTTAGAGGACATGCTGGTTCATTAATGCAAATTTGATCTTTCCACATTCTCCAACCCCTTAATTGATGCCCCCTCCAACTTGTTGCTACCGATATATAAAGGTAAATACTAATCTCCTATATCACTGCCTACAACACCACTTATTCTTACCGATCCCAGTTCAGCCTCCAAACTCTGCTATACAGGCCTTACACAGATGGCTCTGTCTATTGCTCTACGCTAGACTGTTTAAATGTAGTCCTGCATATACAGCTGTTGCAGTACATTGTAGCATTACTTTTTACTAAAATAATCACAACACAAGTAGTGGTGCTTGTAAAAAAGATGTCATTATTTGGCTGTGCCTAGGGTAGACACCTGCCTAAATATGGTCTGACCACACAGCAAAAAAGTGTTTTATATGTTTTTCATCATCGGTGAAATTTTGTAAACTATACATTTCGCATCAAGCTGTCTAAGAGAAATTTGATCAAAACAAAGTTGATCTTCCCCTTTTAAATTTCATTTGGAGGTTGTGTTTTTTAGAGAGGGATGTATGTATTTAGGCTACTTTAGTTTTCCAGCAAGCGCACTTTCTATTTGTGTTTTTTTTCTCCTTTTTTATGTATTTAATTGATATTTGTATGCTGTTACTTAAAATTATTTTTACTTTTACTTTTTTCTTTCCTGTCTGTATTTTTTCTTTTTGTGAAAAAAAAAAAAACGAGGGGCTGTTTTTGGCACATGTCTATGATAGCTGAAAGCAGTTTCTGTAATTCTCAGAAGTCCACTATATAGCCTCATACACATGATCGGATTTTCCAACGGGAATTGTATGATGACAGGTTGCTGGTGGAAAATCCGACCGTTGGTATGTTCCATCGGACAATTATTGTCGGATTTTCCGTAGACAAATGTTGGATGGCAGGCTTTAAAATTTTCCGCGGACAAATGTCTGTCATCAGATTTTCCGAGCATGTGTACACAAGTCTGTCAGACAAAAGTCCAAAGTACAAACACGCATGCTCAGAAGCAAGGACAAGCCAGAGGCAGTCGATCTTGTAAACTAGCGTTTGTAATGGAGAATTAACATTTGTGATGCAGCAAAATATGCAATCTTGAAATGCAATGCACATTCTCTTCTTCTTTAATGGGATAATAATGAAGCTGCTTGTTGGTGATACTGATGAAGTTATTGCAAACAAATTTTCAAAGGTTTTTTTTTTTCTAGTGATATATTTTTTTTTGGTGCAAGTTACCACAACACCATTATCCCGTAGTTTTTAAGATCAAAGATACAACTATGTTGGTTTCCCTTGTTAATTTTACATTATTACATTATACAGTATTTTTTAAAATGTAACTGCCTACTCCCAAACTGTCATTTGAAGTAAAACACATAGCCAAGTATTATTCTCCACACTTTTTTTTATTGTGCATTAAAAAAAGAAAACAAATAAAATTAGACATGCTATCTGCCAATAGAACTTAACCAAAAAGTGCATTCTATGCATCCAAAAATATAGAAAATATACCAAATCAAATCATTATTCAACCAAAAAATAAAATAAAAGCCTCAAGCATGTGTCCTGCTTCTTAATATAGGGGATCAACAATGCCAAGAGTTGGTGAAAGCAGGGGTCCGTCATCTGGAGATAATTCCGAAAATCATCTGGATTATTCTCCTGGAGCTCCCGCAGCAAAGGCATGTGACATAATCACGATTAATAAAGCAACCAATTTTTGGTCCAAGAAATCCTCCTCCTCCTGTACCTGGACTGGACTTGGGTCAAAGCAATAACTCCAATGCCAATCATAAATAACACGTTATCTCCTCCGATTCCACAACATGTCTGGTTGGCGAACGGCCGCTCAGAAACAAACTGAAAAGCGCGAACTGAAAAGCGCGAAATGAAAAGCGCGAATCAACACCAAACTTCTACTAACACGAAATTAGCAGAAGGAGCCCAAAGGGTGGCTCTAAAGAGCTGAAAAACCACGTAGTACGTGTTTGTTGGCCGACAATTCCTTGCCATTTGTATACAGGACATGTTCCTGGCCAACGCCCTTCGGACAAAAGTACAAGGTTTTGTCTGTGGAAAATCCGATTGTGTGTACGAGGCTTTAGTTTTGCTTTCCCGATTCACTTTATTGCATTTCACTAAAATGGCAAAAATTTTCCTGAATTATCCTGATTTTTGTCAAACTTTTGTGGAAATGAAAACTTGTACTGTTTATCCCTAGCCAGCATGTGACTAAAAAAATCGAAATCCATTCTAAAACCAATGGCTATGTGTAATGCTACAATGTAGCAGACTTTTATTGATTTACTGAAATTGTAGAGAGAGATGACGCTCTAGTAAAACTGGATATTAAAACAGAATAGCAAAGTAGTAGTATGGAATAGTATGGAACATCAACTCTTTGGTATATTTTATTTTTCTAACTTGCTTTTGACTTTTTGCTTTTATTTTTAGATATTTTACATTACTTTGTGGTTTTATAGCCCATTGCCTAAAGCATTAATAATACAGAGGAAGAAGCATAGCAGCTCATTCTGGGAAGATTGGCAATATCTTGCAAGGGATTGTCAGGACTTCAGCATGGAGAACAATGGCTTTTTACAATATCCTGATTCTGTCAATTGTCTCCAGCTCCCCAGGTAAGTTGAAATGCTTAAAACTGGAAAACTGGGTAATGTTACCTATATTCTCTGAGTCAGCAGCAGTTGTGGCTCAAAAGAATAGTGACCCTAGGACAAAATATTTTTCAGCCTATAAGCTATTCAGCAATATAACAACCTTTAAAATGAAGGGTACAACACTGCTACAATCAAAAGTACAGTAAGTTGTGGACATCTGACCATCTATATTGCCAGTATGTGAACACCTGTTAATATGATTGAGTTCAGGTATTTACAGTAAAGGGTACTGTTAATGCTAAAGACAAAAAGACAGTTTGGGGATGGTGTTTTACTGTTCCAGCTAGACTGTGCCCCTGTACAAAAAAAGCCAGCTCCATAAAGACAGGGTTTAAGTTGTTTGATGTGTAAGTTGTTCCCTGTATTTCTGTTCTGGTTACAAACTAAAATATTGTATTGCCAGAACACCCTAAGGAAATTTCTGAGAGGCTTGTTGAGCCCATTGAATATTTAATTTTTTTGTCACAAGTGATTGAAAAATGGCAAAAAATAAAATAAAATAAATAAATTACACAAAGTTGTCACTAAACGATATATTTCTCACACGTGCCATGATTATATGTGGAATTACACACCAAAATACATTCTGCTGCTTCTCCTGAGTATGGGGATACCTTATGTGTGAGACTTTTTGGGAGCCTAGCCTCATACAGGACCCCGAAAACCAAGCACCACCTTCAGGATTCCTAAGGGCGTAAATTTTAGATTTCACTCCTCACTACCTATCACAGTTTGAAATGTCAAGATACCACAACCCACCCCAAATGACCCCATTTTGGAAAGAAGACACTTCAAGCTATTTGCTGAGAGGCATGTTGAGTCCATGAAAAATAAAAAATAAATAAAGTGCGCTAATTATATGAAAATACACACATAGATGTGAATACATGTGGGTAGTGGTAAAAACCACAATCTACTGAGAGCAAGTAAATGACTCCGTGAGTGGTAAAAATATATAAGTGCAAAACATAAAAACTCAAATAAAAAGAAGAAACAAAAAATGTGTACATGTGAAATACAATGATATTAATAGCGTGAAAATCTGAAAATCAAACAAACTCAGTCCATGGGTTCAAATATAAAAAGTTCATCAGTGAAAAAAAGCTTCCATCCACTATACAGCTCAGCAGCAACTAATCCCCCTATGAGTGGATTGACAAAGGAGAGAGATGTGCAGGATGGTCTTTTTATTTTTGAATGTTGAGTCCATGGAATATTTTATATTTTGCCACAAGTTTCAAAAAAAGTAACATATTTTTTTTTTTTTTTTTTACACAAAGTTGTCACTAAATGATATTTTGTTCAGACATGGCATGGTTATATGTGGAATTACACCCCAAAATATTCAGGATTTCTAAGGGCATAAATTTTATATTTCACTCCTCACTACCTATCAGTTTCGGAGGCCATGAAATGCCCAGATAGCACAAAACCCCCACAAATGACCCCTTTTTGGAAAGTAGACACCCTAAGCTATTTGCTGATAGGCATGTTGAGTATTTTGCAGATCTTGTTTTTTGTCACAAAGTTTTGAAAATTGATAAAAGAAAAAAAATACATTTTTCTTTTCTTTCTTCATTTTCAAAAACAAATGAGAGCTGCAAAATACTCACCATCATCTTAGCAAATACCTTGGGGTGTCTACTTTCCAAAATGGGGTCATTTGGGGGGGGGGGGGTTGTGCTATCTGGACATTTCAGGGCCTCCGTAACTGTGATAGGTAGTGAGGAGTAAAATCACAATTTTACTCCCTTAGAAAGCCTGAAGGCGGTGATTGGTTTTTGGGGTCCTGTACACGGCTAGGCTCCCAAAAAGCCTCACACATGTGGTATCCCCGTACTCAGGAGAAGCAGCAGAATGTATTTTGGGGTGTAATTCCACATATGCCCATGGCATGTTTGAGCAATATATCATTTAGTGACAACTTTGTGCAAAAAAAAAAGAAAAGTTTGTAATTTTCTCGAAACTTGTGGCAAAATATAAAATATTCCATGGACTCAACATGCCAATCAGCAAATAGCTTGGGGTGTCTATTTTCCAAAAAGGGGTCATTTGGGGGGGTTTTGAACTGTCCTGGCATTTTATGCACAACATTAGAAGCGTATGTCACACATCACCCACTCTTTTAACCACTTGAATACAAAGCCCTTTCTGGCACTTTTTGTTTACATGAAAAAATATTTTTTTTTTGCTAGAAAATTATTTTGAACCCCCAAACATCATATATCCCCAAGGTATAGGTGGACCACTTTGGTGCACCCAACCTCCCAGGGGGGACTGGCATTGCCAGACCTATACAAGTATTTTTTAGCCACACAATTGGTCATGGCGGCGTGGTGGCTGAACCCAGAGGCTACCAACTCCACGGTGCTACTAGAGGCAGCAGTGGTGAAATCTCTGGAGGCCCTAAAATTTTTACTTTTCCGTGGCCCCCATGCTCCCTATAAACTAACCCCATCCATGCTAACTACCTTACGGGCATGGGGAGCTGGTCTAAAACTTGAACACTATCTGAAAGACGCACACTCCCCGAACGCCCCGCTGTGGTGCAACCCCAATCTGGCCCAATTCTACACGATACCAGAGCCTTATGCCTGGACCAAATTCAATGTGAAAACGCTTTCCCAACTGGTTGAAGGCGATTCCCTGATTTCACTATCTCTCCTCCGCTCAAAATTTAATGCACCAGGGTCACACTTCTTTAGATATTTACAACTTTCCCATACCTTCAGCTGCCAATTCCCCCACTCTAACCCCCAGCTTATAAAGGCCTCACTGGAAGATGTCATTAGACTTGATTGTAAAAAAAAAACAACTTCCCAGATATATTCTCATCTCCTTAGAGTTTCCTTACCAGCTATGGAAAAATTCAGGGCCCATTGACTTCAGGACATCCTGGAACTTGATGGTGATGACTAGGATGATATCTGGGACTTTCCATTCGGGTCCTTAGTTTCTTTTAGACACCGTTTAATACAGTTTAAAATAATCCACAGGGCCTTCTACACCCCGTACAGGCTACACAAAATGAACCCCCACCTCTCCCTGGAGTGCTGGAGGTGTGGGAGAGCCCCGAGAGACTTTACCCACATCTTCTGGACCTGCCCAGCTATAGAAGGGTTTTGGGAGGAAGTGTTATCATACATCCGTTTGGTCAGTAGTATCCCGCTACAGCCTTCCATGTCAGTATGCCTGTTGGGACTGGTTGAACAGTTAATCCCCACTGTAGCGGGGCACACCACGGTGAGTTTGCTACTGTTCTATGGCAGAAAAGTCATCACACTTCACTGGAAGAAACCCCACCCACAAGCATTTTCTGAAAACAGCTAGTGAATAAGAACCTACCCCTCTACAAAGACACATACATCAACAGAGGCTGTCCTAAAAAATACCAGAAAGTATGGTCTAAATGGTTAGCAGAGCCATCCACAGCATAATTTAAATCTCTACGGGTGAATGTGGAGTAGTTCTTCTTTAAATACACCCCTCATCAGATAAAGTCTCCCCTCAATATGGAGGTCTAGGAAGAGGGATCTTCTCTTTTGTTTCTATATGTTTTTTTTTTTTTCATTTAGATTTCTACCGGGCATTTAGATTCATGTGGGAGCAGAAATGATAATACCTCTGATAATAACATTCATGACATTTGACCAAGGGTTCCGCACCTTCTCTACTCAATGGCGACACAAACTTGCTAAATTAGATTTAATTCTGACATAACCGTATATGACCCGTGCGTGGGCCACCTTTCTGCTGTCTGTCTGTTCTTGTCAATCACATGTATGTGTTTTTAACACCAATAAAAAGGTTTATTAAAAAAAAAGCAAAGGCCCTACAGATTAAAATGGTGGGTTTTGCAACTTTTTTTTCACACAGTATTTGCGCAGCGATTTTTCAAACGCAATTTTTTGGGAAAAAAACACCTTTTTAATTTGAATGCACTAAAACACACTATATTGCCCAAATGTTTGATGCAATAAAAAAATATGATCTTATGCCGAGTACATGGATACCAAACACGACATGCTTTAAAATTGCGCACAAACGTGCAGCGGCGACAAACTACATACATTTCTAAAAGCCTTTAAAATCCTTTACAGGTTACCACTTTAAATTTACAGAGGAGGTCTACTGCTAAAATTACTGCCCTTGATCTGACCTTCACTGTGATACCTCACATGCATGGTGCAATTGCTGTTTACATATGACACCAGACTGACAATTGCGTTCGCCTTTTGCTTATTTGTTTTATTTTTAAACTGTTCCTTTCATTTTCTTTTTTTTTAAATAATTTTTATTGTTATCTCAGGGAATGTAAATATATCCTATGATAGCAATAGTTAGTGACAGGTACTCTTTTTTGAAAAAAATTGGGGTCTATTAGATCCTGGATCTTTCCTCTGCCCTCAAAGCATCTGACCACACCAAGATCGGTGCAATAAAATGCTTTCCCAATTTCCCAATGGCGCTGTTTATATTGGGCGAAACCTAAGTCATGAAATGATCGTAGCTTCCAGTTTCTTAGGCCATAGAGATGATTGGAGCTGTTCTGGTCTCCGATCAGCTCTATGGTCAGTTGGCAGAACCACCGGCTATATTCTTGGGTTCCCTGTTGGGACAGGAGAGCCAGAGAAAAACATGGAAGACGGTGGGAGGGGGGAATTCCCTCCCACTGCTTGTAAAAGCAGTCTAGAGGCTAATTAGCCACTAGGATTGCTTTTACATGAAAGCCAACCACTGGCTAAAAAGTATGATACCAAGATGATACCTAAACCTACAGGCATCATTCTGGTATAACTACTCAAAGTCCAGCAACCAGTATGTTGCCGATCCTTGTTGGGCATATATTGTAATGTTCTTTTTTTTCATGCAGCCTGTGGGCTGAATGAAAAAAAGAGATTGATAGGTGGTTATGCCCACCATTAGAATACCGCCCTTCATCCATTCTAATGATGGGCATACATGCACCATTTTTTTTTTTTTAACTGTGGTGGTGAAATCACCTCCTACGGCCCTGGAGTCGCTGATTTTCGTTTTGTGAGAACAAACACTGTTGCTGTCAAGATAAATAAATCAGTGCTGCAGCTGAATGTCGTACCTGAAAAGCAAACAATGGGAATGATAAAACATTATCTCAATAAAACAACTTGATTTTATAACGCAATCTGTGCCTAAAAAATATATCTAGAGAGGAGGGAGTAAATAAAAAAATTAAAAATATATGCCGAAGCAGGGGGGCAATCCGCCCCTAATGTTAGGAGCAAATCGCTCCTCCACCCCCGCTCTTTTTTTTTAACTGTGGTGGTGAAATCACCTCCTACAGCATTGGAGTCATAGCTTTACGTATCGTTGGAGCAAACGCTGTTGCTGTCAGAATACATAAACCCATGCTGCAGCTGAATGGCGTACCTGCTAAGCAAATGATGGTTAACAATAAAACAAAGTAACATTACAGTATAACAGTAAGACGTACCATACCTACAAAGCAAATACAATAAACCATAGTAAAAATAAAACATTACAGTTCTAAAATACAGTAATAATAGAGAGAACAATAGATATAGAACAATAGAGAGCGAACAATAGAGAGCGAACTATAGAGAGTGAACATAAGAGAGAGAACAATGGAGAGAGAAGAAAAATAAAACCACAACTATTTTGGCTTTTTTATTTTTTTGTGTTTTTGTGTGGTTTTTTTTTTGCACTTTTATATAAACTGTAAACTGTAAACGTTCCAGATTAGGGTCTCTCAAAATGTGATGGCCATCTCATCTTTCGAGACCCTGTGCAAGTGTGCCTAGGACTGTGCAATGCTGTACCTTACGCTAATACTCCACTAGTGTGTGGTAGCGTTCGAAACAGTCACCAATGCAAAGACCAGGTTGGTCAGGACAGGAGGGACAATAAAAGCGGGTGTCACGCCTATATCCGCGCTTTCTACAGACACAACATCTTCTTTCGGGATTTCTTTGAGTAGGGGTGCCAGGGAGGAAATGCGGAAAATGCCTCTCATGCAGCCGGCTCACTCCATTTGGATTGGGAAGTTGGGCCACGCCTGGAAACAGAAGGGCTGTGATGATCTCTTCCTGGAATTTAAGGAAGGATCCAGTTCGTCCTAAAGCTTTGTATAGCACATAAGCATTCAGTAGAGCCAATTGGAATAAATATACAGACACTTTTTCATACCAGCATCTGGCCTTAGGGGGAATTGGGTACGGCGCCAACAACTGGTCGTTGAGGTCCACCCCTCCCATATTAAGGTTATATTCGTGGACACAGAAGCGTTTCTCCACAACACCAGTCCCTGTAGGAATTTGGACCATCGTGTCTGCATGAAGGGAGGACAGAACGAAAACATTATTATTATCCCTCCACTTCACAGCGAGCAAATTATTACATCTCAAGCAAGCTCTCTCCCCCAGCCTAAGAAGGAAATCTACAAGCCGCTGGGGTAAGCCCCAGCGATTAAATCGCATATTGCCACATGCACCAAGTCCATGATCAAACAAGTGACTAAAAAGTGTCACGCTTGTGTAATAATTGTCCACATACAAGTGGTACCCCTTTCCGAATAAGGGTGACACCAAATTCCACACAATCTTACCAGTGCTCCCTATGTAGTCTGGGCAGTTCTCTGGCTCTACAGTACGTAACTATCTCTTCCCTTGTAAACCACAAAAAATTGTATGTATAGCCTGTTGCCCTCTCACAGAGCTTATACATCTTGACCCTATATCTGGCACGCTTGCTAGGAAGATACTGTTTGAATGACAAGGGGCCAGAAAACTTAAAAAGGGACTCAAAAACACACACCAGACCCTTATCCGAGCATGCAGCCTGGCAGGGTATGGTCCCCCTCCTGAACCATTGCAATTTTTATTTATAGTTGACAAGAAGGGTGTTGCATATTTACCTTTATTGCAAGCAGCTTAGTTTCACAATTTGTATCTTATTTTAGTGTAACCCAGGCTTCATTTAGTATATATTTTTATAACAGGCCACATGCCCTCAAAATGGGGGGTAAGGGCAAGGGCCTCTAAACAACAAAGCTGGCCCAGGGGTGGGGGGCTTATCAGAATCTGGAAAGCTCCTTTAACAGTTAGTAGTCATCCAGATACAACCCCTCCATGTGAATGAGTACGGGGTACACAGTAAAAAGAAATCCAGTGATGTAAATCCACTGTCATTCGCATTGTCCAACGATGTAGATCCACATATATCATGTTCCCGAATCCCTCCGACCCTCTGAAAGAAAAAACCCTGATTCCCCACATGCCTGGTCCTGTCACCCTCCTAGCCAATGATGGGTCAAGTCCGGTAGATAACATCTGTTATAAACACAGGGGCAGGGTCTCCTGGGTGATGTCATTGACCACCCAAGTTACAGCTAACCCCTTAAATTTTAACCAATATAAAATATTTCCAATATTCCTCTCAGAGTGTGTTAACATACACAAAGATACTATGGTTACTGATAGCAACAACCTGTGGACCTTATAAATACTAGAACATTTTGTGTGAGAGCAAAAAACTAAGAGGGGGAGAGGGGCAGGGGTGCTATTTTATATTGATTTAACTCCTTGTTTTTACAAAGATGGTCCTGGTATTGGAGAACATGTCCACAATTACCTATTAACAGTTTTGACTTCCCAGTTGACTTGTTCTGTAATTTAAAGGATGTTTTTCCACTAATCATCATAGCTTCTTTAGCATTTTCATAATTCCAAATCTATTTTTCTTTTCTGCACTATATAGGGATACCCCTTATTCACATGGAAACCTGACCCTGAGTCTCCTCACCCCAGAACCAAACCAACGACCTGGCTACAAAGACTTTCACAGCACCACTGAACTTCAAGAATTTGTGAAAGCATGCCAAGTGAGGATCCAGCTGATTGGTCAATATTATACAAGAGAGACTGAGAAGGCTACTGGCAGCTTACGACATCGGTATTACGGAATAGGTGAAATCACCATTAGCGGAAGGTAAGACAGAAAACAGAAAAATGCTGAAACCTTGTTAAAGTTTGTTTTTAGAAAAACTCCAGCCAAAGCAAAACAGTTTTTTTAATTTTTGGATAAAGCAGGGAAAGACTAGAACCCAGCAATACATATTTTTCATGCATTTAGAAACTTTCCCATATTTTAATTTGTTGCCTGTTTCCCTTCAACTTCTTGTCCCTGACTATGACATTGGGGTACAGGGACAGAAATAAAAACCTAAGAAGAAGAAAGTAATAATGATATCAGACCATTAGTTTTAGAACTAAATGATGATCTTTTTAATTCAAAAACAGGATGACCCAAGAAAAAAAAAACAGTTCTCCCTTATCAGGACTACAATAGAAACATTAAAACAAGAAATGCTGAAGACACAAGTAACATTGTTATTTTATGTATCTGCTCTGTTTTATTTATCTGCATTTGAAAGAGATGAGCTTCAATTTGCATATAATGTTAGTTAAGGCCTAACTCTAGGTTTCATTTAACTTAAAGTGGTTGTAAACCCTCTCCTATACCCAGTGAAGTGAACAGCCTCAGATGATACATAGAGATGAAACAAATCCTCCTACATAAGTTTTAGTTGTATATCTCCTGTCTTTTCCCTGCTACACTCTTTGGAAAGTGCAGATCATGTTAGAAATCCCTCTTCCTGTTTCAGCAGTGGGTGGGGAGTCTGGGCTTACACTGTGTGAGAGCTGATTGGAGGAAAGTCACCCCCCCAGGCATAGGAAGAGGAACGAAAGAACATGCAGAACTGTAGTCTGAATAGACAAGCTCAGTGCTAATCTCCCTCTAAGCTCCCTTCCCGACACAAATGCTTCAGCTACTGTTAGCTCATGTGTCGGAGGGCTTGTCAGAAGTGACTCTGCTGATAACAGAGGAATGGAGCACCAGAGAGAAATGACACTTAAAGCTTTGACGAGAGATAAGTAAACACTACAGATATATGTGCTTAGGTCAGATTTCAATAATGGGGTTTACAGCCACATTAACCAAGCTAGTCGAACAAACTATTTCCTTCACTAATACATGTGCTTACTGTCAGCACTGTATATATATATATATATATATATCATATTACTTTGTTATCCTAAGTCATGACAAGATTATTACCAAATAAACAGGTCCATAGCAGAAATATAAGAATTGCTCAAATTTATAGTAATGTACAAGTGTGAGGGCTGAAGTGGTTAATATCTTGAACGGTGGGTAGTTATGTAGTAAAGTTATCTACAGGTACATTTTAATCCCTGAATCCCAGATGGTAAAAATAGGCAGCCATGATGATTTGTGGCTACAGCAAAAATTATACTTCACATCACATTTATTGAATTGGGCTGCACTGCAACAACCTTACAACTGCATGAAATATATGGCATTGTGGTGCAGTGACGGAGACATTTCAGGGTCAAAACAGTTGGTGACTGGTGAGGAGGCGACAGAACATCTCCTAGCCACCTGTGAACTGCCCCCAGAAACAATTCCTAGGAATCAAGAAAGGTTTTCTCTTTCTTAATGTCACGGAACGTCCCACACTCTGCTTGAATGCTTCCGTCAGTATACCACTTCCTTGTAGTCTGGATACAGATATCAGATATTCCAACCGCTCCCAAGCATAAAACAAGACGAGACTTGCTTAGTTGCTAACATGGACTATTTTATTATCACACATGGATACAACAGATAAAATAACTCAGAGACTCTTCCCCCCCCACCCTTGGAAAAGAGGGCGGATTAAACTGTCCAAAGACAATGGACACACAGGTCAGGTGTGTTCAAACTTCTCCTCAGTAAACACTCTTATCAGCAGGGGGACTGCTGGAGGAATCCCCCCTCCCTCTACAGGGACACACATCCCAAATGATCACAGCAAAGAGTCCACAAAAGAATGAGACAATATACAATATATACATATATACATGACTGAGTCCGACTAGTACAGTTCAGACTGGATTTCTAATTCATCTCACAAAGAGTATTGTTCCCTTGAAAATCCAGGGCCCATAATCAAAAGGCAAGAGCCTTGCATTCAGTCCTCTCCAACAGCCTCTGTCCCGGCTAGGTCTGTCACATTTCTCCCCTTTCAGCAGGAGACTAACACAGGAGGAGACCCCAGATGGGTTGACTCCGACATTAGTCCATAGTTCCAGTCCTCTACTGCCTGTACTCACACAGTACCCCAAACAAATTGTTCCAAACAGAGTATTACTCACCCAGCCAACCTCTGCCTCTCTCAGAGAACATAACCGCCGCTGGGGAGAGGCCCGGACTGGCCCTTCTCCCTGGAGTCCTTTCTGCCGCTGGAGAGAAGACAGGGGGACTGGGCTCACTCCATCATGCTGTTGGGGATCTGGGCCGACTGCCCAGCATCCCTGAGGTATACAGGTGGGGACTGAAGCCCCATCCACCGACACCAGATCAAGCTGCAGTTGTGAGGTGATGACTGCATTCTCTCCTTGGATCCTGATCTACAGCTCGCGACAGACTGCCACCTCCTCACCTTGGGCCTCCACAATTGCTGCAGGTGTGGGGCAGAGGTCTTGGATCCTCTGTCTGGTTGCCAGCACTTCTGCTGGGGGTTTGCTAGGTGGTTCCTCTTCTACAGAACCGTCTATTAAATCCCCAGTCTCTGGAATTGCTAAAAGTGTGAGGTCTTGGACCCTCTGTTCAGATACCAGATCTTCAGCTGGAGAAGTTTGTTGTAACTCCATAGATGCTGCTGGCAGAAAATCACATGTCCCTGTCAGTGTTGTGGGAGAAAGGCCGACTACCTCTTCTCTCGAGAAAGCCGAAGCCACTGTTGGTGCTGGGCAGAGCACAGTGAACTTTGGCCCTGATAGCAGCTCTTCTGCTGGAGGCTCATCAGGTTGTTCTTCCTCAGCAGAAAAGTCTATCAAATCCCATGTCTCTGCAACTGATGTCTAGGGATAGAGGTTCACCATCTCCTGTCCATGGAACCTAGGAGATGCTATCAGTGCTGGGCAGAGGTTAGCAGAGCTCTGCCCTGTTGTCAGCACTTCAGGTTTGGGGACGGCAATCTCCAGATTTTCCACTGCCGATTCTCTGGCATGCTGCTGGACAGGCACATTCCTCCATCCAAGATCATCCCATGCAGAAACAGGATCATCAAGGTCAGTCAGCACTTGCTGCATCCGCCATAAGACCTCTGCCTCCATAGCTGTGGGGGCAGGTTGGCAAGGCACACTATTACTCTGCCACATTGCCGACTCTTCAGCCAGGATTTCAGGGTTGTCAATTGGTATTTCCTGATAGTCCCAGGCAAAGGGAGCCCAGCCCTGGCACTGAGCAACGTCTAGCAGCTGTTTGTAGGCAATCTTCCTGTGCCCAGTGCACTTCCGAAATGTTCAGTAGCCCTTCTCTGAAATCCATGATCTTGTCCACCTGCCACTCCAAATCACTCCCAAAGTTAGGGTCCCCTGTCAGCTTCACATACAACAGTCCCAAGCCGCCGTAGCTTAAGCCTTCCCTTGGGCTGTCATCTGCTATCCAAGGGCATGCTTGGGATACATGCCACCGGAGGGCTCTGTAGCTCTCATCCAGCATCATCTCTGCCCAGACCAGCCTGCATAATTCAGCTGTCTGCTCCTTGTGCTGTTTTTCTCCCAAAAACTGCATCCGACCAGTACTTTTTCTGGATTGAGGCTCCAGTCTCTTCGGGGGCGTGGGTTCCAATCCCACTGCTGCCACCAATGTCACGGAACGTCCCACACTCCGCTTGAGTGCTTCCGTCAGTATACCACTTCCTTGTAGTCTGGATACAGATATCAGATATTCCAACCGCTCCCAAGCATAAAACAAGACGAGACTTGCTTAGTTGCTTACATGGACTATTTTATTATCACACATGGACACAACAGATAAAATAACTCAGAGACTCCCCCCCCCACCCTTGGAAAAGAGGGCGGGTTAAACTGTCCAAAGACAATGGACACACAGGTCAGGTGTGTTCAAACTTCTCCTCAGTAAACACTCTTATCAGCAGGGGGGCTGCTGGAGGAATCCCCCCTCCCTCTACAGGGACACACATCCCAAATGATCACAGCAAAGAGTCCACAACAGAATGAGACAATATACACTATATACATATATACACGACTGAGTCCAACTAGTACAGTTCAGACTGGATTTCTAATTCACCTCACAAAGAGTATTGTTCCTTTGAAAATTCAGGGCCCATAATCAAAAGGCAAGAGCCTTCCATTCAGTCCTCTCCAACAGCCTCTGTCCTGGCTAGGTCTGTCACACTTACCATGTACATCTATAGTAAATATCGTTACCCTAACAGATAACCCTTTCATTTTTCATTGCAGGTGTGATTGCCATGGACATGCTAGCGCTTGTGATACAACTGTTTCACCATACAAGTGTCTCTGTAGTGTCAACAGTAACACCGATGGGAACAATGTAAGATTTCATGTTTTACTTTCTTCATTAATGTACTTATAACTGCTTCAATGCTATGGTGTAATACATTGTATATGTTGTATAATATGTTGTTCTTTATCTTGTGCTTAATTGTATCTGAAAGGAAATCTATGAAGAGAAAAATAACCATACTAGCATAACTGAATTTCTTCTTAAAATACTGGTCGTCTGGTTCTCTTCAGTTTTAATAGTTTCTGAGTCATTGAACTTGGACAAAAATGTTGTGAACATCGTGAAAGCCAAAATGTTCTGGGTTTATGACTAAAAAAGCATTGAGAAACACCAAGACAGTCAGGCAACTAACATTTTCAGGAAGAGAGTTCAACAAGGGAATCACTATATATTTATCTCCACTTGTGTGCAGTCTTATGATATTCATATATGGTATCTTCAGAATACACTCCTACAAATAGACTGCAAACCATGTGTGGACCAGACAGAAAGTTAAGCAACACAGCTCAACACATGGGGCGTGCACAGGTTTTGATTATTAACAAATAAAAACAAATTACATTTCCTAATAAAACAAATCTCACTGTAACTGAAGGCAGGAAGGAGAGGCGTTTTGGTGAATATGTGTTTCTTGAAAATGCAGAGGGGGAGCTTTACTAAAACTGTTGCACACAGAATCTGGTGTAGCCAGAATCAGCTTCTAATTTCAGTTTGTTCAATTAAGCTTTTACCATCTGGAAGCTAAATGGTTACTATGCACAGCTGCACCAGATTCTGTGTGCACCAGTTTTAGTAAATGTCCCCCAGAACATCACATTTATGGTCCTGTGCTGTCTTTCACATGGAACCAGGTGATTGAGGCCTTTCATACCGAGAGACAGAAATTTAAGTTCTATGTCGATAATGTAAGCATGCGTAGTAGGCTGAGCAAATGTTTACCGATATCCAGGAGTAGAAGGCTCATAGTGGGTATAATGTAAGAGTCTTCCAAGTGGTATGGTATAAAAGCATACGAATGAAGGTCACCAAGGTTTTTGGCTTGCCCTTCTGGTAGGCTTGTTGCCAGGCCAGGGTTATATTTCCTGGGACGTGGCATGATTTGTTTGAGGTGGGGGGATCAGGAATGATGCCCCAAGAGTGCAAGAGAGTTAGAACTAGAGTGGCAATTCTGTGTAAGGTGTCATTGCAGTTGATTAAGAGCCTTTTGGTATGCCCCATCTGTAGATTACAATTATGAAATGCTTTTGTGACCGTGTTGAGCTGCCATCTCAGTTTCAGCATGCATTGCCCTGTGTTGCAATAGGTCAGTGTAAAGTTGTAGAACGGCATAGGGGACGGGCAGGGTGCCCAGAGAGCTCAAATTAGCAAACAATTGTTTATTTACTTAATAAAAAGAGTTCTTATTAAGATATCTCTAGGTGCAGTGTCAGGGAGATGTAGAGGTATGGGTAGGTGATGATGAATATGATCTATGGTTAATTCCATAGAGTTAAAATTTGGCAGCAGAGAGGAAGTCATGTCCGGTGCATATCTATGCAGATCTGGTAGTTGTACTGTTTTGGGAAAGCCACAAACTTTAACATTGTTGTGGCAGGATCTGTCCGCTAATTTAGCTTTAAGCCATGAGCGATCTTCATTGTCCTTATGTGTGTCCACTAGATCATTAATGGTGGTAGCAAATTCCATATTTTAGTTTTTGTATGATCTACCTTTTCACCAATAGATTGCACCTCTGTAGTAAACCTTTGCATAAGGTAAACAATATCAGCATACAAGGAACTTTTCAATGAAATTGACATTTCTTTTGAGGTTGAATCCAGCACAGGCTGGTTAAGTGTTGGGAAAGTAGCAATAGAATCCAGCATCACACTTTAATGTGTTGACTCAATGGCTGGGCTCACCTTAAGGAGATTCTGCTCATCTGCTCATCTGTTCTCATCCTTGCTTTGGTAGGGCTGCCTATCAGTGGTGTTGAGGCTGATGATGAGGATAAATGGAGTGCTGCAGTTTAGCACTTCTGCTGGATCAGTGTATGGTGCACCAGTGAGAAACATGGAGGAGGCAGCGCCATTTTGTTTGTGCCTCCCTGCTGTTTGAACAAAGAAAGCAGTGAGTTTCTTTGGTTGGATGCCACGTTTCCTGGAAGAGTAGCATAGGTGAGATAAATGGGCCAGTCCTATATAACTGACAAGATGCACACTACATTTAGATATTTTTAAGCATAACTAAAAGAGCAATTTTATTTCATTTGCAAAATTGTCACATAATGTTCCCATCTTTCTAAGAAATTTGACATCATAACCAATTGAGAAGAGCAGATAAGGGGAAAATCCAAGACCCTTGATACCAAGGAAATAGGGTTTTCCAGTAACGAAAGTGTATAACTGCTCTCAGATTTTCAATAACACCTTTTATCGCATTTATCTAGAATAAATTAAAATTTCCCAGATAACCAGTGCTCACTGCAGCTATAAATTTTTTCACTGCTTCTCAACTATAAAAATAATCTATTGCCAGTTTGATAAAAAAATAAGTAGGTTTCCAGTCTTTCATTAACTCAACCTGCAATACCTTCGTGGGTATAACAAGCAAATTGTTTTATTGTTACATTAAATTTTAATATTTTGCTTTCAGTGTCTTCTTTCTTGGGAAGCAAATTAAATAAATCTTTTGATATAAAGACATATCTTTTTAAGGCTCAGAAAATTGCTTAATCGTTTAAACACTGCGGCCTCCTGTTGCTAATATTTTTCATGCCTTTTAGATATATCCGCCGGCAGGTATATCTTGTTTTGCAGGCGGCCAGGTTAGTGTTGTTTCTTATCTTGCTCTTCTTTTATGTCTTCTTATAATATAATTATCAGGACGGCACATTACGCTGCAAATTTGTATTGACCACATTTTTGTACGAAGGAAAATTATTTATTAATAATACTCCAACTACAAAGTCATCACATATTCATTTCCTCCAAATCATTTATTATATTTTTGTCCAGGATAAAACAGTAAATTTATATGGTCTGAAGTAAAGGACAGGAAAATGAATACTGCATGAAGCTTGATCAAAATGTGTTTTCTTTTCCCTTTAAATAGATAGAATTTAATTATTTTATTCATTCAACATTTTTAAAATAGTCTTTTTTAAGTTTAATTGTTTGGTACATGTGTGCAGATAATGGTCCTTTTTTAAACTCACAAGCGGAAAATAATTTTTTATAAAATGCTATATTTTTATAAAAATACAGCATATATTAACCCCCCTTCTCCCTTTAAAATAATTCTCATGAAAAATTCTGGTAATGCTACAGCATACAACAAAGACATTGTAGATAATTATGTGTTCCCAGCCTTGTGGCACTGGTAACAGTCTGGGGAAGGCCCTCTTCCAGCATGACTGTTCCCCTGTGCTCAAAGTCAGTTCCATAAAGACATGGCTTGCTGAGTTTGCTATGGAGGAACTCAAGGGACCTGCACAGCGCTGACTTCAACCCTGCTAAACACCTTTGGGATAAATTGGACAGCTGATTGTGAGATTGGTCTTCTTGTTTTGTCTAAAACCTTTTTGGCTCATTTGGAACTAATTACCACAGACACACCGAAACTCTTGTGGAAAGAAATGTGGAGGGTCAATTCCATATTAGTGCCTATGGTTTTACAATGGGATGTCCAAAAAGCGCACAAGCTTATCGTAAGGTGGTCAGGTGACCACACATAAGGGTTGATTTACTAAAAACGGAGAGTGCAAAATCTGGTGCACCTCTAAATAGAAACCAATCAGCTTCCAGGTTTTTTTTTGTCAAAGTTTAACTGAATAAAATGAAGTTAGAAGCTGATTGGCTACCATGCACAGCTGCATGGGATTTTGCACTCTCCATTTTTAATAAACCAACCCCACTGTGTGCATATTTGTTATACAGTATATACTGTATAGTTGAATTTTGTGATCATAATAAACAGCCATAATAATGTAGCTTATTATTGTAAAGGATAATAGCAAATTGGGTTGTGTCACTGGACATTGTGGTCTTTTCCACTAACCCCCCTGGTAGAGGCTGTAGTTTTATTTGCAATGGGTAATGCATAAAATGAGTCGGTAAAAAGGTTTGAGTTTAACATGGCCAAACCACTGGAGTATATCTCAGTAACATTGTTTATACAGTATGTTCTAATTAAACAAAAACTCACCCCCTTGGCTTTTTACCTATTTTGTTACATCACAGCCTTTAGTTCAATGTTTTTTTTTAATCTGAATTATATGTGACGGATCATAACACAATAGTCTAAGTTGATGAAGTAAAATTAGAAAAATATATACATAAAACTATTTTTTAGAAATAAAAAAATGATAATTGGCATGTGCGTATGTATTCACCCCCTTTGTTATGAAGCCCATAAAAAGCTCTGGTGCAACCAATTACCTTCAGAAGTCACATAATTAGTGAAATGATGTCCACCTGTGTGCAATCTAAGTGTCACATGATCTGTCATTACATATACACACCTTTTTGAAAGGCCCCAGAGGCTGCAACACCTAAGCAAGAGGCACCACTAACCAAACACTGCCATAAAGACCAAGGAACTCTCCAAACAAGTAAGGGACAATGTTGTTGAGAAGTACAAGTCAGGGTTAGGCTATAAAAAAAATCCAAATCTTTGATGATCCCTAGGAGCACCATCAAATCTATCATAACCAAATGGAAAGAACATGGCACAACAGAAAACCTGCCAAGAGATGGCCACACACCAAAACTCATTGACCGGGCAACGAGGGCATTAATCAGAGAGGCAGCATAGAGACCTAATGTAACCCTGGAGAAGCTTCAGAGTTCCACAGCAGATACTGGAGTATCTGTACATAGGACGACAATAAGTCGTATGCTCCATAGAGTTGAGCTTTATGGTAGAGTGGCCAGAAGAAAGCCATTACTTTCAGCAAAAAACAAAATGGCACGTTTTGAGTTTGCAAAAAGGCATGTGGGAGACTCCCAAAATGTATGGAGGAAGGTGCTCTGGTCTGATGAGACTAAAATTGAACTTTTTTGCCATCAAAGAAAACGCTATGTCTGGCGCAAACCCAACACATCACATCACCCAAAAAACACCATCCCCACAGTGAAACATGGTGGTGGCAGCATCATGCTGTGGGGATGTTTTTCAGCAGTTGGGACTGGGAAACTGGTCAGAGTTGAGGGAAAGATAGATGGTGCTAAATACAGGGATATTCTTGAGCAAAACCTGTACCACTCTGTGTGTGATTTGAGGCTAGGATCGAGGTTCACCTTCCAGCAGGACAATGACCCCAAACACACTGCTAAAGCAACACTTGAGTGGTTTAGGGGAAACATGTAAATGTGTTGGAATGGCCTAGTCAAAGCCCAGACCTCAATTCGATAGAAAATCTGTGGTCAGACTTAAAGATTGCTGTTCACAAGCGCAAACCATCCAACTTGAAGGAGCTGGAGCAGTTTGCAAGGAGGAATGGGCAAAAATCTTAATGGTAAGATGTGGTAAGCTCATAGAGACTTATCCAAAGTGACTTGGAGCTGTGATAGCCGCAAAAGGTGGCTCACAAAGTATTGACTTTAGGGGGGTGAATAGTTATGCACATTGACTTTTTCCGTTATTTTGTCCTATTTGTTGTTTGCTTCACAATAAGAAAAAAAAAAAACATCTTCAAAGTTGTGGGCATTTCTGTAAATTAAATGATGCAAATCCGCAAACAATCCATGTTAATTGCAGGTTGTGAGGCAACAAAACACAAAAAATATCAAGGGGGTGAATACTTTTTCAAGGCACTGTATGTCATTACTGATGACATCCTGTGAAAATCCTACTGAGTGGCTGTAATGCTGATTCCTTAGCTTTGATGCTAAAGCTGGCTATGAATTGCTGCACCGGCCAAATTTCTATCTATCTATAGCCATTCCACTTGAGAGAAGTCAATCTAATGATCAGCTTCTCTTAAACGTAACTGTAGGAAAATTTTCATTCAGTCAACGCATGCAGCCAATTGGCTGCAGTGCTGATCAATGTATTCTGACCGTGCAGGAATCCCCGCTGTCAGAAAACAATAACACAGTGGGGATCCTCCATCTTCCTTGCTTGTCTGGATAGGGGAATCTGTTCCTCTTTTTTTTTTTTCCTATTTGATCAGTCCGCTGGCAGATAAAAAAAAAAAAGATCCATCTATGGCTAGCTTTACATTTCTATAAGCTGTCAGTAAGTTTGTTTTTTTTGCAAAAATGTTAAAGTGCAATTATTATTATTATTATACAGGATTTATATAGTGCCAACAGTTTGAGCAGCACTTTTTCCAAGAGGGCCCTGCTCATTAGAGCTTTCAATCTCAATAAACAATTATCTTCCTATGAACTGGCTACAGGAAGGTGAAAGTTGGTTGCTGATCTTTTGTTTCACTGGGCTTTTCCTGATGATTTTTTTTTAAAGCAGCCTATGCTTCTTTAACTTATTAATTGTTCTATATTCGAAAACCGACTATACTTGACTCTGGAGGTTTAATATTACAGAACAGTTTTTTCTGCAGATATTTGTCACAGGTAGTCATTAAATTCATGGAGAGGGACAGCCCCACAATGCAACATGCATTAAATTTAAATCCTTTTAAAATACAGGAGCCTCTCTCCGGTTTTAATGGTTCCCTTGTAATATAGGATGCTGTAGAATGTAATATGTCTCCTGGACTGAAAGCTGTAAAATAGGATGGAATGAAACGGAGAAAATTCATAATGTTCTAATAGTCTTTATCCCTTTCATGACTAAGCCTATTTTTGAAATTTGGTGTTTACAAGTTAAAATCCGTATTTTTTGCTAGAAAATTACTTAGAACCCCCAAACATTATATATATTTTTTTAGCAGAGAATCTAGAGAATAAAATGGCGATTGTTGCAATATTTTTTATCACACGGTATTTGTGCAGCGGTGTTTTAAACGCAAATTTTTGGAAAAGTGACACTTTCATGAATTTTAAAAAATCCAAACAGTAAAGTTACCCCAATTTTTTTGTATAATGTAAAAGATGATGTTATGCCGAGTAAATAGATACCAAACATGTCACCCTTTATAATTGCACGCACTCGTGGAATGGCGACGAACTACGGTACCTTTGAATTTCCATAGGCGACGCTTTAAAAATTTTTTACGGTTACCAGGTTTGAGCTACAGAGGAGGTCTAGGGCTAGAATTATTGCTCTCGCTCTGACGATCGCGGTGATACCTCACATGTGTGGTTTGAACACCGTTTACATATGCGGGCGCGACTTCCGTATGCGTTTTCTTCGCTGCGCGAGCTCGCGGGGACAGGGGCACTTTAAAAAATTTTTTTTTTTTTTTTTATTTATTTTATTTATTTTTGTACTTTATAAATTGTGTTTAAATTTTTTTTTTTTTTTTTTACTTTTATTGCTGTCACAAGCAATGTAAACATCCCTTGTGACAGTAATATGTGGTGACAGGTACTCTTTATGGAGGGATGGGGGGTCTAAAAGACCCCCCATCCCTCCTTTACACTTCAAAGTATTCAGATCGCCGAAAACGGCGATTCTGAATACTGTGTACTTTTTTAAATTCGGCGCCATTGGCAGCCGAGTAAACGGGAAGTGACGTCATGACGTCGCTTCCGCGTTCACAACAAGAAGGCTGGAACGAAGCCGCTCGCAGCTTCGTTCCAGTCCGCCCCCAGCCGCCGAAGGCAGCCGAACGGACACCGGGCCTCCCGATCGCACGGGAGGCCCGGGTAACAGCGGCGGGAGGCGGTGGGAGAGGGGGGATGTCCCTTCCCGCTCCTCAGGTATAACAACCGAGCGGCTTTTAGCCGCATCGGTTGTTATACACGGGTAGCCGATCGCCCGCTGTAAACAACGGTACCGGGATGATGCCTGCAGCTGCGGGCATCATCCCGGTATAACCCCGGAAAGCCGAGTACGCATATCTGCATACGGTCGGCGGGAAGGGGTTATTCCTTCTCTGTGTCTCAACGTGATTCCTATCCAAGATCAACCAATATAAACAGTAATTATAACTAGGGATGAGCCAAACACCCCCCCAGTTTGGTTTGCGGCAGAACATGCGAACAGACCAAAAATTTGTGCGAACATGCGAACCCCGTTAAAGTCTATGGGACTCGAACGTGAAAAATCAAAAGTGCTAATTTTAAAGGCTAATATGCAAGTTATTGTCATAAAAAGTGTTTGGGGACCCGGGTCCTGCCCCAGGGGACATAAATCAATGCAAAAAAAGTTTGAAAAAAGGCAGTTTTTTCGGGAGCAGTGATTTTAATAATGCTTAAAATGAAACAATAAAAGTGAACTATTCCTTTAAATATCGTGCCAGGGGGGTGTCTATAGTATGCCTGTAAAGTGGCACATTTTTCCCGTGTTTAGGACAGTCCCTTCACAAAATGACATTTCTAAAGGAATAAAAGTAATTTAAAACTGCTTGCGGCTGTAACGTAATGTTGCCCCACCCCCCCCCCACCCCGAGCCCATTACCAGGCCCTTTGGGTCTGGTATCGATATTTAGATGAACCCTGCACCCAAATTTAAAAAAAAAAAAGGCATGGGGCCCCCCAGGCCCTATATAATCTGAACAGCAGCAGTATACAGGCGGTCCCCGGGTTACAAACAAGATAAGGACTGTAGGTTTGTTCTTAAGTTGAATCTGTTTGTAATTTGGAACAGGTACATTTTGTAAGTGTAGCTCCAGCCAAAAAATCTATTTTTAAGCTTTTTGGATAACATAGTGAAGGGTTATCATCACCCCTGTAACATTTGTTTTACTGTCTGTGTCCCTGTTCAGAAGATTTCACCTCACTTTCTGTCCCAATGACAATTGGATTTTGAAAATGTTGGGTTATTAGGAAAACAAGGATTGGTGATAAAGCATCAGTGGGGAAACACCTTTTTTCCCATATTAACTCTTACAGGAGAGAATTTCCCTTCCTAGGGGTAGATTTCCTCTCACTTCCTGTTGTCTCCCTCTGTTTGTAAGTAGGAGTCGTTTGTAAGTCGGATGTTTGAAAATAGGGGACTGCCTGTATATACTATACGGCCTGCCCTATACACTCTGCGGAAAATTGGGCCTTAGGTGTTGGTGGTACCAGAACACTGTAAGCCCTCACAGTTACTCTTGGTGGGCGCTGGAACGGGCCCTGCTGTGAAATATTATATCAAGAATTGTAATTACATGCCCCTGTTAAACAGGGGCAGAAAAATTGGGCCTTAGGCGGTGGTGGTGGCACAACACTGTAAAGCCTCACAGATACTTTTGTTGAGCGCAGGAACAGGCCCTGCTGTGAAATATTAGATCAAAAATTGTAATTACACGGCCCTATTAAACAGGGGTAGAAAAATTGGGCCTTAGGCAGTGGTGGTGGTGCCCCAACACTGCAACCCCTCACAGATACTCTTGTTGAGCGCAGGAACAAGCCCTGCTGTTAAATATTTGATAAAAAATTGTAATTACACGCCCCTGTTAAACAGGTGCAAAAAAATCGGGCCTTAGGTAGTGGTGGTGGTGCCCTGAACCGAAAGGATTCTTAGAAGCTATCATCATGAAAATTGAGGAGGAATAGGATAGTCACTCAGCATAACAGGATAGTCACTCAGCATATGCAGTCTTCAAGGGATCCCACATCCATAGAAAAATCATTTTTACGGTTACATCAGCATCAGGTGCTTGGTAGCTGGTGATCCAAGACTGATTCATTTTTATGAATGTGAGACGATCAAAAGAGTCTGTGGACAGGCGCACTCTGTGATCGGTTGCAAATTCTCCAGCAGCACTGAATGTGCATTCAGAAAGAACGCTGGATGCAGGACAGGCCAGTAGCTCATTGCATAATAAGCAAGCTACGGCCAGTGGTCCATCCTCAAGACCCAGTAACCCAGTGTATGTTCTGGTGGAATGGTCTCCAAGTCTGATCTTGCCCCTAGATATTCCTGCACCATGGAATTCAGATGCTGGCGATGGTTGCTGGAACTGATCAGACCTAGGCGCTGAGGACTGAAGAATTGCCTGAAGGCATCGGTCAGCCAGCCACCTTCTCCACCGCTCTTTCTGTGACTGAACGAAGCCTCAGCAACACATTGTCCAGCACCAGGAAATTGTAACCTCCCAGGCTCTTTGAACGCATTGCACAAACCTTTCTGCAAGGCCTCCCGAAGATGTTTTATCCTCTGCTCCCTCTGCAAAGGCTGGATAAATTCTGCAACCTTACCCTTGTAACGTGGATCTAGAAGGGTTGCCAGCCAGTAATGATCCCTCCTTGATACCACGAATCCTAGGGTTCTTTCGCAGGCTTTGCAGGATCAGAGAGGCCATGCAGTGTAGGTTTGCAGAGGCATTCGATCCTGAGTCCTCTGGGTCACTAAGGATCACATGATCCTCAACCACCTCCTCCCAGCCACGTACAACTCCATGGGTTTCTGGGGACTGAAAACGATCCCTTGAAGACTGCTGCTGATGCTGAGTGTTATCTTCCACTTCCATGCTGACACAATAATTCTTCTCCTCCTCCTCTTCTTCCTGTGTGATATGCGGGCTTGCAGGAATACTAGTATCTGGATAAAGGGGGCCTTGACAGGCAAGGAAGTCCTTCCTCTTCCTCCCTCTGTTCTGCCTCAAGTGCTCTCTCCATTATTCCACGAAGCGTGTGCTCCAACAGGAAGAAAAGAGGGACCGTATCACTGATGCATGCACTGTCACTGCTCACCATCTTTGTGGCCTCCTCAAATGGTGACAGGACAGTGCATGCATCCTTGATTAGTAGCCTCAGGCATGGCGAAAAAAAGCCAAGCTCCCCTGACCCTGTCCTGGTGCCATACTCACACAGGTACTCATTGATGGCCCTCTGCTATGTGTGCAGCTGCTGCAGCATTACCAATGTTGAGTTCCACCTGGTGGGCATGTCACAAATGAGACTATTCTTGGGCAGGTTGCATTCTCTTTGAATGTCAGCCAGCCGAGCACTGGCATTATATGACTGGCGGAAATGACCACAGACTTTTCTGGCCTGCCTCAGGAGATCCTGTAAGCCCAGGTACCTGCTCAAGAACCGCTGCATCACCAAATTCAGGATGTGAGCCAAACAGGGAACATGGGTCAAGTGTCCCTGTCGGGGGGCGGAGAGGAGGTTGGTGCCATTGTTACATACAACCATTGCTGGCTGAAGCTGGTGTGGCGTCAACCACCTCTGAGCCTGCCCCTGCAGAGCTGACAGAATCTCTACCCCAGTGTGGCTCCTGTCCTCACTTAAAGCACTGCATGGCATCTTTTTGCCTGAGTGCTTGCATAGCCCCTTGAACGCCTATGGAGCACCGCTGGTTCAGAGGAAAAATCTGCAGAGGAAGAGGCCATAGAGGAAGAAGAAGAGGAGGGGGTGGAGGAGAGAGCTGTCGCAGAAGCACCACTAGCATTTTGGAGGCGTGGTGGCAGAACAAGCTCCAACAATACTGAACCCTGTCCTGCATCCTTCCCAGCTGCCAGCTGACTTACCCAGTGCGCCGTGAAAGAAAGGTAACGTCCCTGTCCATGCCTGCTGGACCATCAGTCAGCAGTAATATGCACCTTACTGCTGACCGCCCTGTCCAACGAGGCCAAACCATTGCCTTCCACATGCTGGTAGAGAGCCGGAATGGCCTTCCGAGAAAATAAATGGCGTTTGGGAACCTGTCACTGAGGTACCGCACATTCCACAAATTCACGAAAGGGGGCAGAGTCTACCAGCTGAAAAGGCAGCAGTTGCAGTTCTAGCAATTTGGCCAAGCTAGCATTCAGACGCTGAGCATGTGGATGGCTGTTTCTTTCAACGGTTTAGCAACTGGGGTAGGGAAATTTGCCTGCTAAAATCAGATGGAGGTGTACTGATAGCAGACTGGCTGCAATACTTGGGACACCTATTGCTATACCTTCATTCCTCTTAGTGCAGGTTTCTGAGAGGACTGGAGGTATAGTGGGGTTTGAGAACCCAGCTGATGAGGAGCAAGGAGAAGTGCGCCTTGTTCTTTGATGTGGGTCTTTTAAGTGCTGTTGCCAACGGACTGCATGGGAGGTCGTCATATGTCTGGTCAAGCATGTGGAGCCCAAGCGGCTGCTGTTTTGGCCACGTTTGATACGCTTCAGACATATGTTGCAAACAGCAATGGTGCGATCTGTTGCACACGTTTCAACAAAGGCCCACACCAAAGAACTTTTCAAAATATATGGGGAGTCAGCAGCGCCCTGCACCTGCTTAGCTCTGCGGTGTGATGCAATAGGGTGGCTGCCCTTAAGCTGCCCACTGGAGGGCATCCTACCTCATTGGAGATGTGCCTCCTCCTCCTCTCTTCTATCAGGCACCCAAGTTGAGTCAGTGACCTCATCATCCCCTCCCTCCTCATCACTGGAGCAAACTTGGCAGTATGCTGCAGCTGGGGGAACATGACTTCCAGTTTCTTGACCTTCTTGTGTACCTCCTCTTTCTAGGCTGACGTTACTCCCTTCCTCAACCTTGGTACCATCATCATAGCCCTCAAATCGCTGTGCATCTTCCTGCAGCATGTACCTGACACTGTGGTCGAATAGGTCGGGGGACTCCTCTGTGCATGATGGTGGGGCTAGGGAAGGAGTGACTGTTGACATAGAGCCGATGGAATAGGTCGCTTTGGCAGCTGCATTGGCAGGCAAGCTACTCTGAGTCTGGGTGACAGAGGATGAGGAGGATGAGGACGGGTTTGTTATCCATTCCACCAACTCTTCTGCATGTTGTGGCTCAATAACACGGCCAGCTGCAGGAAAAAAGGACAAGCGTGGCCCGTGGCCACGTGCTGAGGATGCACCGTGTCCATGACCAGCACTGTCGACTGTAGACACAGAGCCTGCTTGCCCTCTTTTAGTGGCCTGTGAGCGTCTGCCTCTCCTTGGTGGCCTTCCAGACATGCTGTAAATTTTGTTTAGCAAAAAAAAACTACACTGTATTGTGTACTGTGTACACCACTAGGAAAGTAGTAGCAACTGCACTAGGGGTGCACAGTACTGTGTACACCAACAGAAGTGTAATAACAACTATGGGTGTACTGTATGTATTGTGTACTGTGTACACCACCAGAAAAGTAGTAGCACTAGCAACTGCACTAGGGGTGCACGGTACTGTGTACACCAACAGAAGTTTAATAAGAACTATGGGTGCACTGTATGTATTGTGTACACCACCAGGAAAGTAATAGCAAGTGCACTAGGGGTGCACGGTACTGTGTACACCAACAGAAGTGTAATAACAACTATGGGTGCACTGTATGTATTGTGTACACCATCAGGAAAGTAGTAGCAACTGCACTAGGGGTGCACGATACTGTGTACACCAACAGAAGTTTAATAACAACTATGGGTGCACTGTATGTATTGTGTACACCATCAGGAAAGTAGTAGCAACTGCACTAGGGGTGCACGGTACTGTGTACACCAACAGAAGCGTAATAACATCTATGGGTGCACTGTATGTATTGTGTACAGTGTACACCACCAGGAAAGTAGTAGCAACTGCACTAGGGGTGCACGGTACTGTGTACACCAACAGAAGTTTAATAACAACTATGGGTGCACTGTATGTATTGTGTACACCACCAGGAAAGTAGTAGCAACTGCGCTATGGGTGCACGGTACTATGTACACCAACAGAAGTATAATAACAACTATGGGCACATTGTATGTATTTTGTGCATGGTACTGTGTACACCAACAGAAGTGTAATAACTATGGGTGTACTGTATTGACCACCAGAAAAGTATGAGCAACTGCACTATGGGTGCACAGCACTGTATACTGTGTACACCTCCTGAAGTATATTAGAAACAGTACTCCAGGAATAGCCTGCAGTCAGATATAGCTAAACTGGATACAGTGGATATATATATATATATATATATATATATATATATATATATATATATATATATATATTAAATACACTACAGCTAACTGAATAACCTGCCTGCCAGAAGTATATTAGAAACAGTACACCAGGAACGGCCTTCAGTGAGATATGTGAACAAAAAGTGTAGCGCTAAAGTGAAAATAATGAAGGGAAGGTTTTGAAGTAAGGAGAGGTGGAACCACAAAGTCAGGTGGCCCGTAACCTCAACTAAGTCAAGACCAAATATATGTGTACACTAACAACGTGATGTTATCACAAAAATAAAAAGATTAAAAAAATTAATTCAAGTGCTCCTTCTTTTGAAAAAAGTGTGCATATAAATGAAAAAAATATAAAAATAAAAAATAAAGTGAAAATACATCAATAAGTGATAATCTTAAAAGTCCACGTTTGAATTGGTGATGTAATACAAAAAAACTGTCCAAAATGGTAATATAAAAGCATTAAGCTCATAGAAGTAATGAAGACTTGGTAATACAGTCCATATATTGCATGATATGGTTGAAACACCGGGACTCAAAGCAGATATCCTTACGGTACATAGACTCAAGACCCAAGGCAGATATCCTTACAGAGACTCCGATTCAGGGGGGGGGGGGACCCAGGGCAGATAACTTGGCAACACAAAGGCCCAGAAAAAAGTAAGGTAGAATACTCTTACCGACTTTGGTGGACTCACAAGCCGTGGGCGGTGAGTCAAACGAGCTTGTACTGTCTTGTGACCAGTGACAGTATGGGGATGGGTTGTACACCAAAAAACATCCTCATTGAATGGGGGAGCCTGGAACCTGTTCTTGAAGGTCTGCGCGATCACCGTTTTTTACAGCATACATGGGCCACAGAGAAAACAACGACAAGAAACCTCCACATAGTGTAAATCCGAAAAAGAGTTTTTCTTCAATTGGCATTTATTAGATCATCATCAAAACAATCCATAAAAATCGTGGTTAAAAATGGAATCGATTCAAAGCGCAATAAAATAAGCGTGGTGTGGGTGGCTGGATACAGCAAGGAGTGAGATATAGCTAAACTGTATGCAGTGAATATATATATATTCGAGACTATCTGTATAGATATATTAAATACACTGCAGCTAACTGAATAACCTGCCTGCCAGAAGTATATTAGAAACAGTACGCCAGGTACGGCCTGCAGTGAGATATAGCTAAACTGTATGCAGTGGATATATATATATATGACTATCTGTATATATATATATATATATATATATATATATATATATATATATATATATATATATATATATATATATATATATATATATATATATATATAAAATACACTGCAGCTAACTGAATCACCTGCCTGCCAGAAGTATATTAGAAACAGTACGCCAGGAACGGCCTGCAGTGAGATCAAGCTAAACTGGATACAGTGGATATATATATATATATATATATATATATATATATATATATATACACAAGACTATCTGTATATATATATATATATATATATATATATATATATATATATATATATATATATATATATATATATATATATTAAATACACTGCAGCTAACTGAATAATCTGCCTGCCTGCTCAATCTAAATGACACTCTCTCTCCGTCCATGCCAACAGCACACTACACAAGGCCGAGGTGCAGGCAGTGTTATATAGTGTGGGGCATGGACTTAGTCCCCCTGAGCCATGATTGGCGAAAGGCACCCTGCCTTTGGCCAATTATGGCTCTCTTAGCTGAGGGTGCTGTGATTGGGCAAAGCATGCAGTTCATGGTGCATGCTCTGGCCAATCATAATACAGCAATGCACTGCGCTTTGGCCTTTACGCGCCGCTCTAATTTGACGCAAATGGCCCATAATGTTCGGTTTTTGATGAACGGGCGAACAGCCAATGTTCGAGTCGAACTCATGTTCGACCCGAACAGAAAGCTCATCCCTAATTATAACTTTTATTTACTTAAAATATATGTAAACCCAATCAAGTCTCCCTTAAGCGTTAACCTCCCTGGCGGTATGATTATGTCAGATTTTTTGATGCTGAAAGTGGTACATTGTTGCGCATGTAAATTTGGCGTTTTATATTGTAGTCTTGTAATTATTAGGAATAACTCACTTAAATCTGTCCAGTCTAGTAGACATCCCGGGTATGATAAAGTTTGAAACACAACATCATAAATTATAAAATAATAAATAACTATAAATAATTATCAAGAATTATAATATAATAATAATAAGATGTATTCAATAATGTAATCAACTCAAAAACACTGAAATGTGCTCAGTTGCATAATTGTCGCTGTCGTCAATTTCAGTGTTTGATGACGAATTTCCCCATGAATCACTATCGCTCAATTCTGCAAGTGTTCTAATTTACTTTCGCTGTTTTCTAGCTGGTCTAAAAAGGCTTTTGAAGTAAAGGAACACTTTTTGGTTGCTATGGACATTCTCCAGTTTCCAAGCAGAAAGAACAGTATATATAATATAAAATACAAAGCACTAGGGACAGAAGGGAGGTGAAATAATTTGATACAGTAATGTAATCTTACAGATTACAGTGTAATGTATGTGTTCTGTTTTTTGCACTTTTTGAATTCCCCGCCGGGCTCCATCCCCATGCGTTGCGCCGCTCACAGGGAAAGAAGCCCGGCATACAGAGCATCGGGTGGAGGACTCAGCTTGCACACACAGCGGGGGGACATTGCAGGATCCTGGGGACAAGGTAAGTAACCTTTACCAGGATACTGTGATGCAGCCCCGAGTGTGGCTCGGGGTTACCACTTTTGGTATGGAAAATTCACCCCGAGCCACACTCAGGAATACCGCTAAGAAGGTTAACTTGGTAATGTAATATCAGAAGTCATGTTCAATATTTTCAGTTCTGCTACTGTTATTAAAGCTGTTCTTCAGTCTGAAAAAAATAAAAGTCAGCAGCTACAAATACTGTAGCTGCTGACATTTAATGAAGGGACACTTACCTGTCCAGGGATCCAGTGCCGCTCTCATCTGGGTTGGTTTTTCACCAGTGTTCAGGTCCCCAGCACCATCATCCTTAGTGTGGGAAGCCGTTTGTGACTTCTTGTGGCTTCACAGCTGGCTTCCCACTGCGCATACTTTGTGAACAGCCTTCTTGGACATATGATGTGTCCCAAGAGGCTGCGTGCAGAGAGGGAGAGGGGTGGGTACCTTCAAAACCAGGTACCTGCTCCCCCAAAAAACATATTATGTGCCAAATGTAGAAGGGGGAGGAAGAAAAACAGAACTTCCCCTTTTGGATGAAGTTTGGCTTTAAAATAATTCTTGGTGACCTCTCCATTAAAGATTCTTGTTTAAGCACTTCCTGTTTTAAGATGACAACAATTTGTTGCTATCTCTAAAATGTACTCCTGTATTGTCAACCTGTCACAGGGGCTTCTGAAGTAGACCAGACCACAAGTGGCCATTTCACCACACATTAAGAAGACATTTATTGATTCATTCATTTAGTTTATTTACTGAAGGCAAATCAACTGTGTACTACAAGTGCATCACAAGTGCACTTGGGAAAGCAGTCGCTGTAGATCTGAGGGGAAGATCTGAAACGAGGGGAAGCTCTGCTGATTTCTATCATCCAATCAAGTGCAAGCAAAAATGCAGATTTTTTTTTTTGTCCTTGCATGTCCCCCTCAGATCTACAGTGACTGCATTTCCAAGTGCACTTGTAGTGCACAGTGGATTTGCCTTTCGTAAATAAACCCAATTTTCCGTTATTACCATAAGAAAAACAACCGTGAGAAATTCGATGCAGTCATTGCTGGAGTGTATGTAGTCAGGACATGGCTGTAAAGGTGATGCAGGATATCAGAAGCACTGAAATGCAACAAAGGGTGAAAAGGGGTGAAAACAAGTATGTTGGTAAAAAAGAAATAACAATTGTTTATTAAAAATATTGGTACAGGAAATAAATGTAATCCAGTTAAGTTTTACTTCTATTTTAAATGAAATAAGATCCCGAGTGTTCTCTTGACAGAAGTCTAAGGCCGGCAATACAGGGTTACTGCTGAACCAAGATTCAAACTATTAATGGGCAGGCTGAATGTACCAAGTTGATCGATCAACTTGGGTACAACCAGCCTGCCAGATTCTCTTGCTATTTTCACTAGTGGCTGCTATAGCCACTAGCGATAATCACTGTCTTCTCCCAGCGGGGATGGCTTCTCCACCCCCCACCAGGAGAAGACATGGACCCGGCAGGAGGGATTTTTGTATTAACACTGTGGTTGCTGGAAAGACATTCGCTCCGTGTATAGCCAACCTTAATCACATTCCTTTGTCAGAAGTTACTGTTTGTGCTCAACATGTCTGACAATTCCAGGGTCTCTCTGTCCAGTGCTCTTCAGGTGAGAACTAACAGTAATTAGATCTGACACAGACACAAACAGACAGAGCAATTAACAGAGAGCTCATCATTTGTGATGCCAAACAGAGAAAATGGTGAGTCAAGCATTAGATGCTATGGTACCAGGAGCAAGAAGTTGCCTCTCCCTTTAGGGAATAGGGACAAGCTAGGTGAATGAATACATGGACATAGGGGAATTGATCAGCCATAATGCTACAAGCTGTGGCTGCAACATGTGATCTCATCATTACATGACAAACAAAGTACATAGGAAATATAACTACACTAGTACCTAGTTAAAACAAGAAAAACATATGAAAGTGTACAATATCTTTAAATGAAATATACGGGGCAGGGTTGCTTTTGCCTGGTTACTAGTATCACATAGAATTGAATTGGATGTAGCTTTAGTGTAGTGCTTTAGTTTATGGGACATTACTTTGCAGGCCCAGCCATCTTATTGCCCAGGCTGCAGACAACACAAAGGGCTACAGCTATCAAAGGAGGTAAGTATGGTTCTGCGCGAAGAGGGGAATCACACAGCTGAATGTATTGAGGTTCTATGGAGGGGGCTAGTATGCATCGCATACTAGCTCATTAGGAAATACTTACCTTACACCAAAGCTGTTGCAGCGGTCCCTGCACACCGCTGTGATCGACAGCATGTCTCCCCGAGTTATTTCCAGGTTCGCGGTCTCCGGCGCTGTGATTGGCCTGAGCTGTGATAAAGTCACTCCCGCATATGCGCGCAGGAGCCGCCGGTCACAGCACTGGCCCTGAAGAAACGGCCCGAGCGGGCCGTTTCTTCAGTGCGCATGCACCGATCACTTTAGCGCAAGTGCATATGGTAAATATCTCCTAAACCGTCCAGGCCCAAGGTTTTTGAAGGCACTGACAATTCCAACAAAACCTGGCTGTATCTGCCACACAGCGAGAAGGCCCCCAGCTGCCTCGTGGACAATGTGCCACCTATGTACTCCCAGATACAACCCAATAAAAACTACCTAAGTAAGCTTATTTTTGGGAAGGGACACTCACACCTAAGAGGGGCCCAACCCATAATCCTGCAGAATGTTACTACAACAAAGACCTAGAGACCCCTGCCCACAGCAATGACACAGGAACAAAAAAGGCCAGTACACAGAAGCGGTATCCAACATAAAACAACATAAAAGAAAATGAAAGGAGACTACAAAAAAATAAAAACAAAAGAAGAAAGCACAAAGAGACCAACTAATGCCCATAATCAATAAGCCTTGGGGAGGGATGGTGCCAGTGCTTCTCCAGTGCTGGAAAAGCTCTGACTGAAGCCCGACAAGGATCTGTCTCCTCTCCTCATACTGGAGACCACCCCTTGATCCCTCTAATTCCGGTAAGCAAAATTTCATATAGAAGAATGAACACCCATCTTCTGTACGACTCTGCTTCTTCTGCATGCCCCAGTCATACTGGCCCTCCTCTTAGCTTCACTCAGTTCCAGGCCATATACTTTCTGCACTGATTTGAAATTTCAAACAATACTAGCTACATTCTTTGCTATCTTCTCTGAATTATACAATTCCACCTCCCTAGGTAAAGGAGATGAGGTAGGGAGGGGTTTGCAGTTCAAATCAAGAGATTAGCCTAGGGTGACAATTTAGCTCCTCCTTAGATAAAGTGAAGGAATCTTGTCACTTTAGGGCAAGAACTGAGTTACTGGCAGGATCACTCGGCATAAGTAAAGAGGAAAAAAGCCTAAAAAGGGGAAACTAATTGATCCAAAACATATAAGTACTGGTGCACTGCAAAATATTACATTTTTGTTTCAGGGTTTAGATACCCTTTAACTCTTGACTCTAACTGTACAGTGCCACCCATGTATTTAAATAAAGCCTTATGTTCTAAACTAATGTAATAAAGTACATCACGGAGCTAGCTTTGTCTCCAATCTCCATGATAATAACCTCGTCACGGTAGGCTCCAACTTGCAGGCCCAATCTCTTTTTGCAAGGCCAGTCTTTAAAACCCATTTGTATTCACAGCCTCTCCTGAAATTGATTGCCAATGCATTGGTAAGGCTTTGTAAATTGAACAGAGAATGAATTGGCACGAAAAGTTAATATCAGGGGTACTCTGTAGTAAATCATTAGCAAACTAGTTGAAATGTCAGGTTCACATGCCATTCATATTAAGGCGACTCATGAATATTAACATTTTTTTGTGTTTGAAATATATGGTATTACGGATTAGAACATTTTTCTACAAACTGAGTTGGGGCATAATTGATATATATCATCATCTTATGAATTATTAATAGATAAGTATCTTAATGATGTCGCTATAGCATATCTCTTTCGACTTGCTTAAGAATCTAATTTAGTGCAGACCTGCTGGAATCTTCAGGAAAGGGAACCAGCTTTTATGCCGGGCTTTAAGGACCTTTATTTTTCCTGAACGACATGAGAAGAAAAACCACTTTATTCATTACATTTTGCTTGCGGGCTGCAGAACATAAACACGGTAATCTGATTCAATTATGGGAAGAATACGAATATTAGAGGATATTGCTTGAATGTACTATTTAAATATCTTCAGCTTGAGCTAAGGCAGAACGGTACTTGTTGGTGAAAAGTGCATGTCGTAACCACAAGTAAATTAAAAAAAAAAGATTTTATTTAGCTGACTGTGCTTAAAAACTAAAAGCTGGTAGTTCACTGGAGAAGAGGTATGAACAGGGTAATTGGCAATCCACTGTGCATCAGGGCAGATCTGATGATATGATTTACCTATGTGCCGAAATTAACACATGCCCATTTCCCATTTTTTTTTAAAGAATTATGCAATTTGAAAGTGAAAGGGTAACTCCACTTTTGTGGAAAAAAAAAATAGCAAATAAAGAAAAAATAATATACCGTATACAATTGCAACACAAGTCACATTGTAATTGAATGTCATTAAAAATTACCTTTCTTCAATTTTTTGAAAAAGCAATGCAATATGGCTACCTGGAGGTGTTCTGTACACATAATGTGTACAGAACACCCCCCCCCCCTCCCCAGAAACATAATTTCCTGCTTGTGTGATTGACTTACTGATTTTCCCAGAAGTCTACACTAAAATACAAGTCAGATTTCATCCCCTGCAACAAAAATGTCATTTTTAGTGAGATGCCCCCAAAAGGAAATCATGGCTAAAGGAATGTAGGCTCAGCAGATTTCCTCAGTTAGTGCCCTGCAGATGCTGCAGCTGATTGATAATTATGAAACCACTCCCTTTAGATTCACTTTCCCACATCGACACAGACAAACACACTGTGATTTCTTCAGAATAACAAGGTAGGAATCTGCAGCAAAGTTTGTTAAAATCCCTGCAATGTACATAGATCACCCAAGTGGAAAGTGTTTTTTTTTCAACAAAAATGGAGTTACGCTTTAAAGACTTTGCTTAAAAAAAATAGTACATATTGGGGTTGATTTACTAAAACTGGAGATGGCAAAATCTGGTGCAGCTGTACATGGTAGCCAATCGGCTTTTAACTTCAGCTTATTCTATTAAGCGTTGACAAAAAAACTTGGAAGCTGATTGAATTCTATGCAGAGCTGCACCAGATTATGCACTCCAGCTTTAGTAAATCAACCTCACTGTGTAAAGTTGCTACACAAGCTCTTTTGTAGCTAGCTATTATCGTGTACACTTTTGAGTAGTTGTAAAGTATATCCTTCTATAGTTTGTACTTGCCTCAAGCCAAAGTGCCTCGTTTGATTTCTAGTTCTCTCTCCTCCCTCTGCTATCTGCATTAGTCACTTCTGATCATTTATCCTGGCACCAAGGAATCCTGGAAGACAGCCCACCCCACCTTAGCATACAGTGCTTGTACTGTCATTTACCCCTCTCTATGTTCTAAAAAAGCTGGAATAAAACAAATAAAATGTTTTTTAACCACATGCCAACCAGCCGCTGCAGTTGTACCGCGGCAGAATGGCACGGCTGGGTGAAACGACGTTATGTAACGTGCACGCGCGCGCCCCCCGCTCGCCATTGGAGCCGATGCGAGTGCCCGCCGGGCTCCGCGATCGCTCGGGGCACACGGAGAACTCGGAATTGTGAGTGTAAACACACAGTTTCCAGTTCTCTGAGGGGAGAACTAACAGATCGTCTGTCCATACAGAGTATGGACAGACGATCTGTTATCTTCCCTGCACAGTCCCCATCCCCCTTCAGTTAGAACACAAACTAGGACACACTTAACCCCTTCACTGTCCCCTAGTGTTAACCCCTTCACTGCCAGTGACATTTTTACAGTAATCAGTGCATTTTTAATCGCACTGATCACTGTATTAATGCCAATGGTTCCAAAAATGTGTCAAAACTGTCCGACCTGTCCGCCATAATGTCGCAGTCACGATAAAAATCGCTGATCGCCGCCATTACTAGTAAAAAAAAAAATTATTAATAAAAATGCCATAAAACTATCCCCTATTTTGTAGACGCTATAACTTTTGCGCAAACTAATCAACATATGCTTATTGCGAGTTTTTTTTACCAACAATATGTAGAAGAATACGTATCGGCCTAAACTGAGGAAACAAAATGTTTTTTTATATATTTTTTGGGGATATTTATTATAGCAGAAAGTAAAGAAAGATGAAGTTAAGTCGAAAAAATAGATACCTAACATGTCACGCTTCAAAATTGCACATGCTCGTGGAATGGCGCCAAACTTCGATACTTAAAAAATCCCCCATAGGCGATGCTTTAAAATTTTATACTGGTTACATGTTTTGAGTTGCAGAGGAGGTCTAGGGCTAGAATTATTGCTCATGCTCTAACGTTTGCAACGATACCTCACATGAGTGGTTTAAACATTGTTTTCATATGTGGGCGGGACTTACGTATGCGTTCGCTTCTGCGTGCGAGCACACGGGGACAGGGGCGCTTTGAATTTTTAAATTTTTTTTTATTGTTAATTTTACTTTTTTTTTTAGTTTGACACTTTTTAAAAAAAAAATTGTGATCACTTTTATACTTTTATGTATTGTAAACATCCCTTGTAATAGGAATATGGCATGATTGGTCCTCTTTACAGTGAGATATGGGGTTAATAAGACCCCATATCCCACCTCTAGGCTGGGAAGCCTGAAATAAAAAAAAATTTAAAAAAAACGATCTCGGCTTCCCAGCCGAGGTGGCGCCGTTTTTTTGAATGCAGAAACCGGGCATGACGTCATAACAGCACTCCCGACCTCCAAACAATCATAGAGACTCCAGCGACCATCTGTACACTGTACAATATATAATCTTTTTACAAAACTGATTACATGATTTTACAAGGACTTATTTTTGGAGTATATTGTATATAGTGTATATTGCAGCCATCCCTGAAAATCACGCTAGGTCTAATTTTCAGGGTAGGGCTTATTTTCGGGGAAACAGGGTAGCCTCAATCTTCACATTGATGACATCGTGTGCATGCAGGGCATCATGGACCTGCCCCCTAAGGATATCATCACATCAGCGCAACTCTCTACTTTATTAAAGCAGTAATAAACCCAAAAGCAAACATTTACTACATGGTAGCTTACCAATCCTTAGATGTGATGGCTGCATTCATTTTCTTTCTTTTTTTTTTCATTTCCAGTCAGTAAATCTTTTGTTTTTCAAAAGCCCAAGCTCTCCAGCAGAATGTATCAGTTTGCATGGATAACACAAGCCACTTAACACTGACAAGGGTGCTTACCAGGGATGTGCAGTCAGGGGAGGCAGCCATGAACATAAAAAAAAAAATTAATTTAATCAAATGTATTAATTTTTTTAAAGCAGAGTTCCACCCAAAAATGGAACTTCCACTTTTAGGGAAGGTGAACCCCTGACATGCCACATTTGGCATGTCATTTTTTGGGGGGGGGGGGGGCGGAAACCCTCTTTTTAGAGGGTTCCAGCTCCCACTTCCTCCTGGCGCACCCGCGGTGCCAGAAGGAAGATTACCTTTCCCCCCTCTCTCTTGGCAATCATCTGGGACACGTCATAGGTCCCAGATGATTGCATGGCCAGTCACAGTGCGCAGCGCTGCTTGCGCATGCGCAGTGGGTGCCCGGCTGTGAAGCCACAGCTAGGCGCCCACACTGACAATGCCGGCGCCGCAGAGAGGAGGGGGAGACAAGCGGGGCTTCGTTCCCCCACTTCACTGGACCCTGGGACAGGTAAGTGTCCGATTATTAAAAGTCAGCAGCTGCAGTATTTGTAGCTGCTGACTTTTATTTTATTTTTTTTTAAGCGGAACTCCGCTTTAATGTTCATGGCTGCCCTCCCTGACTGCACGTCCCTGGTAAGCACCCTTTACCCACAATCCCATGTTTTTTCTCACACAGATATGAGGAAAAATGAGAATCTGCTGCTGTTGAAAAGGTACTGTTATAATGAAGCTAAATCTATTTACTGTAAAATTACTGGTTGGAAGTTATAACTTAAAATTTCAGTAACTTGTCTCTTAAGCCACCTGCTTGAGTACAATTTTTGAAAATATAGTAAATTACCTTAAAAACAATATATAATATTTATTTGTATATTACTTATTGTAATTAACCCCTTGCCACCCAGGCCAATTCTGACACTTCTCTCCTGCATGTAATAATCATAATATTTTTGCTAGAAAATTACTCAGAACCCCCAAACATTATATAGATTGTTTTAGCAGACACCCTAGGGAATAAATTGGCAGCCATTGCAACTTTTTATGTTACACAGTATTTGTGCGGCAATTTTTCAAATGCTTTTTTTGGGAAATTTTCATGAATCTAAAAAACTAAAAACTAAAGATAACCCAATTTTTTTGTATAATGTGAAAGATGATGTTGCGCCAAGTAAATAGATACCTAACATGTCACACTTTAAAACACTCGTGAAATGGCGTCAAAGTTCAGTACTTAAAAATCTCCATAGGCAACGCTTTAATTTTTTTTTCAGGTTGCATGTTTAGAGTTACAGAGGAGATCTAGTGCTAGAATTATTGCTCTCGCTCTAACGATTGCCATGTATGTAACCTGTGTGTATCTGGCTCTGATATTAGCCAGTGCTTCACCAGCCACTGACCTCACTCACCGCACGTCCTTGGTGCTTAGAATGATCAGCTTTTGTTTATTCATGGAAAACCTTTAAATCAAAAGGAAATCAGTTACCAATTGGTAGCCAACCAGCTTCTAACATCGGCTTGTTCAATTAAACTTTGACAAAAAAAACTAGAAGCTGATTTCTATGCAGATTTTGCACCAGATTTTGCACTCTCCAGTTTTAGCAAAGCAACCCTGAGGTGTGTTACTGTCCAGTTTACCAGGTGAAAACAGAGGGTAAAAAGACTAAAAAAAAATGAATGCAGCCACCACATTAAATGACTGGTAAGCTGCAATATATTATATTTTCTGGTTTCGGGTTTGATACTGCTTTTAGGACCACTTACCACTGGATAATGTATCAAGAAGAAAAGGACATCACAAAATTAGCCTGAAGACTTCTGGAAAAGGTAAGTATTAAAATAAAAGCATAAAATGCTGCTGGGGTGGGGATGGGTGGTTGGTTAGTAACTTCCAGGGGAGCACTGTGAGTAGGAAGCCCTAAGTTTTGCATTTTTCACCTTTTTTTTAGTCTCTTATTCATGTTCTGAACATTTTCACAACATTTGGTTAGGAAAAAATATGGCACTTTTATTATGTATGCTAGGTGAAATGCTCAGTATCTGTCCCCATATCTCATTCAGTTATGATTTATTGAAGTATTTAAAACGCACTGGAATAGTTACATATATCATGTCCGGTGGTCATATCATGTTGGAAGGGATAGTGTCCATGCATAGAAGACCATTGGTGATAAGTATAAATGTATCTGCCTGGTCTCTGAGTACTCTTGGGACTCGTATTCAAATGTCACAAATTGTTATTAATCTGTGTCACCAATGCGCATAATGATATCACATGGGCAGGTTTATCTATGCTGGTTCGCATGAATGTGTAGAGAACAAAAACCCAGCTATGGGAGAGAATAATTTGATTAAAAGGAATTTGTCTAAGACTGTGCCTTAAAATTGGCTTTTATTTACTGTAACATGCATTAAGGCCCAACACAAGCCAAGACTTTTTTTATGTTTTGGTGTGTGGAAAGACCGAAACCCCCATTAGGTTACATGGATACATCATTAGTCAAGTTGAAAAAAGACACCTATCCATAGAGTATAACCAAAAGACAAATTAAAAACCTAAATACAAAACCAAGGATCTTGTGAGCTGCTATGTGCAATAAAAATAGTAATTGTGAATCGCCCACGTTTTATACTCTCTCATATACAGGAGTTGGACAAAGATATGGAAACACCAGGTAAAAGAACAAAATCCTTACCTAATATGATGTTGGACCGTCTTTGGCATTCAAGACTGCCTGAAAGTCTTGGATGGTGAACAATGGAATCAGATACCACTCTTCATGCAAAAATCGTTCCAGTTCTCGCAGAGATGCCGGAGGTTTAAAATGAGCCAGAACCATGTTCTCCAAAATTGATCATAGTGGCTCTGGGATTTTGAGGTCCAGCGACTACAGCACCCAGGGAAGGTGTGAGACTTTGGCTGCATGCTCGTTAAACCATGATTTGACAACACCAACTGTGTGAATTGGAGCATTATGGTCTTGGTACATTGCGCTGTCTGTCTTTGGGGAAACAATGTCTGCATCATAGGCTGGCAGTGACTCTACCTTTCAAGGTGATGATGGGACCAGCAGAACATGAAGATATGGCTGCCCAAACTGTGACTGTGCCACCACCATGCTTTACTGTTGGCACAAGACAGTTCTTGTTGCAAGCTTGAGACAGTGTTGGCCACAAGTAAACACATCAGGTGGTTGGGAACAGTGTGAAGCTACATTCATTGGACCATATTACAGTCTACCATTGATTGATAGTCCACGTTTTATGGGTGTTGCACCATTCTCTCCTCTTCTGACCATTAATATCAGTCACTAGTGGTTTGGCAATTGCAGCTCGTCCATCAATATTTTGCTTCTGGAGTTCCCTCTGCACAGTTTTTGTGGACATGGGCTTTGGAAGTCACTTTTGCAGCAGTTGTTTCCTTTTTCCGGGTCACAATCTTGTGCAATGTCCTTTTGTCTCAGTCGGTCAGTTGATCATGTCGACCGTGCTTATGCTTATCAGACGATGTTCTGCTGGAAACTGTATATGTCGTCATAACCTTTGATACTGTACCTCACGACACCGTAAATAAATTGGCAACTTCAGTCACAGAGGCACCAGCTAAGCCAGCACTAACAATAGTCCCTCTTTGAAACTCAGTAAGCTCTGACATTACTCTGAATTACTAGCAGAACACACAGTGAATGACAAAAGTGAGGCTTCCCACCTGTTAGTTAAGTGTCTCATCACACAGAGGAAGCAAAAGAATGTTACATCACTTCCCCTTTCAACGCGGAACATGTCATCACATTCACACCTGCAAATCATTTAGTGTTTCCATATTTTTGTCCAATCCCTGTATATGTGTTGTATAAAAAGATATTGACAATATGTGTCGCGCTTCACATTCTTCATTTCTCATAATATAATCATGTGATCCTCAAATACACAATTCATAAGCAAAAATTCTTCACAAAAAATATCCACTAAAAACAAAAACACATAAGCCCCAGTGTTATATCAGTGCACAATACAAAACCAAAATATTCTTTGTTCTGTCAGTGTCACATTTTTCTTCAAGCGCCACCATTCTGTGCCAATATTGTTATTGGTGACATGAATGTCCTCCACCAGATGTGCCCTCACCTGGAATATATGACCATGCAGTTAAGAATAGAAAGCAAGAGGGTAATGGGACTTTAAATGATGTGTATGATTACATGCACCTCCATCCCTAAATCAGAAATAAGGAAGGGGTTTTTGGGACTTTGAGTGAGGCACAAGACACCTGGTAGGAAAAATTATGTAAATTGTTTAATTGGCATAAAAACAAAGCATACCTCATAACATGTGATACATGGTTGAACATGAGTATTTTTATCTATATACAAAACGATGACATACACAAAAGAAAAATTCATATATGTATACATGCACACATCTGAAATCGCATAGTATCCCATGAAAGTAACTGGTATAAAAAGCCAAATGCTTATTGGGTAATGGATAAAAATAGGTTATGGGATACAGATGAATCACAGTTGAGGTCAGGCTGTGTGTTGGGAACATGATGAAATTGGTAGGCTTGACTCGTTTCGTGGCCAGTTGCCACTCATCAGGAGAAAACGCATAGCATATCTGAAAATGATAAAAGAAGGTACCAAATAGGATTTAATGTTTTGCCCAGATAGTGAGAAAGAAGGTAGGGGCAAGGGGAAACAAGACGTGTATCTCCCTGGAATACTTACATATAAATTGTTCTATACATTAAATCTATTTGGTACCTTTTTTGATTTTTTTCAGATATGCTATAAATTTGCTCCTGATGAGTGGCGACTGGCCACGAAACGTGTCGAGCCTATTAATGGTCACAATGCACTTGCGTCCCCCTCAGTGGACTAATTAAATGTTCCCAGATATACCGGTATTTACCAGGACTCTGTGTGTTCCTCTGTGTGTTCCTTTACATGTGCCCACTCTATTCAAATCTTCAGGGGAGGAGCTGGATGACATCACCATGCTCTGTACATGACACTGGTAACTATTGATGGAAAGGAGCCGACTGATACTGTTGTTTGGATGTACATTACAACTATACTTGCTGGCAAAGTTTCATGTGCTTGAGCACCTGTTAAAAGTTAGTGTATGACTGGAGGATTTTGGAGATTTTGTATGGAGTGGTTGTAAATCTGCAGTGCATGCAACCTAAAAGAAGGGCACCATATTAATGTTTCCACATTGCATAACCAAATTGCTGTACTTTTACCTTTAAATTTTTATCCCTTACACCTATCTGAGCCCACAGAGGGCTGCAATCTGGAGCTCGGGAGGCGAAGTTGTGACCTCACTGGACTCCCCTCCTATTAATACACTCCCCCCGGAAAGCACACTAGTGTGGCTTAGCATCACGCATGGACATTGAAAAGTACACGCACTGCAGTCCCCACTGGGCATGCACTCCACACGCAAAGCCCACTGCACCCTCAATACGCACACATGCCAAAGCTACCCAGCTCCTGTGTGTATGAGAATTCACATGTCAGCTGGCTATGCCCCCTTATGAGTATCAACCAATCGGAACTCCAGCTGACTTTAGCGTGGCCAATAATGCTGAGCTACGAAGCAGCCAATCATGGGTGATCTGGAGGAGGTAGGGGGAGCGATCTATTGCTGGAATGTTGGACACACGCCCCCTTCTTTCATGCTTGTGCCACAGGAGAGGAGGTGTGGTGACACAAATTTTTTTAATGTGTCGGGTTTTTTCACTGTAGGAAAGTGGAGAGGATTTCAGATGACTCGTTACTCCTTACCTGGCCAGACTGGGGACAGATGACTTCTGCTGCTTTGCTGTGTGAGGTAGACTGGTCAATTTAATTTTGATTTTGCAGGTTTACAACCACACAGGAACACACAGAGACTACTAGGAGTACCAGTGAATATATCTGGGAACATTTTAATCACTTTCTGCAATCACAACACAAGCAGTGTGTCATGAATCTCCAAGGTACAGTAATGCCCTGTGCACACGGTCGGACATTCCGACAACAAAATCCATGGATTTTTTCTGACGTATGTTGGCTCAAACTTGTCTTGCATACACACGGTCACACAGAGTTGTCGGAAAATCCGATAGTTCTAAACGCAGTGACGTAAAACACGTACGTCGGGACTATAAACGGGGCAGTAGCCAATAGCTTTCGTCTCATAATTTATTCTGAGCATGCGTGGCACTTTGTGCATCGGATTTGTGTACACACGATCGGAATATCCAACAACGGATTTTGTTGTCGGAAAAATTTATAGCAAGCTCTCAAACTTTGTGTCGGAAATTCCTATGGAAAATGTGTGATGGAGCCTACACACGGTCGGGATTTCCAACAACAATTTCCATCGGAAAATCCTATCGTGTGTACAGGGCATAACTGTGTAAGTGGTGTCATCGGCCAGAGCCAACACCTCAAACTTATAAACTCTGTTTAGGAGAGACCTACAGGTTAGTTTTATTATTTTAATCTTTAATATAGGGCAAAGTAAAAAGTTGAATTCAATACTGCTTTAAGCTGGCCATTGGGAGAGTGTGAAATTCCAGGTTCCAGAAGGGAGAAAGACACCCTTTGTTGTCCCTCTATGACAGATACAAGGACCTTCATGGTAGGATCATCAGGTACTGTTTTAATGAAGCTGCAGATGTAAAAAGTGTTAAAAATGACTTTTGAAACTAACGCTTATATAAAATTTTCGATCGAGTTTACTTTCTAAACATGAATACACATATGTATAAAATTGAAAAATCTTTTACCCTTTTCAGTGATATTTTTCTATCTGAGAAACAACAAAAATTGTTATTGTATAGAATGGACGGTTAAATGTGCTTTAGATTAGGACTCAAAAGAGATTAATGGACATAATTAAACTAATAGACACGTGAACTTGTATGATTTATTTTTACAAGTGTGCCATTAATCACAAATTAAAACCCTTAATAAACCTGATTTTGACATTTTTCTTTGTGGAGTACTATATGGTGTATTACAAATCGGGCACTTACGTCTGCATAAATATATGTTATTGACTCGGCTCCAATTCAGACCTGTGTTTGTTGCCAGTTTATAGTTATTTTTTTACTTATTATATTTTAAACTGTTAAAATGGAACAATCTGCTGTAGAAATCTGTGGGGTGGATTTATAAATCTTGGCTGAAACAAGAAACAATTCCCTGCCTGCTTCCTCCCTGCACATTCACTGTTAAAATTACCAATATTTATAAGCTGGAAAATCTGATCTTGTTTTTGCCATTTAGAAAGGGATATTAAAGAGAACCAGTCAGGACTGGGCTAAGATTAGGATCTGAATGTTCAGGCAGGAATAGGTTATAAATATGCAATCTTACTTATGAGATGTCTACATTTGCCCTCTTAGTACATACATGCCCCTTTGACCCTGGTGGTCAAAGATGAGGGTAACCTAAGTCTGTAGTTGCACACACAGTTCCATAGCTCTGCTCAATACTGGCCTCTCTTGTACATGGACAATCTGGGTGGCAGCCATAGTAGTCCGTCTCCACCCTCCATTGAGAATATGAGCAACCCTGTTGGCACACTAAAGTCCCATTAAAGCAGTACTTGATAGCAGAAATTATATACTTACCTGTAAGCAAATGTTAGGATCTCTTTTAGGTTGACTCTGCCCTGTGGGCACAAATGGCACAAATGGAAAGAAGAAGTCATAGAGTTCCTCAAGATGTGGTACGTACTAAGAGACGTCTAGAATTTTTCCCTTAGTGCACCCTGTCTGGCTTGCAAATATTTTCAGGGTATGGAGGTGTGAAAGGTAATAGTTGAGAACAGAATGCAGGTTGGGACCCATCTGTGTAGGTTTCTCTGTTAACTGGAAGACTTTTCATGAGACTGGAATGGGTTATGTCATTCCTTTGTCAGTAATATAACTGGACGTTATTTATTGGGGAGAGGGATCTGGATTCTTGTTTCAGAGCCTTAGGCTTGATGCACGTGTATGAAGAGAAGATGGTGGAGTCACTCCTGGAGGTGGGTAGACTAGTGAATCCAATCCTTTTGTGTTTCATGAGGCAGCAGGAGGATGTCCCTAGGCCAGCAGGGACATGCTTACTTATCTCTCTTTCCTGCCATACCACCAAACACTTCTCCACTGAAGATGAATCACCAGGGAAAGTGTATTGTGAAAGCAACAATTCTGGGAATGTCAATCTTCTGTGCATCAGCACTCACTGGATTCTCCCACCAACTTCTATGTCATAACAGGACTCCATAGTGATGTAGGGGTTGTCAGGAGAAACCGATGAGCATTGTGGGGGACACAGAAGTGGCACCTAGAGCATTTGAAGAATTAACTTACTACCTGCCTGATAGGTAGAACAAAACATAAAGAAAAACACTCCTATAGCCACATCCGTATAATTAAATTATCAAAAGAGAAAAAGGGGGTTCAACAAGGAGCCCCTGGTCAGACTTTTACGGCACAGCAAACCAAAGGGATCGTGTTCAAAGTAACAATATGATAAACTTTCTTAAATATAAATACATAAGTGATAAGGACATTGACAAAAAATATAAAAATCATCTATATAAAAATATACATGATGTGAGCCCTGATGCGTCTACGCGTTTCGTTCTGCCTGATAGGTAGGTATAAATATTCTTGTACAAGATTATTCTACATTCACTTTAGCCAGCTAGTGACATGGTCATTTTAAACATGATCATTGAGCACCTTTTAAAGCCAATAGTTTCATTTTAGGTGGATACTAAAGGTTTTTTTATATATATCTTATGCCCCGTACACACGATCAGAAATTTCGTCAGAAAAATCTTGGATGGTTTTTCCGATGGAATTCCGCTCAAGCTTGCCTTGCATACACGCGGTCACACAAAAGTTCTCTGAACTTACGACCGTCAAGAACGCGGTGACGTACAACACTATGATGAGCTGAGAAAATTGAGTTTAATGGCATGCGTGATTTTTTTTTTGCATACAGACGATTGCATTTTCGGATAGGAACTTTTTCCGACCGAGAGAACCTGCTCTCAATCTTTTGCTGGCTGGAATTCTGCCAGCAAAAGTTCGATGGAGCATACACACGGTCGGAATTTCTGACCAAAAGCTCACATCCGACTTTTGCTGGTGGAATTTCTGATCGTGTGTATGGGACATTATTCTGTCTATACACATGGAAATTTTTAGGCAATTTTCAAGCAAAGCAAACACTTTTAATCAGAATTTCAATGCAAAAATGATCAAATGGATTGTAGTAACCTAACATTACTGATTTCTGGCTAACCATAAAACAACCAAAATTACCAGAAAAAGGTAGTCTCAGTCTGTCAGTTTTTGCAATCTAGTCCATGGTGTTGGGTATTCCAGCTCTGACCTTGATTAAAAATGACCGGTTTGTTTTATGGGATGCATCTCTGTGTTTGTTAGGTGCTATTAATTGTAAGGTGACATTTGGATCAGTGGTTAATAAAATGGGGAGGCTTTTGGGTCATATAAGTTTTAATTACAAAAGGCATACAATTATGAAGATGTTTGAGATGGAAGTTTAAGGTCAGATGTGCCCTCTCCATCACCATCGTTGCTTGAGGAGTCCATAAACATAAAGAGGTTGATTTACTAAAGGCAAATAGACCGTGCAGTTGCACTCTGCAAGAGTAATCGCCCCAGAGCTTATTAAATGAGATAAAGCTTCACTTTGCAAAGAATACCCAATCACGTGCGAGGAAAAGAAAAAAAGAACAGGTTTTTCCCCAGAGCTTAGTAAATGAAGTGAAGCTCTGCTGACTTCCATCATCCAATCATGTGAAAGCAAAGATGTTTTTTTTTTGCTTGCACACATAATAGGGCAATCTTTGTAAAGTGCAATTTCATCACATTTAATAAGCTCTAGGGCAAATTCCCTTGCAAAGTGCAACTTCCCAACCTATACACTATTACTAAAGCAGCCCAGTTGTGACCAATTCTCTTTGGAATATTTTTAATTCTAGGCTAACTCTACCAAAAACCAATATTCAAATTTTTGCTATTTAGGTCCACTTTTAAAGTAACCTGATTGGGCAAGAATATGGAATCTGTTATTTCTTAATTACTTTGTCATCCATTCCTTATCTGTTCTCCTCTACTTGGTGACTTGCTGACCTGAAATAAACATATGCATATCCAGCATCAGAACCAAGATCAAATAAGCCATCAGCATATTGTGGCTATCAAAGACAATTCATTCGCTGTGATACAGGTTAGTAGTCAAAAAAATGGAATTGAATGAATGGAAAAGAGCAGCAAAAATCTGTTCACATTCCAGCGAGATTAAATTTTTTGGAAAAAAATCAAAAGAAAAAGGGTCAGCCTGCTGAGCAATAAGGGAAATGTATAATTTCAAATAAAAAAATGCATCCTAGCAATCTGATATATATTAGTCCACCCGGATATGGTTTTCTCCACTCTGACTGGTGACAGTGGCACTAGGAATGCCATTCACTTTCCTAATTTTCTCAAAAACTCCCTACACATCTGTGGGCAAAGGTAATGAATCAGTGTTCACTTTTTCTGTTGGGAAATATAACTCAATATACTCTGTCTGAATCATTTCTGTTTTTTATTGCCTATCCAGTAATGAGCCAGACTTTCTTAAGATCTTTGAACTGAATACATTAAAACTTGCATGAAACTATCAGGGCAATCAAAAAATACTAAAATGTTCCCATTTGATGTACTAAAGAATAATATCAAAGGACAGTCGCAATGCCGGCAGGAATAACAAGTAGGCTGGAATGTTTAAAACATCACCACAGGAAAGTAGAAATAAATAATTGACATCTAGTTCAGAAATAAGGTCAGGGAAATTGAATGTTGTAGAGGGTCTCCACTTGGCCCGCACAGGGTTGACGTGTTCTGCGACGCTATCAATCTTGGGCACAGCAGGATTTTATCATCGCCGGTAATTTAGCTTGATTATGGAGTCAATGTCACATTAATGATATAGGTTCTGAACATAATAAAAGAGTAATGGAAGAGAAGGTGGAACGGACACTTGAACAATTACTTATACTTTGTTCACGTCAAAACCTGTAGCCATCTCTATCTTTGGGGACCAGGCCAAACTTTGGGAGACTTCTGAAATATTTGGCGGAGAAATATAAAATTATTGTGAAGTTTGGAATTATGTAAGTAAGTCAATGTAAGTACGACTAAAAGTATTAGAAGTCTTAAATTTGGTATTCTTTCTCTAAACCATGACTCCAACAATTTCGAAAACTCTAGACTGAAATGCAAGGCAATGAAGTTACCAAAACAGTATCTATTATCTTTTTGTTTTCCATCTGCCTGTATTGGTTCTTAGCAGCCCTATACTTACCTTTCCTGCTGGATGCTGCTCTGATTCTGAGAAATCCTTTGCTAAAGTGGGTGGTGGTCTACTGGGTCCTTAGTAGGTCTCACGGCTGACCTCCAGATCCTTACTGAATCCAAATTTCTCAGGTTAAGAGTGGCCTGGATAAAGGGAAAGGTATTTACTATTTTCTTTTACGGGCATAGTGTTATCTGAATTCTATACCATAGGGTTGCTTTAAAAAACAAAAACTAAAAATGGCGCAATGATTGTTAACATTATCCTTATAACCATCTGTGTGTAATTAAAATTACAATACAAGGCATAGGAAAAAAGTCATACGCAGTAAGTCCATCCAAGTATGGGATCACTGGGACCCAATAATGTATGTTGCTTAAGGCAAGCCTCTTGAGGGGAGTCGAAGCAACCAACACTTTATTTCTTGATCACCTTTTGAAAATACAAGTTGCCTGAACTTTACTTATTTCTGATCAGTGTATCGGTACTGAACCAAAGGCACCTGGGCAGCTAATATTTTCAGAAGGATGTGAGCTATATCAATCTGCTTGTTTCTTTCATGATATGTTTTGTTTAAAATTATGTTATTTATTGACTACATCATTTGTGTTGAAATTTAGGATTTTGAAATCACTTTGGCCTAAATTTCACCCTAAAAACTTTGGAGATTAAGTGCAAACATTTTGCATTAATCAATAGATAACATGGTACAAAACTCCATTACTGCTATGATCTATGATTGATAAAATATCCCAGAAAGTTTTGACATTTACCCTCCCTGGCGGTATGATTATGTCAGAATTTGGATGCTCAAAGCGGTACAATGTTTTGCATGGTAATTTGGCGTTTTATATTGTAGGCCTGTAATTCTTAGGAATAACACACTTAAATTTGTCCAAACAAGAGTCTAGTAGATAGCCCGGGTATGATAAAGTTTGAAACACAAAATCATAAATTATAATATATTAAATAACTATAAATGATTATAACAAATAATAATATAATAATAATAAAAATTATTCAATAATGTAATCAAATCAAAAACACTGAAATTTGCTCAGTTGCAGAATTGTCGCTTTCGTTACTTTCAGTGTTTGATGACGAACTTCCCCACAAATCACTATCACTCAATTCGGTGAAAAAGTGATTCTAATTTATTATCACAGTTTTCTAGCTGGTCTAAAACCGCTTTTGACGTAAAGGGACACTTTTTGGTTGCTATGGACAATCTCCAGTTTCCAGGCAGAAAGAGCAGTATGTATAATATAAAACTGCATGCAGGGCACTGGACAAACCACTAGGGACAAAAGGGATGTAAAATAGTGTGATACAGTAATGTAATCTGTAAGATTACAGTGCACTGTATATATTATGTGTTTTTAACTTTTTGAATTTGGCACTGTGCTCCGTCCCGGGCATCGCAACGCTCACAGGGAACGGAGCTCGGCACTGTGATAGATCTGGCAGAGGACGGCTCGCACACACAGCGAGGAAGGAGACATTGCAGGATCCTGGGGACAAGATAAGTAACTTTGCCTGGATCCTGCGATGCGATCCCGAGTGTGGCTCGGGGTTACCGCTTTTGGTACTGAAAATTCACCCCGAGCCACACAAAGGAATACAGCCAGGGAGGTTAAACAAAAATAAAACATGTTATATATTGCAGTTTATCAATCCTTAAATGTGGTGGCTGCATTTGTTTTCTTTTTTTTAAGCGCAATTTTTTTTTTGTTTATTTCCATCTAGTGATCCAGCTTGTAAATCTGTTATTTTTCATTTTTCTTAAACAAGGCAAACTCTCCAGCAAAAGTGGCAGGAAGGCTTCATGTACGCTACAGCTACTAAACATTACTTTAGAAGCTTTTTTGCCAAAGCTCCTAAACTCAACTCTATAAAAGCCCATGTGTCAATGTACACATATGGGTTGATTTACTATAATACATAATATATATTAATATATATATAATATTATATATAATATATAATAATATATACAGGCATACCTCACTTTTAAGTACACAATGGGGTTTATTTACTAAAGCTAGAAAGTGCAAAATCAGGCTCACTTCTGCATAGAAACCAATGAGCTTCCAGGTTTTATTATCAAAGCTTAATTGAACAAGCTGGGGTTAGAAGCTCATTGGTTTCTATGCAGAAGTGAGCCTGATTTTGTACTTTCTAGTTTTAGTAAATAAACCCCATTGTGTACTTAAAAGTGGGGTATGCCTGTAATACAAATAGACTATGCACTTTGCAAAGTGCAGTGGCACTCTGCAAGTCCAGTTACTCCAGAGCTTAGTAAATGAGCAGAAGCTCTGCTGACTTCCATCATCCAATCATGTGCAAATTGCTGTTTTTTTAAATTTTCTTGCATGTGATTGGGTATTCTTTGCAAAGGGAAGCTTTACCTCATTTGCTAAGCTCTGGAGCAACTGCACTTGCAGAGTGTAACTGCAATTTGCAAAGTGCACAGTTTATTTGCCTCTAGTAAATCAACCCCAAAGGCTTTTAGGATCATGTAGGAGCTGCTGTGATTATGGGAATGATTTAACCTCCCTCAACTTGCCTTCAGGATAGGAACATTTTGACCAACGGCCACATCAATTTTGCCGCTTTTTGCGTGTTCCTGCAGGCGGTGGTCATAAGTAAGAAGATTCAGACAAATCATTTAACAGTGACAGGGGTGCTTACCACTTAGCTTGTATTCATTTATGTAAAACATTTATTATTCAAAAGGAAAACAAAAAGTTGCTGTAACTGCTTAAAAAGTGTCAGCTGGAGTTTGGCTTCTGTATTTACTAGTGGCAGTGCTCCTCTGCTGGTGGTGCAAAGAATTCCTTCTGCCGTACATATCCCTAGGACAGAGGAGGAGGGAGGAGAAGGGGAAGTCCCTCTTGAAGCCAGCATTCCTCCATAATTCTGGGACAGAAGAGGAGGGAGGGGAAGAGGAAGTACATAGTCACTCTAAACTCATGGCAGAAGCTCCTCTTGAAGCCATTGTAGGCAGCTGGCACTCACGTGTTGTAAGTTGCATCAGCTCTTGCTACTTTCAAGGTGGTGAAGAAAAGATTTGGGGTGGGAGGAAGACAGCTCTATACTAGAAGTTGAGGGGAATGAGGGGTGAGGTCTGTACTGGGGTTGGGGGGGGGGCTGGGTTTGGGGGTAAACTAGCATTGGTTGTATGCATTAGATACACTCCTGAACCCTGCAATCTATACACAACATAATCCTCAACCCTTTACTCTGTACGCAGTGCACTCTTCAACCCTTCACTCAGTACACAGCATACTCCTCAACTCAGTACGCTGCAATCACTCCTCAACTCTGTGCGCAGCGCACTACTCAACCCTGCACTCTATAAGTGATGTACTCTTCAACTCTGTACGTAGCGCACTCCTCAACCCTGCACTTTGTATGCAGTGCACTTCTCAACCCTTTACTCTGCACGCAGCACACTCCTCAGCTGTTCACATATTATTGAGGGGTACGAAGCGGACTCTTCAATGCTTCACTCTGTACGCAGCACACTCCCGAACCCTGCATTCTGTACGCAGCGCAATCCTCAACACTAAACTTTGTATGAAGTGCACTCCTCAACCCTTCACTCAGTGTGCAGCGCACTTCTCAACCCTGCACTCTGTACACAGCATACTCCTCAACTCTGTATGCAGTGCACTCCTCAATGCTGCCCTCTATAAGCGGTGTACTGCTCAAATCTGTATGCAGCACGCTCCTCAACCCTGCACTTTATAAACAGCGCACACCTCAACCCTTAACTCTATACATAGCAAACACCCCAAGCCTGCACTCAGTATACAGCACACTCACGGAGCCTTAACTCTGAATGCAGTATACTCCTAAACCCTGCACTCTGTACACATCGCACTTCTGAAGTCTGCCCAGATAGCAAGCAATTGTGCTGCAAGTTGAAAATGACTTGCTCAGCTATTGCTAGACATGCCAGGCTTGCACAATTGCACAGTTGCACAATTGCAGCAAGTCCGCATTGCATGACTCCAGATAAACTTTCTTGTGTACAACTTGCCAGTGAAAATGTGCAGCAAGTTAACAGACTTACAATTCAACACTTTCACAAATTTGTGGCAAGTTATCCTTGCTACTGTATCTGGGTGCACTCTATACATACCAAACTCCTCAACCCTGCACTCTATACATAAAGCACTTCTGAACCATGCACTGTGTGTGCAAAGCACTCCTCGTATTTAACAATGTCCCATTAAGACTCTTCCCCTGAGTGCAATTTGTTCCTAACCGTCCTCCTCAACCCCCAATGAACCCCCCCCCCGCAGGGTGAAGTTTGGTGGGGGTGTGGTTGGGTTCCTGCACCTATTCCCTGAGAAAGTAAGCCCTTAGTATCTATCTATCTATCTATAGAAAGAAATCGAGGCACAGTCCTCACAACAAATGAGGATTCTTTTGAAATGTGCATATACCAAAGAAGCAATGAAATTTGGGGGTCAAATCCTTAACAGTTATCGAATGCAATATGTATAATGTCAATTGACTAGAGTAAAATATGTGTAATAAATATTGTAAACATTGTGATATTACCTTAAAGTCAATTCACCAAACATGGGGGGGTAATTTCCGGGGAAGATCCCCCTGGCAAAGCACCTTGTCCCCATGTTGATGCAGACAAGGGCTTCTTTCCCACAAAGTTGGCTCAGTGGCTTATGGGAATCTGGAAGCACTCTTTAACAAGAGAGGACTTCAGGTTCTATCCATACATACATAGTACCCCTACTCATTTACTAAATAAATGTAATGGCAAATATGCACACACAGTTTTTGGCATACCTTTATTAACCCCCCCCCCCCCAAAAAAAAATGAATGTCACATGATAAATCCACGCCAAAGTCCTGTCTGCATTATTACACCAAGTAAAAAATAGACTAAAGCTACCATAAAAAAAAATTGATTTAAAAAAAGTGTTTTAGTGAATTGACTATTTCAGAAATAAATACTACATATGGAAAGTTATTTTAGCGCAAAATCTCACTTAGTATTTATCTCTATCAGAAGAATATTATTCATATTTTTGTTGTTAATACTATTTAAAATGATCATAAATTATAATTTTGCAGAAATTATTTTAAGAATTAAGATTATGTAGCAGTAATTCGATATTACTGCTATTTAAGTATTATTAACAATTATCATACTGCAGAAATAGTTTCAATTATTAGGTAATGTAAAAGAAACACATTATTATTAACATTATTTAAAGTTATCAAGAAAATTATCATTCTGTAGAAATGTTTTTAAGGTATGAGCTTTTGTGAAAGAGATGCATTAATTTCATTAGCAATATTACATCAAGCATTACATTTTGCTATGAAGGTGTTAAAATGTATAAAAGATTTAATTTAATTGCTTGTAAATTACAACATTATGTTCTCTATAATTCCAAGTACCACTGTCCGCTCTGACATTGTTTTTTTCCCCCACCACAGTGTACATTGTGTATTTTTATGCAAATTCCAGCTTCCGTGCCTCAAGGGATTGGCCTGGAGGGGAATTCAGCCAGGATTTGATTTATGGTACAATTGCAGCAGTTAGTTCATTTTATAGCTGGTATGTAACTTTTTTAGTTAGCCATGCTAACAGCTCTAACTTAAAAATTAAACCCTTTAAGTGGAACAATATTTATTGTGCCATTAAGGGGAAACCTCTTGTTAGAAAAGGGCCTCAATCGGGGTCAAACTTCAAAGAAAAGCGATGCCAACAGACGAAGAAGGGTCATATAAATATGTATGAGTGTGCATACTGTGACCCGCGCAAGTCATTGCAGAGCACCTGGGAGGGTGTAAATCCCTATTTTTCAAAAGGATAAAGAGCCGCGGGCAATTTCCTTCAGTGACTGAATTCTTTCCTAAGAATGCAAACTGGTTAATCCATATTTTTCCAAAATTATCACATGAAAGAAAGAAGATAAGCTTAAAAACGGAACATGAATAAGCTACCAAAATTAATATCTTTTCCTTATTCTCTCCTGTTTTTTTTTTTTAATTTTCCAATTTTGTCTCCAGTGTGATCGCTGCCTGCCACTTTTCAACGACAAACCGTTTCGTCAAGGTGACCATGTGAATGCATTCAACTGCAGGCCATGCCAGTGTTACAACCATTCATCCAGTTGTCATTATGAAGCTACTGCTGACCCTTACCCCTATGAACATGGACGAGGGGGAGGGGGAGTGTGTGAAAACTGCTTGCACAATACTACAGGTAACAGGTTCAGGTGTTAAACTGTAAGGTAGATGTAAATTCTAACTGAATTGCAATTGTTTTGTTAAGGCACTGTGTATCATTAAATAATTGCCTTTATTTTATTTTTTTAAATAAAATGCTTCTAACCATTTTTTTTTTTTTTTTTAATTCTTTGTTGCATCTCAATGCTGTTGATATTCTGCAGCCTCTTTGCAGCCACTTCCTGTCTACCTGCAATTAGTCACTACATTACTAGGGATTAGTGCTGTGGATATATTGAAAGTTTCCAGGGAGAACATCGGTGAATGAAATAAATTTACCTTTAGACCAACTTCTCACCTAAGCATTGTGATAACACATGCATGTAAAGCACTGTAAAACTCACTATGGTGCTCAAATATAGGTGCGTGGAGATGGTCCAGATGTTTGAATCGAACGTAAGTTCGACTCGAATATCGAGTGTTTGTTTGTTCGCAGACGAACCAAACATATGGGGCGTTCGCAGCAAATTTGAGCACCACAGAGTGCCCCATAGAGCTCTGTGAGATTGCAGTGCATTGACAGCTGCTGATTGGCCAAAGCAAGCACCTGACCTGCATGCTTTGGCCAATCACAGCGCGATCTGCTGTGAGAGCCATTATTGTCCAATCATGGCTCAGGGGGCTAAGTCCACGCCCCGCATTATATAAGGCTGCTTACACGGCGGCCGTATGTAGTGTGATACGTGGAGGAGATTGAGAGAACTTGAGCTAAATTAGGCAGGTTAGTTAGTGGTGTACAGGCAGTTTAGTGTGTGTATATATATATATATATATATATATATATATATATATATATATATATAAATATATATATATATATACACACACACACACACATACAGTGCAGAGTATATACTACATTGCATGGAAGTGGTTAAGGAGAACCCTATGACAGAATTAAGAGAAAAACAGCATGGGGTCCCCACAAAATCCATACCAGGCCCTTTGGGTCTGGTATAGATTTTAAGGAGAACTCCACGCCAAGATTTAAAAAAAAAAGAGTGCCCCCCCCCCCCAAAAGCCAAACCAGGCCCTTTGGATCTAGCATGGATTTTAAGGGGAGCTCCACGCCAAAATGTTTTAAAAATCGACGTGGGGCCCCCTCAAAATCCATACCAGACCCTTATCCGAGCAAGCAGCGTGGCAGGCCAGGAAAGGGGGGGTTGAGCGAGCACCCCCCCTCCTGAACCATACCAGGCCGCTTGCCCTCAACATGGGGAGGGTGCTTTGGGGTCCCCATGTTGATGGGGACAAGAGCCTCCTCCCGACAACCCTGGCCATTGGTTGTCGGGGTCTGTGGGCAGGGGGGCTTATCAGAATTTGGAAGTCCACTTTAATAAGGGGGCCCCCAGATCCCGCCACCCCTATGTGAATGGGTATCGGTACATTGTACCACTACCCATTCACCAAAGAAAGTATCAAAAAGTAAAAACCAAAATAGACAGTTTTTGACAATTCTTTATTAAAAAAGAAAAAAAAAGTGTCCCACAATGTACATCCATCGTCAATCAAGCCGCCCGACTCCAGATTCCGATAAACCCCCCACACGCAGACCCCGACAACCAATGGCCAGGGTTGTCAGGAAGAGGCTCTTGACCCCAAAGTACCCCCCCCATCCTGTCCTCCAGGCTGCATCCTCGGATAAGGGTCTGGTATGGATTTTGGGGGGGAACCCACGCTAATTTTTTTTTTACTTTGGCTTAAAATCCATACCAGACTCAAAGGCATGGTGTGGATGGGGGGGGGGGGGGGACCACGCCAATTTTTTTCCTTGATTTTTCATCTATATTGCAGCCGCAAGCAAGTTTAAATTACATTTTTTCCTTTAGAAGTGTAATTTGTCTGCGGCACTGTTCTTCACATTGCACAGATGTGCCACTTTACAGGCACAATATTTAAAGGAATCTTTCATTATTATTGTTTCACTTTAAGCGTTATTAAAATCATTGCTCCTGAAAATACGGTTGTTTTAAAAACTCTTTTTTGCATTGATAAATGTCCACTAGGGCAGTACCCGGGTTCCCATACACTTTTTATGGCAATAACTTGCATATAAGCCTTTAAAATGAGGACTTTTGATTTTTCATGTTCGTGTCCCATTGACTTTATTAGGGTATGCCTGCTCGCTCACACTTTTTGCCTGTTCGCATGTTCTCATGCAAACTGAACCTGGGGGGGAGGGGGGATGTTCAGCCCATCTCTATTGGTGCAGTGCCAGTAATTTTGAATGGTACTCCAACGCACCTTAACGTGTATGCAGCTACTACAACCTTAAGCCTGGGTTCACACAAGTGCGAATTAGATACGAGTTTCCAATTCGCATGACAGGAGAGTGTGACCCGCTCTCTATGGAGCTGGTTCACATACAGTGGGGACGGAAAGTATTCAGACCCCCTTAAATTTTTCACTCTTTGTTATATTGCAGCCATTTGCTAAAATCATTTAGGTTATTTTTTTTCCTCATTAATGTAAACACAGCACCCCGTATTGACAGAAAAACACAGAATTGTTGACATTTTAGAAAAAGATTGTCTGCAACCACGTGCATATAAGGGACGCCCCTTTGGATTTTAAAGGCAGAGAAAGAGTATGGAGAGTGTGTAACCATAAAAGGCACCGGCAGTGCCAACTTTATTAGTATACAAAAAAATAGATAAAAAATGTCTGAAAAAGACGAGACAAACATATACAAAAGGTAATCAATCTCTTTACAGAAAATTGTATCTGAGACATGTAGAGCATAAATAGAACATGAATGAAATCACCCAGTGCCAGCGAACCCAAACCATCCACCCACACAGGGTGAGTGTGGTGAGGGTAGGTGGCTAATGCATATATCCCGACATGTTTCGGAGAAGATCGTAGTCAAACTTGTATACTCCTTCTTCAGGGGAATTGTTTATACATACAGATGGGTGAAAGAGAATGGTTTCTTGTCTCTAAAATGTAAATATGAACATCAATAAGTAACATAGCAGAAAAAGGGACCAAAGGAATGGTCTACTTTGTAGCTATTGTTGTATAACAAAAAATCATCAATCATAGTACTTACATAGTGAAGCTCATGTCATAAATAAGAAACAAGCAGATAAGGAAATCAACATGCTGGTTGTGAGGGTCCTAGGGTGACAGGGAGAGCGCCTGCGACAACATGCGGAACCGCAAGGGCACCTTCACAAGGTACGCCTAATCCACCCTGTAGCAAACAATGTCAGCATTTTGGGGAAATGTTGCACAAGAGGAGAGGCCAAAAAAGTATATTTTTTGCTTTATAAATAAGTGAGGACAGGCCCTGTGAGGCGCCGAGTCCATAAAAGGTATGGTTCTTACCTGGGTATTAAAAGTGGATCAGGGACAACTGCTGCTGACAGTCCGGTGTCTGCCACTGTATTGACATAAGACATCCGGATCTGAGCAGAAAGGTGGCCTATATATAGGAGCCAAAGGGTAATTATGG